>NC_059203.1:8799500-9111292 GCF_020615455.1 Coregonus clupeaformis
CGAAAGAAACTCTCTCTCTCTCTCTCTCTCTCTCTCTCTCTCTCTCGCTCTCTCTCTCTCTATTATATATATATATATATATATATATATATACATTTACATATATTTTTAAAATATATTTTCCTTTATTATTTTCCACTAACCCTACCACCCCTCCCCTAATAGGAGCAAACTAATGAACAACAACACTTAGGCTTCTACTTCCATCTTATGCATACTATATACATTTCACAGACACAATCTATTTTACAATAGTTATATTTAGTTTGTTTTTAGTCCTGTCCTTCCTCTACCCTCAAGCTCTCCCATCTATTTCTGATGTCCATCCAGTTTGATTTATATTTGCCATATATATTTTACAGTGCCTTGCAAAAGTATTCATCCCTGTTGGCATTTTTCCTATTTTGTTGCATTACAACCTGTAATTTAAATGGATTTTTATTTGGTTTTCATGTAATGGACATACACAAAATAGTCCAAATTGGTGAAGTGAAATGAAAAAAAATAACTTGTTTCAAAATATTCTAAAAAATAAATAATGGAAAAGTGGTGTATGTATACACCCCCTTTGCTAAGAAGCCCCTAAATAAGATCTGGTGCAACCAATTACCTTCAGAAGTCACATAATTAGTTACATAAAGTCCACCTGTGTGCAATCTAAGTGTCACATGATCTCAGTATATATACACCTGTTCTGAATGGCCCCAGAGTCTGCAACACCACTAAGCAAGGGGCACCACCAAGCAAGCGGCACCATGAAAACCAAGCAGCTCTCCAAACAGGTCAGGGACAAAGTTGTGGAGAAGTACAGATCAGGGTTGGGTTATAAAAAAATAACAGAATCTTTGAACATCCGACGGAGCACCATTTAAATTCATTATAAAAAATTTGAACGAATATGGCACCACAACAAACCTGCGAAGAGAGGGCCGCCCACCAAAAACTCACGGACCAGGCAAGGAGGGCATTAATCAGAGAGGCAACAAAGAGACCAAAGATAACCCTGAAGGAGCTGCAAAGCTCCACAGCGGATATTGGAGTATCTATCCATAGGACCACTTTAGAAGGTACTCTGGTCAGATTAGACTAAAATTGAGCTTTTTGGCCATAAAGGAAACCGCTGTGTCTGGCACAAACCCAAAACCTCTCATCACCCCGAGAACACCATCCCCACAGTGAAGCATGGTGGTGGCAGCATATGCTGTGGGGATGTTTTTCATTGGCAGGGACTGGGAAACTGGTCAGAATTGAAGGACTGTTGGATGGTGCTAAATACAGGGAAATTCTTGAGGGAAACCTGTTTCAATCTTCCAGAGATTTGAGACTGTGACGGAGGTTCACCTTCCAGCAGGACAATGATCCTAAGCATACTGCTAAAGCAACACTCAAGTGGTTTAAGGGGAAACATTTAAATGTCTTGGAATGGCCTAGTCAAAGCCCAGACCTCAATCCAATTGAGAATCTGTGGTATGACTTAAAGATTGCTGTACACCAGCGGAACCCTGAATAGTTATGCACGCTCAAGTTCTGTTTTTTTTTTGTCTTATTTCTTGTTTGAAAATATATTTTGCATCTTCAAAGTGGTAGGCATTTTGTGCAAATCAAATGATACAAACCCCTAAAAAAATCCATTTTAATTCCAGGTTGTAAGGCAACAAAATAGGAAAAATGCCAAGGGGGGTGAATAGTTTCGCAAGCCACTGTAACTGTGCTGTTTCATAAAAGTTCTGAACCTACAGTGGGGAAAAAAAGTATTTAGTCAGCCACCAATTGTGCAAGTTCTCCCACTTAAAAAGATGAGAGAGGCCTGTAATTTCCATCATAGGTACACGTCAACTATGACAGACAAATTGAGAAAAAATTATCCAGAAAATCACATTGTAGGATTTTTTATGAATTTATTTGCAAATTATGGTGGAAAATAAGTATTTGGTCACCTACAAACAAGCAAGATTTCTGGCTCTCACAGACCTGTAACTTCTTCTTTAAGAGGCTCCTCTGTCCTCCACTCGTTACCTGTATTACTGGCACCTGTTTGAACTTGTTATCAGTATAAAAGACACCTGTCCACAACCTCAAACAGTCACACTCCAAATTCCACTATGGCCAAGACCAAAGAGCTGTCAAAGGACACCAGAAACAAAATTGTACACCTGCACCAGGCTGGGAAGACTGAATCTGCAATAGGTAAGCAGCTTGGTTTGAAGAAATCAACTGTGGGAGCAATTATTTGGAAATGGAAGACATACAAGACCACTGATAATCTCCCTCGATCTGGGGCTCCACGCAAGATCTCACCCCGTGGGGTCAAAATGATCACAAGAACGGTGAGCAAAAATCCCAGAACCACACGGGGGGACCTAGTGAATGACCTGCAGAGAGCTGGGACCAAAGTAACAAAGCCTACCATCAGTAACACACTACGCCGCCAGGGACTCAAATCCTGCAGTGCCAGACGTGTCCCCTTGCTTAAGCCAGTACATGTCCAGGCCCGTCTGAAGTTTGCTAGAGTGCATTTGTATGATCCAGAAGAGGATTGGGAGAATGTCATATGGTCAGATGAAACCAAAATAGAATTTTTTGGTAAAAACTCAACTCGTCGTGTTTGGAGGACAATGAATGCTGAGTTGCATCCAAAGAACACCATACCTACTGTGAAGCATGGGGGTGGAAACATAATGCTTTGGGGCTGTTTTTCTGCAAAGGGACCAGGACGACTGATCCGTGTAAAGGAAAGAATCAATGGGGCCATGTATCGTGAGATTTTGAGTGAAAACCTCCTTCCATCAGCAAGGGCATTGAAGATGAAACGTGGCTGGGTCTTTCAGCATGACAATGATCCCAAACACACCGCCCGGGCAACGAAGGAGTGGCTTCGTAAGAAGCATTTAAAGGTCCTGGAGTGGCCTAGCCAGTCTCCAGATCTCAACCCCATAGAAAATCTTTGGAGGGAGTTGAAAGTCTGTGTTGCCCAGCGACCGCCCCAAAACATCACTGCTCTAGAGGAGATCTGCATGGAGGAATGGGCCAAAATACCAGCAACAGTGTGTGAAAACCTTGTGAAGACTTACAGCAAACGTATTACCTGTGTCATTGCCAACAAAGGGTATATAACAAAGTATTGAGAAACTTTTGTTATTGACCAAATACTTATTTTCCACCATAATTTGCAAATAAATTCATAAAAAATCCTACAATGTGATTTTCTGGATTTTTTTCCCTCATTTTGTCTGTCATAGTTGACGTGTACCTATGATGAAAATTACAGGCCTCTCTCATCTTTTTAAGTGGGAGAACTTGCACAACTTGCACACTTTTTTCCCCCACTGTATATACATTTTACGGATACAGTATATTTTAGAGGAGTAATCTTGCTGTTATTAGTCCCCACCCTTCAGCTCCATTCAACCCCTCCCATCTTTCTCTTAACACCATCCATATTGGATTGCTATTTGCTATATATTTTTCAACTGTGCAGTGATGTTTCACAAAAGTTCTTAACCTTTCTGTTATCATCGTTTCTACAGATTGTAAATTAAAGATAAGCATTTTTGCTAAAAGTATTATTATATTATTGATCGATTGACTATGACTTTTCAAATCACGCAATAGTGCTATGTGCAGAGTTAGCTCCGGGTAAATGTTGCAATTCTTCAGCCGTAGCAGTCTTGATGGAAAACAACTAGGATTGAATAATTTTCTATTCGCTTTATAAATATAGATAAAACACTATATTAGTTGGGGTATGAGGAAATATTGGTACCACCAGTGGGTGATTTTGCTTTGTTTCCGCATAGGTACACTTTCAAATTGTGATACTGTAGACTGCCCAACTCCCCCATTTCATGGCACTAATAGTGATCTAGTGATGACACTGCTGCTGTACAGTAAATCTATTCCAGGAAGTGAGATTTCCACTACCTTGCAGGTTCTAATTCCTTTACCAGTGTGAATCCCAGCCAAGGCCAGGCATGACAGCTGCCATGTCTTATGAGGGCAGACCTATTGAGCCCATGCAGTGGCCCCTTGCTGTGCATGTGGGCATCAAACTGTCTGAAACTCACCCCACACACGCTGCAGTGTCAGTCAGGGCCTCTGATCTCCCATCCCACCATTCACATTTCTGGCATGTCGCCGTTTACACACTCCATGTCTGCCGGCCTTTGCCTCCCTCGCCCAGCACCATTTAAAATGTATGTCTTCTCTTCAAAGTTTTCCTCAACGTAGGCAAATGTAATAATGCAGACATTATGCAAATCGACTCATTAAATAGAAAATGTGTGGCAACAAAGCCGATGCCTCCAAACATTTTATCTTGTTTGTAACATTTATAAACATTATTCACACAGCCTGTACTGTTTATCATAGCAGAGTAATGAAAAATGAATAAAAGCCGACAATTAGGTTATGCCCTAGATGAGTGTATTATACTGCACAGACCCCCTGCTGAACTGGCTGGCTGACAGCTGATGATATTGTTGTCTTGTGTTTCGTGAGACCCAACACTGATGAGGTTTTAGCACTGAGAAAGTTTAGAAGCAGTCACAGCTGCCTGTCTCACCCACTCAACTAGGTTCACTACATAACTTTACTGCTGGTACAGAGCAAGAGACAGACAGACCTTCATCTGCCATCTTTTAGTATTTCAGTGTGTGTTGTTTTGTTCCAACTACAAATTTACCAACCTCCTTGAAGTTGTTTAGACTTAATTCACATCGGATGTTTGAGGTCCTGTAAATAAAAGTGAGCCCTAGAATTCAAATGAGTTCTTGATATTTTATATACAGCTTTGTTAAGTAGCCAAAGTTCATGATATAGAACACTTAAACTTGGATATCAGTTTTGTCTGTCAGTTAATTGCCCCTGTCAATTTAGTTCCTCAATTTGCTGTCAACTCTGAGAATGATGAGATCAGTGAGATGTTCCCGAGTTTGCCTCATTTCATTTACTTTATTTAACATGTACAAAGTTGACAGTCTCTGCTTACATGATCCTAACAAACACAGGAGGCGTTGTCATTTATGTTCTGTATGCTAATGAACATCTATTCAAGTCAGCTAATCAAACTGTTTTGAAGATACTTCAGAGATTGTTCATGTGAAATAAAAGCTATGTACTTGAAGAACTGTCGCAAGTATTCATATAGCCCAAGAGGGTGCTTTGTGTGGGAGTGTTTTCTTTAATCTGAATAGCCTTGACAGTAACACTTGCTCTATTAACGTTGATGCTTATACAAACAAGATGATGTGTTGTTCTCCCACAATGCCAGTGGCAGAAACACAATGACAGTTGATAATTTGCAAAATGGAGTCTGTGTTTAAAATTCTTAAAAGTCTAATGTGGGAGGGGGAGGGGGTTCTAAGCTGACATATGGAATTGTTTTAAGATGGTCATATCATGGATCATTTAGCTATTTGATTTTGAATTTTAGGACCCCTTTAGGTATAAAGAAAAATATCAAAAGAATATATGATAAAATATTGAATTTGGCTTTTACTACTATAGCCCAGAGAAATGCATTGAATAACAAATTCAGAAATGGCAAAAAATAAAGTAAAAAGAAATCATAAGAAAAATTGTTTTGAAGTTTTTGTCCTATATCTATATATTTTACACATATTTAACCTGTTGTGTGGGTAGGCACACAGCTACCTTCATACTTTCATAATTTTTTTACAAAAACTGGTACCGGTTACCTTGAGACGAGTCCCCTGACACTTGTGGGGGGTCGTAGTGGTCACAATAGGTTGTAGGTCAAATTGTTTGGGACACTACAGATGTTTTCATGAGAAGACCGATTTTTGGGATGTCTCATGGTCTGACAAACACCGTGCTAGCTTTGCCACCTTTCACCGCAGATGCTGAAGTGTGACATTGGCGGATTGAGATGTATCCAATGCAAAAAAACAGATATGTTAAACTGACGGATTTTGATAGGGATTTTTGTATTATGTTACTTAGATTGACACACCGGTACGTCAATCGACTCTAGGGGGATTATTAATGCCATCTCTGAAATAATGTTAGAGGTAAGCCTACTCCCTGTGAATGTGGCTTAATTGTAACTGTGTCTTTCACTTCTCCTATTGATTTATTCTGTTTTGCTTATAGGCATGATACTTATACAGTGGGGAAAAAAAGTATTTAGTCAGCCACCAATTGTGCAAGTTCTCCCACTTAAAAAGATGAGAGAGGCCTGTAATTTTCATCATAGGTACGCGTCAACTATGACAGACAAAATGAGAATTTTTTTCCAGAAAATCACATTGTAGGATTTTTTATGAATTTATTTGCAAATTATGGTGGAAAATAAGTATTTGGTCAATAACAAAAGTTTCTCAATACTTTGTTATATACCCTTTGTTGGCAATGACACAGGTCAAACGTTTTCTGTAAGTCTTCACAAGGTTTTCACACACTGTTGCTGCTATTTTGGCCCATTCCTCCATGCAGATCTCCTCTAGAGCAGTGATGTTTTGGGGCTGTCGCTGGGCAACACGGACTTTCAACTCCCTCCAAAGATTTTCTATGGGGTTGAGATCTGGAGACTGGCTAGGCCACTCCAGGACCTTGAAATGCTTCTTACGAAGCCACTCCTTCGTTGCCGGGCGTTGTGTTTGGGATCATTGTCATGCTGAAAGACCCAGCCACGTTTCATCTTCAATGCCCTTGCTGATGGAAGGAGGTTTTCACTCAAAATCTCACGATACATGGCCCCATTCATTCTTTCCTTTACACGGATCAGTCGTCCTGGTCCCTTTGCAGAAAAACAGCCCCAAAGCATGATGTTTCCACCCCCATGCTTCACAGTAGGTATGGTGTTCTTTGGATGCAACTCAGCATTCTTTGTCCTCCAAACACAACGAGTTGAGTTTTTACCAAAAAGTTCTATTTTGGTTTCATCTGACCATATAACATTCTTCCAATCCTCTTCTGGATCATCCAAATGCACTCTAGCAAACTTCAGACGGGCCTGGACATGTACTGGCTTAAGCTGGGGGACACGTCTTGCCCTGCAGGATTTGAGTCCCTGGCGGCGTAGTGTGTTACTGATGGTAGGCTTTGTTACTTTTGTCCCAGCTCTCTGCAGGTCATTCACTAGGTCCCCCCGTGTGGTTCTGGGATTTTTGCTCACCGTTCTTGTGATCATTTTGACCCCACGGGGTGAGATCTTGTGTGGAGCCCCAGATCGAGTGAGATTATCAGTGGTCTTGTATGTCTTCCGTTTCCTAATAATTGCTCCCACAGTTGATTTCTTCAAACCAAGCTGCTTACCTATTGCAGATTCAGTCTTCCCAGCCTGGTGCAGGTCTACAATTTTGTTTCTGGTGTCCTTTGACAGCTCTTTGGTCTTGGCCATAGTGGAGTTTGGAGTGTGACTGTTTGAGGTTGTGGACAGGTGTCTTTTATACTGATAACAAGTTCAAACAGGTGCCATTAATACAGGTAACGAGTGGAGGACAGAGGAGCCTCTTAAAGAAGAAGTTACAGGTCTGTGAGAGCCAGAAATCTTGCTTGTTTGTAGGTGACCAAATATTTATTTTCCACCATAATTTGCAAATAAATTCATTAAAAATCCTACAATGTGATTTTCTGGATTTTTTTTCTCATTTTGTCTGTCATAGTTGACGTGTACCTATGATGAAAATTACAGGCCTCTCTCATCTTTTTAAGTGGGAGAACTTGCACAATTGGTGGCTGACTAAATACTTTTTTCCCCACTGTATATACAATGGTTTTCTTCATAAGACAAAGAATCAAAGAAACTGAGACAATACACCTGGGTGGAGGAGATTAATCATAAACCCAAATTGAGAACCTTTTGTTTGATTAAGAGTGAATTTGTGTGTGAGAGATATACACTAGGTATACAAAAGAATGTGGACACCCCTTCAAATTAGTGACTTCGGATATTTCAGCCACACCCGTTGCTGAGAGGTGTATCAAATTGAGCACACAGCCATGCAATCTCCATAAACAAACATGCCAGTAGAAGGGCCTTACTGAAGAGCTCAGTAACTTTCAACGTGGCACCGTCAAAGGATGCCACCTTTCCAACAAGTCAATTATTCAAGTCTTTGCCCTGCTAGAGCTGCCCCAGTCAACTGTAGCTGCTGTTATTGTGAAGTGGAAACATCTAGGAGCAACAATGGCTCAGCTGCAAAGTGGTAGGCCAGACAAGCTCACAGAACGGGACCGCCTATCACGTTTCAGGAGAAGACACAGATGCAGACAGTGTCGAAGTAACAAAAGTTTATTACAAAACAGGGGGCAGGCAAATGACAGGTCAAGGGCAGGCAGAGGTCAGTAATCCAGATCAGAGTCCAAAAGGTACAGAACGGCAGGCAGTCTCAGGGTCAGTGACCGTGACAAAGTCCAGGGATATGTGAGACCAGGGACGGTGAGGAACAGACAGAGGTTGGAGGAGACCAGCCGGAGCTTGCAGAGGAGTCTTGTTATGCGCACAGATTGTGCAGGTGGCGACGAACGCAGAGATATCAGGAACCATGGTAGGCCACCAAAAGCGTTGTCGCACAAAGGCCAGGGTCCAATGGGAGCCCGGGTGGCAGTCAAGCCTAGAGGAGTGGGCCGACTCCAGGACCGCAGAGCGGACAGCATCTGGAACAAGCATCCAGTTATCTGCCCCCCCCGGGTATGGCTGGGAACGCTGCGCCTCCCGGACCTGCTTCCCTTTTCCCCAACTGAGTGCCGTCGCCAAGCACGTGGTGGGAAGGATGGTCTCGGATTGCGGGGGTGTAGCCGCGGGGCTATAGCGACCTGACAGCGCATCTGGCTTGACATTCTTGGATCCCGGTCGGTATGAGAGGGAGAAGTTGAACCGGGTGAAAAGCAGGGCCCACCTAGCTTGCCTGGAATTGAGACGCTTGGCGGTGCGGAGGTATTCCAAGTTCTTGTGGTCTGTCCACACAATGAACGGATGATCCGCCCCCTTCAGCCACTGCCTCCACTCCTCCAATGCCATCTTCACCACGAGAAGCTCACGATTCCCCACATCGTAATTCCTCTCCATGGTGTTGAGGCGATGGGAGAAGAAGGCGCAGAGATGGAACTTGAGGTCCAGGGCCGAATGCTGGGACAGGACCGCCCCCACTCCGACATCCGAAGCATCGGCCTCCACCACGAATTGGCGGGACGGGTCAGGATGAACCAAGATGGGAGCAGCGGTGAAACTGTTTGAGGTCCCGGAATGCCCGGTCAGCAGCTGGGGACCATGTGAATGGAACCTTGGGAGAGGTGAGTGCAGGCAATAAAAGTTGGTGAATCCCAGGAAACGTTGCAGCTGCACTCTGAACGTAGGCTGGGGCCAATCCAACACCACTCTCACCTTCCCGGGATCCATCTGTACACTCCCTACAGCGATGATGTAGCCCAGGAAGGGGATGGTGGAGCGATGGAATTCGCATTTCTCCGCTTTCACAAAAAGCTAGTTCTCCAGGAGGAGTTGGAGTACATGTCGGACGTGGAGCACGTGTTCTTAGGTGGAGCGGGAGAAAACGAGGATGTCATCGAGGTAGTCGAAGACAAACCGGTTCAACATGTCGCGGAGAACATCATTAACCAAGGCCTGGAAGTTCTCCGTATGGGCCACCAGGTACTTGCTCCTACTGGTGAGCCTGGTCTTTTAGTGGACAGATGGACACAAAATGACCAGTAGTCCCGCAATACAGGCAACTCTTCATGTGAAGCCTGTATTGCCATTCGGCTGGAGACAGCTTAGCTCTGCCTAGTTGCACCGGCTCGGGAAGAGGTGAATTGGCAGACTTCGGAAACTCTCGGGGGAACTCGGGTAGCCTCTGGTTCTCTCGGCAACAGAGACGTCGGGGACTTCCGGGATGCCTCGGATGTGAGGTGGAATTCTTGGGGGGCGATTGGAATCAGACTTCCTCTCCTTCCTTCATTCCCGTAGTCGCCCATCGATCTGAATGGTCAATGTGATGAATGAGTCGATATCCGTCGGTAGTTCCCGGGCTGCAATCTCGTCCTTTACTTCCTCTGATACTTTGTGCAGGAATGTGTCGAACAACACTTCCGGGTTCCAGGCACACTCCGCTGCCAACGTGTGGAAATCCACCGCACAGTCTGCCACACTGAGGGATTCTTGCTGAAGCTGGAGTAACTTCTGGGCTGCCTCTCTCCCGGACAATGGAGCATCGGAAACCTTTTTTACCTCCTGCATGAACTCCTCCAAACTGAAGCATACGGCCGACTGTTGTTCCCACACTGCCGTATCCCAGGCGAGAGCCCTCCCGGACATCATCGTGATAAGGTACGCTATCTTGGAGCGGTCCGAGGGGAAGGAAGAAGGGCTGCAGCTCAAAGATGAGTGAAAACTGAGCGAGAAATGCCCGACAGGATCCCAGACTCTCCAGCGAAGCGTTCCGGGGGAGGTAAGTGGGGTTCTCGGGAATCCGGGGAGGCCACACTGCTAACAACCGTCGTGGTAGGCTGCCTAACAGACAACCTGCGGAATTGCTCCAACAATGTGTTAAGCACTCGGTTATAGCGTTCGGCCAATGTCTGGAACCCTTCCATGAGACCACGAAGCAACTCCTCGTGCCTTCCAATGGTGGCTCCTTGGGAGGAGATGGCGTTGTGGAGCTGGTCCAAGTCTGCTGGGTCAGTCATAGCCAGTTCGTACCATCAAGTTTCAGGAGAAGACCCAGATGCAGACAGTGTCGAAATAACAAAAGTTTAATTACAAAATCAAGGGGCATGCAAACGACAGTGTTCCAGATCAGAGTCCAAAAGGTACAGAACGGCAGGCAGTCTCAGGGTCAGGGCAGGCAGAATTATCAAAACTGGGAAAACTAGAAAACAGGAACTTGAGATAGACAGGAGTGAGGGGGAAAACGCTGGTAGGCTTGACGAAACAAAACGAACTGGCAACAGACAAACAGAGAACACAGGTATAAATACACTGGGGATGATGGGGAAGATGGGCGACACCTAGAGGGGGGTGGAGACAATCACAAAGACAGGTGAAACAGATCAGTGTGTGACACTGCCAAGTGCGTAAAAATCATCTGTCCTCGGTTGCAACACTCACTACCGAGTTCCAAACTGCCTCTGGAAGCAATGTCAGCAAAATAACTATTAGTCGGGAGCTTCATGAAATGGGTTTCCATGGCCGAGCAGCCGCACAGAAGCCTAAGATCACCATGCACGGGCCTAGCATCGGCTGGAGTGGTGTAAAGCTCGCCGCCATTGGACTCTGGAGCATTGGAAACGCTTTCTCTGGAGTGATGAATCATGCTTCACCATCTGGCAGTCCGACGGACGAATCTGGATTTGGCGGATCCCAGGAGAACGCTACCTGCCCGAATACATAGTGCCAACTGTAAAGTTTGGTGGAGGAGGTATAATGGTCTGCGGCTGTTTTTCATGGTTCGGGCTAGGCTCCATAGTTCCAGTGAAGGAAAATAAAATGTTACTTTTTTGTAGTTTTTTTTTTTACCCCCTTTTTCTCCCCATTTTCATGATTTAGATCTTGTCTCATCACTGCAACTCCCCAATGGGCTCGGGAGAGGCGAAATTCGAGTCATGCATCCTCCGAAACATGACCCGCCAAACCACGCTTATTAACACCCGCTCGCTTAACCCCGAAGCCAGATTCACCAATGTGTCGGAGGAAACAACGTTCAACTGACGACCGATGTCAGCCTGCAGGCACCCGGGCCACAACAAGGAGCTGCTAGAGCGCGATGAGCCTAGTAAAGCCCCCCCGGCCAAACCCTGCCGGCACTGGGCCCAGCCCTATGGGACTCACGATCGGTTGTGACACAGCCTTGGATCGAACCCCTGGCTGTAGTGATGCCGCAACACTGTGATGCAGTGCCTTAGACTGCTGCGCCACTCAGGAGGCCATGAATGGAAATCTTAACACTTGAGCATACACTCCCAGAAGAGTGGAGGCTGTTATAGCAGCAAAGTGGGGGACCAACTCCATATTAAGGCCGATGATTTTGGAATGAGATGTTCGATAAGCAGATGTCCACATACTTTTGGTCATGTGGTGTATTATGTATAACCTACTTAAAAGCAAGAGATCGCTATGTGCACAGGTAAGATCAGGGATATTGCCCCTGCGTATTGAAACAGGTCATGATAATGGTGAAATGGAAGAGGAAAGACTAAGTAACTATTGTGAACTCTAAGAATTAGAGAATGAAATTAATTTGATCCTCTAGTGCCCTTTCTACCACGATGTACACTTGTCCTTATTCCAGATATACCCTGGCATTATGCACCTGAGCAATGAGGCGAAACTGACCATTGTGTATATCCGTTTGCAGAATATTTAGATAAAGCCTGGAATAAAATTAAAAGGGCTAGCTATAATTAATCAATAACAAATATTTTGCTCCTATATAGCAAATGTCACGTATGTACAGTGGGGAGAACAAGTATTTGATACACTGCCGATTTTGCAGGTTTTCCTACTTACAAAGCATGTAGAGGTCTGTAATTTTTATCATAGGTACACTTCAACTTTGAGAGACGGAATCTAAAACAAAAATCCAGAAAATCACATTGTATGATTTTAAGTAATTATTTTGCATTTTATTGCATGACATAAGTATTTGATACATCAGAAAAGCAGATCTTAATATTTGGTACAGAAACCTTTGTTTGCAATTACAGAGATCATACGTTTCCTGTAGGTCTTGACCAGGTTTGCACACACTGCAGCAGGGATTTTGGCCCACTCCTCCATACAGACCTTCTCCAGATCCTTCAGGTTTCGGGGCTGTCGCTGGGCAATACGGACTTTCAGCTCCCTCCAAAGATGTTCTATTGGGTTCAGGTCTGGAGACTGGCTAGGCCACTCCAGGACCTTGAGATGCTTCTTACGGAGCCACTCCTTAGTTGCCCTGGCTGTGTGTTTCGGGTCGTTGTCATGCTGGAAGACCCAGCCACGACCCATCTTCAATGCTCGTACTGAGGGAAGGAGGTTGTTGGCCAAGATCTCGCGATACATAGCCCCATCCATCCTCCCCTCAATATGGTGCAGTCGTCCTGTCCTTTTTGCAGAAAAGCATCCCCAAATAATGATGTTTCCACCTCCATGCTTCACGGTTGGGATGGTGTTCTTGGGGTTGTACTCATCCTCCTTCTTCCTCCAAACACGGCGAGTGGAGTTGAGACCAAAAACCTATATTTTTGTCTCATCAGACCACATGACCGTCTCCCATTCCTCCTCAGGATCATCCAGATGGTCATTGGCAAACTTCAGACGGGCCTGGACATGCGCTGGCTTGAGCAGGGGGACCTTGTGTGCGCTGCAGGATTTTAATCCATGATGGCATAGTGTGTTACTAATGGTTTTCTTTGAGACTGTGGTCCCAGCTCTCTTCAGGTCATTGACCAGGTCCTGCCGTGTAGTTCTGGGCTGATTCCTCACCTTCCTCAGGATCATTGATGCTATCAAGGTGAGATCTTGCATGGAGCCCCAGACCGAGGGTGATTGACCGTCATCTTGAACTTCTTCAATTTTCTAATAATTGCGCCAACAGTTGTTGCCTTCTCACCAAGCTGCTTGCCTATTGTCATGTAGGCCATCCCAGCCTTGTGCAGGTCTACAATTTTATCCCTGATGTCCTTACACAGCTCTCTGGTCTTGGCCATTGTGGAGAGGTTGGAGTCTGTATGATTGAGTGTGTGGACAGGTGTCTTTTATACAGGTAACGAGTTCAAACAGGTCATTTAATACAGGTAATGAGTGGAGAACAGGAGGGCTTCTTAAAGAAAAACTAACAGGTCTGTGAGAGCCGGAATTCTTACTGGTTAGTAGGTGATTAAATACGTATGTCATGCAATAAAATGCAAATTAATTACTTAAAAATTATACAATGTGATTTTCTGGATTTCTGTTTTAGATTCCGTCTCTCACAGTTGAAGTGTACCTATGATAAAAATTACAGACCTCTACATGCTTTGTAAGTAGGAAAACCAGCAAAAAGTGTATCAAATACTTGTTCTCCCCACTGTATATACTGTAGATTGTGTGTAGGCCTGTCTCCCACTTGAATCTTCTCTTTGTGCCAAACTGGGCCTTCCGTTTCATTTTTCTGTATTTCTGTATTACATTTACATTTACATCATTTAGCAGAAACTCTTATCCAGAGCGACTTACACATTTGTGCATTCAACTTATGATAGACAGTGGGACAACCACCTTTTTTATTTTTATTTTTTTTGCTCCCCCTATGTATCTGTATATACTGTTTTCTGCATCACAGCCTGGTACGGCAATTCCACCACCGCGGACCGCAAGGCTCCTCAGAGGGTGATACATGCAGCCGAACGCACCATTGGGTGCATACTGCCTGCCCTACAGGACACCTACAACACCAGGTGTCACAGGAAGGCCAACAAGATCATCAATGACCCCAGCCACCGAAGCCAAGCACTGTTCTCCCCGCTTAAATCACTCAGATGCGGGCAGTACAGGACCATTATGGCAAAAACTGAAAGACTGGCCAATAGATTCTACCCTCAGACCATCAGGCTGCTGAATAGCCACCACTAGTCAGCTAACTGCTCCCCCCAACCCCCTGCTACTCCCCCTATCGACCCCCCCACACACACACACACACCCTCAATTCTCACTTACCTTACCTGCTACTCCCCCTATGGACATTACCCCCCCACCCCCCCAACATACTTTACTCTGCCCCCACCCCAACAACATTCTTACACTGTTGCAGTTGATAATATGTACAGTGGGGAAAAAAAGTATTTAGTCAGCCACCAATTGTGCAAGTTCTCCTACTTAAAAAGATGAGGCCTGTAATTTTCATCATAGATACACGTCAACTATGACAGACAAAATGAGAAGAAAAAAATCCAGAAAATCACATTGTAGGATTTTTAATGAATTTATTTGCAAATTATGGTGGAAAATAAGTATTTGGTCAATAACAAAAGTTTCTCAATACTTTGTTATATACCCTTTGTTGGCAATGACACAGGTCAAACGTTTTCTGTAAGTCTTCACAAGGTTTTCACACACTGTTGCTGCTATTTTGGCACATTCCTCCATGCAGATCTCCTCTAGAGCAGTGATGTTTTGGGGCTGTCGCTGGGCAGCACGGACTTTCAACTCCCTCCAAAGATTTTCTATGGGGTTGAGATCTGGAGACTGGCTAGGCCACTCCAGGACCTTGAAATGCTTCTTACGAAGCCACTCCTTCATTGCCCGGGCGGTGTGTTTGGGATCATTGTCATGCTGAAAGACCCAGCCACGTTTCATCTTCAATGCCCTTGCTGATGGAAGGAGGTTTTCACTCAAAATCTCACGATACATGGCCCCATTCATTATTTCCTTTACACGGATCAGTCGTCCTGGTGTTCTTTGGATGCAACTCAGCATTCTTTGTCCTCCAAACAGTTTTTACCAAAAAGTTCTATTTTGGTTTCATCTGACCATATGACATTCTCCCAATCCTCTTCTGGATCATACAAATGCACTCTAGCAAACTTCAGATGGGCCTGGACATGTACTGGCTTAAGCAGTGTGTTACTGATGGTAGGCTTTGTTACTTTGGTCCCAGCTCTCTGCAGGTCATTCACTAGGTCCCCCCGTGTGGTTCTGGGATTTTTGCTCACCGTTCTTGTGATCATTTTGACCCCACGGGGTGAGATCTTGCGTGGAGCCCCAAATCGAGGGAGATTATCAGTGGTCTTGTATGTCTTCCATTTCCTAATAATTGCTCCCACAGCTGATTTCTTCAAACCAAGCTGCTTACCTATTGCAGATTCAGTCTTCCCAGCCTGGTGCAGGTCTACAATTTTGTTTCTGGTGTCCTTTGACAGCTCTTTGGTCTTGGCCATAGTGGAGTTTGGAGTGTGACTGTTGGAGGTTGTGGACAGGTGTCTTTTATACTGATAACAAGTTCAAACAGGTGCCATTAATACAGGTAACGAGTGGAGGACAGATGAGCCTCTTAAAGAAGAAGTTACAGGTCTGTGAGAGTCAGAAATCTTGCTTGTTTGTAGGTGACCAAATACTTATTTTCCACCATAATTTGCAAATAAATTCATTAAAAATCCTACAATGTGATTTTCTGGATTTTTTTCCCTCAATTTGTCTGTCATAGTTGACGTGTACCTATGATGAAAATTACAGGCCTCTCATCTTTTTAAGTGGGAGAACTTGCACTGTTGGTGGCTGACTAAATCCTTTTTTTCCCCACTGTATGTATATATATTTACATAGTTGAATGTGCTGAAAACAAAATCACACAAAAATTATCAATGGAAATCAAATGTATCAACCCATGGAGGTCTGGATTTGGAGTCACCCTCAAAATTAAAGTGTAAAACCACACTACAGGCTGATCCAACTTTGATGTAATGTCCTTAAAACAAGTCAAAATGAGGCTCAGTAGTGTGTGTGGCCTCCACGTGCCTGTATGACCTCCCTACGCCTGGGCATGCTCCTGATGAGGTGGCGCTCCTGAGGGATCTCCTCCCAGACCTGGACTAAAGCATCCGCCAACTCCTGGACAGTCTGTGGTGCAACGTGGCGTTGGTGGATGGAGCGAGACATGATGTCCCAGATGTGCTCAATTGGATTCAGGTCTGGGGAACGGGCAGGCCAGTCCATAGCATCAATGCCTTCCTCTTGCAGGAACTGCTGACACACACCAGCCACATGAGGTCTAGCATTGTCTTGCATTAGGAGGAACACAGGGCCAACCGCACCAGCATATGGTCTCACAAGGGGTCTGAGGATCTCATCTCGGTACCTAATGGCAGTCAGGCTACCTCTGGCGAGCACATGGAGGGCTGTGCGGCCCCCCCCAAGAAATGCCACCCCACACCATGACTGACCCAGCGCCAAACCGGTCATGCTGGAGGATGTTGCAGGCAGCAGAACGTTCTCCACGGCGTCTCCAGACTCTGTCACGTCTGTCACATGTGCTCAGTGTGAACCTGCTTTCATCTGTGAAGAGCACAGGGCGCCAGTGGCGAATTTGCCAATCTTGGTGTTCTCTGGCAAATGCCAAACGTCCTGCACGGTGTTGGGCTGTAAGCACAACCCCCACCTGTGGACGTCGGGCCCTCATACCACCCTCATGGAGTCTGTTTCTGACCATTTGAGCAGACACATGCACATTTGTGGCCTTCTGGAGGTCATTTTGCAGGGCTCTGGCAGTGCTCCTCCTGCTCCTCCTTGCACAAAGGTGGAGGTAGCAGTCCTGCTGCTGGGTTGTTACCCTCCTACGGCCTCCTCCACGTCTCCTGATGTACTGGCCTGTCTCCTGGTAGCGCCTCCATGCTCTGGACACTACGCTGACAGACACAGCAAACCTTCTTGCCACAGCTCGCATTGATGTGCCATCCTGGATGAGCTGCACTACCTGAGCCACTTGTGTGGGTTGTAGACTCCGTCTCATGCTACCACTAGAGTGAAAGCACCGCCAGCATTCAAAAGTGACCAAAACATCAGCCAGGAAGCATAGGAACTGAGAAGTGGTCTGTGGTCACCAACTGCAAAACCAGTCTTTTATTGGGGGTGTCTTGCTAATTGCCTATAATTTCCACCTGTTGTCTATTCCATTTGCACAACAGCATGTGAAATGTATTGTCAATCAGTGTTGCTTCCTAAGTGGACAGTTTGATTTCACAGAAATGTGATTGACTTGGAGTTACATTGTGTTGTTTAAGTGTTCCCTTTATTTTTTTGAGCAGTGTATATATATATATATATAATTGTTTTACTGCTCTAGGGATATAATTATTGCTTGGATAACCTTATTTACTAATATGTATTGATTTATTTTTCACTCTTTATGTGGTGCGCACTGCACAGAACACCGAAATAATTATCAAGAATTATCACTGAATTATCACAGTGAATTATTGTAATGTTTGTTTATGTGTCAATTAATCCCATAAGGGATGGGTTGCAAACAGGCGATTTTACACTAAAATAAAATGTCATTCATTCATACATACAAAATTGCATGTAAAACTTTGTCACTTTAATATACAGGACTTACTCCATTAATTAATAATGTGGTTGTTGTGGTAGGAACACTGTTTCTGAACTATTCATTTAACTAACATCTAGTTGTAGTCGGCCATTTTAGTGGATTTCTATGGCATTATTTGAAGTATGCAAACTTTTATTAAAACAATCTAGAGCCAAGTGGATTGCTGATTAAAACTCAAGCACACAGTACGTAAGTGCCTGGTACATTTGCATCATGAGGACATTGTTTCTTCAGTTTGATTGTGTGTTCTTTCATTTCAAAAGAGTCTCTCTTCCTCTACTTGTCCTTCATTATGTTGTCACTAGCTAATTACTTTTAAAAAAATCTGTAGAACTTTGTTGCAGATTTGCATAGGGTAAGATAAATGTTTGCATCATCTAATTATCTTTCCTGTTTTAATGTGAGGGTGGGGTTTTTTCTGCGTAAATACGTAGCAGTTGTTCTGGGACATTACCACTCTAAAAAGTACCCAAGGAAGGCTGCAAGTTAGAAGCTAACTGTGCAGATGGCCAAGTTTGTGACAGCATGAGGCAAGGGGGAACAGAAAAGGACGTCTGACAAAGTCAATTGAAGTTTTAAAAGCATAAAATTAAGGAGTCTTGGTGGTATACAGGTGGAACGCTTGGCGAAATGTACTGTAACCCTCCTGTGATTTGCAGCGTTGTGATAAACTTCGGCTCTGCCTCACCACCAGATTGTGAATGAATGAAAGATGTCTCTGGATAGGGCTGATGTCAGTTCAATCTTTTACAAAAGTACCTGGCACAGGGTAGTATGTACAGTGGGGAGAACAAGTATTTGATACACTGCCGATTTTGCAGGTTTTCCTACTTACAAAGCATGTAGAGGTCTGTAATTTTTATCATAGGTACACTTCAACTGTGAGAGACAGAATCTAAAACAAAAATCCAGAAAATCACATTGTATGATTTTTAAGTAATTAATTTGCATTTTATTGCATGACATACGTATTTGATCACCTACCAACCAGTAAGAATTCCGGTTCTCACAGACCTGTTAGTTTTTCTTTAAGAAGCCCTCCTGTTCTCCACTCATTACCTGTATTAACTGCACCTGTTTGAACTTGTTACCTGTATAAAAGACACCTGTCCACACACTCAATCAAACAGACTCTAACCTATCCACAATGGCCAAGTCCAGAGAGCTGTGTAAGGACATCAGGCTACAGGACAATAGGCAAGCAGCTTGGTGAGAAGGCAACAACTGTTGGCGCAATTATTAGGAAATGGAAGAAGTTCAAGATGACGGTCAATCACCCTCGGTCTGGGGCTCCATGCAAGATCTCACCTCGTGGGGCATCAATGATCACGAGGAAGGTGAGGGATCAGCCCAGAACTACACGTCAGGACCTGGTCAATGACCTGAAGAGAGCGGGGACCACAGTCTCAAAGAAAACCATTAGTAACACACTACGCCATCATGGATTAAAATCCTGCAGCGCACGCAAGGTCCCCCTGCTCAAGCCAGCACATGTCCAGGCCCGTCTGAAGTTTGCCAATGACCATCTGGATGATCCAGAGGAGGAATGGGAGAAGGTCATGTGGTCTGATGAGACAAAAATAGAGCTTTTTGGTCTAAACTCCACTCGCCGTGTTTGGAGGAAGAAGAAGGATGAGTACAACCCCAAGAACACCATCCCAACCGTGAAGCATGGAGGTGGAAACATCATTCTTTGGGGATGCTTTTCTGCAAAGGGGACAGGACGACTGCACCGTATTGAGGGGAGGATGAATGGGGCCATGTATCGCGAGATCTTGGCCTCAGTAAGAGCATTGAAGATGGGTCGTGGCAGGGTCTTCCAGCATGACAACGACCCGAAACACACAGCCAGGGCAACTAAGGAGTGGCTCCGTAAGAAGCATCTCAAGGTCCTGGAGTTGCCTAGCCAGTCTCCAGACCTGAACCCAATAGAACATCTTTGGAGGGAGCTGAAAGTCTGTATTGCCCAGCGACAGCCCCGAAACCTGAAGGATCTGGAGAAGGTCTGTATGGAGGAGTGGGCCAAAATCCCTGCTGCAGTGTTCGCAAACCTGGTCAAGACCTACAGGAAACGTATGATCTCTGTAATTGCAAACAAAGGTTTCTGTACCAAATATTAAGTTCTGCTTTTCTGATGTATCAAATGCTTATGTCATGCAATAAAATGCAAATTAATTACTTAAAAATCATACAATGTGATTTTCTGGATTTTTGTTTTAGATTCAGTCTCTCACATTTGAAGTGTACCTATGATAAAAATTACAGACCTCTACATGCTTTGTAAGTAGGAAAACCTGCAAAATCGGCAGTGTATCAAATACTTGTTCTCCCCACTGTATGTCTCTGGATGGGTGAATAACATAATAGCTCAAAATAAAACATGTTATTTTGTTTTGTCATTGTGTATTTTCAGCATGTTGACATGCACCTCCTCCCCGGGAAGGCAGATGACTTTGAGAGAAACGACAACGTCTACAATGAGTTAAAGTTTTTCAATGTACATTTTTTTTGCCACTCCCACTTGCCTTCAGAAAGTATTCATACCCCTTGACTTATTCCACATTGTGTTGTGTTACAGCCTGAATTCAACATTTATGAAATACATTTTTTTTCTCACCCATCAAGACACAGTAAAAACATATTTTTAGAAATGTTTGAAAATGTATTGAAAATGAAATACAGAAATATCTAATTTACATAAGTATTCACACCCCTGAGTCAATACTTTGTAGAAGCACCTTTGGCAGCGATTACAGCTGTGAGTCTTTCCGGGTAAGTCTCTAAGAGCTTCCACACCTGGATTGTTTAACATTTGCCCATGATTCTTTAAAAAAAACGTCAAGATCTGTCAAATTGGTTGTTGATGGTATACCATATATGCCATATTCCGGGGGTATTTGGAAATAGCCACAGGATGGTTTTTCAAGACTGTCAATACCGTTGAATGTAATGTTTTTTTTTTTTTCTTTTTATGTGAATATTTTTTGCTACCTACAGTCAACTTGTGCAATATGTTAGGAGATAAAGAAGATCACATTCTTCATTTTAACCTGTCACATAATTTTTCATTATGAAGCTTACCGGTAGTCCCCCAGTCACGTGGTGTTTGTTTACAAGCACACAACTATGAGAGAACAGAGCCTTGTGAGTCACTCACTGTTGTGCAGCCAGGCAATCTTGCAGCAAACTGTGAGTAGCATTTCTGAGTTGGTTGTATAACTTTATGATCTGGGGGACAGGACGACTGCACCGTATTGAGGGGAGGATGAATGGGGCCATGTATCGCGAGATCTTGGCCTCAGTAAGAGCATTGAAGATGGGTCGTGGCTGGGTCTTTCAGCATGACAATGATCCCAAACACACCGCCCGGGCAACGAAGGAGTGGCTTCGTAAGAAGCATTTCAAGGTCCTGGAGTGGCCTAGCCAGTCTCCAGATCTCAACCCCATAGAAAATCTTTGGAGGGAGTTGAAAGTCCATGTTGCCCAGCGACAGCCCCAAAACATCACTGCTCTAGAGGAGATCTGCATGGAGGAATGGGCCAAAATACCAGCAACAGTGTGTGAAAACCTTGTGAAGACTTACAGAAAACGTTTGACCTGTGTCATTGCCAACAAAGGGTATATAACAAAGTATTGAGAAACTTTTGTTATTGACCAAATACTTATTTTCCACCATAATTTGCAAATAAATTCATTAAAAATCCTACAATGTGATTTTCTGGATTTTTCTTTCTCATTTTGTCTGTCATAGTTGACGTGTACCTATGATGAAAATTACAGGCCTCGCTCATCTTTTTAAGTGGGAGAACTTGCACAATTGGTGGCTGACTAAATACTTTTTCCCCCCACTGTACATACGAGTAAAGCAGTATGTAAACATTATTAAAGTGACTAGTGTTCCATTATTAAAGTGGTCAGTGATTCCATGTGTATTTATATAGCGCAGCAGTCTCTAAGGTGCAGGGTTGAGTAGCCGGGTGATGTCTATTTAACAGTCTGATGGCCTTGAGATAGAAGCTGTTTTTCAGTCTCTCTGTCCCAGCTTTGATGCACCGGTACTGACCTCGCCTTCTAGATGATAGCGGGGTGAAAAGGCCGTGGCTTGGGTGGTTGACGTCCTTGATTATCTTTTTGGCCTTCCTATGACATCAGGTGCTGTAGGTGTACTGGAGGGCAGGCAGTGTGCCCCCGGTGATGCGTTGGGCAGACTCTACCACCCTCTGGAGAGCCCTGCGGTTGCGTGCGGTGCAGTTGCCGTACCAGGCGGTGATACAGCCCGACAGGATGCTCTCAATTGTGCATCTGTAAACGTTTCAGATGGTCTTAGGGGCCAAGCCGAATTTCTTCAGCCTCCTGAGGTTGAAGAGGCGCTATTGCCATGCTGTCTGTGTGGATGGACCATTTTAGATCTTCAGTGATGTGGCAAAGTGGAGGTGTTGTTTCCTACCTTCACCACCAGGACCCAGGTGGAGGTGATATGATCCTTAACTAGCCTCTCAAAGCACTTCATAATGACAGAAGTGAGTGCCACGGGGCGATAGTCATTTAGTTCAGTTGCCTTAGCTTTCTTGGGCACAGGAACAATGGTGGACATCTTGAAGCAAGTGGGGACAGCAGACTGGGATAGGGAGAGATTTAATAATGCTGCCACCACCATCCAACCATCACTCAAGACCAGACGCCTGACCCCTAAGATCAATTTTACCAATGATGGCCATCTTTCTGAAACATATTTATTTGATGAAGGGACCATGTACAATTTAAACGTAAATCTCAATAGGAAATGTCATGTATTATATCATAGCTAGACAGCTAATTGCCCCGTGTAGCTCAGTTGGTAGAACATGGCGCTTGCAACGCCAGGGTTGTGGGTTCGTTTCCCACAGGGGGCCAGTATAAAAAAAAGATATATATATAATAATAATGTATACACTCACTAACTGTATGTCGCTCTGGATAGGAGTGTCTGCTAAATGACTTAAATGTAAATATGTCTGTAAACACTCCAGCCAGCTGATCTGCGCAATCTCTGAGGACGCGGCTAGGGATGCTGTCTGGGCCGGCAGCCTTGCGAGGGTTAACACGCTTAAATGAATTACTCACGTTGACCATGGAGAACGAGAGCCCACAGTCCTTGGGAGCGGGCCGCGTCAGTGGCACTATGTTATCCTCAAAATGGGCAAAGAAGGTGTTTAGCTTGTCTGGGAGCAAGACGTCAGTGTGTGCAATGTGGCTGGTTTTCCCTTTGTAATCCGTGATTGTCTGTAAACCCTGCCACATACGTCTCGTGTCTGAGCCGTTGAATTGCGACTCCACCTTGTCTCTGTGCTGACATTTTGCCTGTTTGGTTGCCTTATGGAGGGAATAACTACATTGTTTTGTATTCAACCATATTCCCAGTCACCTTGCCATGGTTAAATGCGGTGGTTCGCGCTTTCAGTTTTGCACGAATGCTGCCATCTATCCACGGTTTCTGGTTTGGGTTGGTTTTAATAGACACCGTGGGAACAACATCCCCTATACACTTCCTGATGAACTCAGTCACCGTGTCCGTGTAAACGTCAATGTTATTCTCTGAGGCTACCCAGAACATATGCCAGTCCGCGTGATCAAAACAAAACTCTTGAAGCATGGATTCTGATTGGTCAGACCAGCGTTGAATAGACCTTAGCACGATACTTCCTGTTTGAGTTTCTGCCTATAGGAAGGGAGGAGCAAAATGGAGTCTTGACCTGATTTGCCGAAGGGAGGGCAGGGGAGGGCCTAGTAGGTGTTTTGAAAAGTACTACAGTCAATGTGTTGATTGAACTTCAGTAGCGTTTTCCTCAAATTTGCTTTGTTAAAATACCCAGCTACAATAAATGCGGCCCCGGGATATGTGGTTTCCAGTTTGCATAAAGTCCAGTGTAGTTCCTTGAGGGCCGTCGTGGTATCGACTTGAGGGGGAATATACACGGCTGTGACTATAACCGAAGATAATTATCTTGGGAGGTAATACGGTCTGCATTTGATTGTGAGGTATTCTAGGTTGGGTGAACAAAATGACTTGAGTTTCTGTATGTTATTACAATCACACCATGAGTAGTTAATTATGAAACATACACCCCCACCTTTCTTCTTCCAGGAGAGTTCTTCATTCCTGTCTGTGCGATGAACTGAGAACCCAGCTAGCTGTATGGACGGGGACAGTATATTCCGAGATAGCCATGATTCCGTTACAGTCCCTGATGTCCCTCTGGAAGGAGATCCTCGCCCTGAGCTTGTCTACTTTATTGTCCAGAGACTGAACATTAGTGAGTGTTCATTGCCAGTATTACCGAATATCCCGGTATGGCACAAGGTCAGTATGAAGTTATGACAATCTAGATACCACCCAAGCCTAGTTGTTTACCATTTTCAGATCTTGCCATAGATTTTCAAATAGATTTAAGTCAAATCTGTAACTCAGCCACTCAGGAATATTCACTCTTCTTGGTAAGCAACTCCCGTGTACAATTGGCCTTGTGTTTTAGGGTATTGTCCTGCTGAAATGTTCCCAGTGTCTGGTGTAAAGCAGACTGAAACAGGTTTTCCTCTACAATTGTGCCTGTTTATTTATTTTTTAACCTGAAAAACTCCCCAGTCCTTAACGATTACAAGTATACACATAACATGATGCAGCCACCACTATGCTTGAAAATATGGAGAATGGTACTCAGTAATGTGTTGTATTAGATTTGCCCCAAACATAACACTTTGTATTCAGGACAAAAAGTGAATTGCTTTGCCACATTTCTTTGCAGTATTACTTTAGTGCCTTGTTGCAAACAGGATGATGTTTTGGAATATTTTATATTCTATACAGGCTTCCTTCTTTTCACTGTGTCAATTAGGCTAGTATTGTGGAGTAACTACAATGTTGTTGATCCATCTTCAGTTTTCTCCTGATCAACTGAGGGACCTTACAGATATTTCTATGTGTGGGGTACAGAGATGAGGTAGTCATTCAAAAACTGACTTGTTAAGCAAATTTGTACTCCTGAACTTATTTAGGCTTGCCATAACAGAGAGGTTCAATAGTTATTGACTCAAGACATGTCCGATTTTAATTTTTAATACATTTGTACACATTTCAAAAAACATAATTCCACTTTGACATTATAGGGAATTGTGTGTAGGTGAGTGACAAAAAATCTAAATGTTATATATTTTAAATGCAGGCTGTAACACAACAAAATGTGGAAAAAGTAAAGGGGTGTGAATACGTTCTGAAGGCAAACTATGGGATTGAGCTCCTATGACCAAACATTGATATTCCATATGACACACTGGCTGTTTAAATTCCTCCAGGGTAGGAGTTATTTTTATCATACAGTCGTCTTATGTTTAGCAGCTAAAGCATTAACTCACCTGTAGCTCAAAATAATAGCTTTAATTAAACATGTAAGAGCCAGGGTTGAACAAATATCAATACACACTGAGGCCTTTTGGAACTAGAATCACCAAACCAATTAACCACAATAGTTCAATACACAAATAATGAACATGCCTTTCAGGATCATTTAAATTTCCCTGTGACATTTGGAATTTGTAACAACAGAGGCTGCACCAAATGAATATCAATGACTAAGTTTGATATGAATATTCTAATAACCACATCTAATAAAAAATACCTTGACTATAGTTCCCCAAAGAGCCAGAGGGGGAAATAGAACGCATCCACAGCTGTGGCTCACCAGCCAAATATAAATAGGTTTGTTTTTAATTTGCATGTGATCATAAGGGTTATTATGAGAGCAGCTATGCAAATGAGAAAAACATTTCTCTGAGGTGTTTTGCTTCACAATGAATAATCACCCAGTGTTGGCTCACACATACCTTGCAACTGTTAAGTGTTTTATAACTCAAACCGTGCACATTTACTCTCTCATAAAGACTATTTAAGAGGCAATAGAATAGTTGAACCACTTTCCTTCCTCACAGTGTGAAACTCGTAAGAAATAAAGCATGGGGTTTCCAATCTCATCTATTTGTGTTATACTGTGGATAGTGAATAGACAATTTAATCTAAGCTTCAAACACACGTCATCCAGTCACCGTTTCTGATTGGCTGTATTTCTGATTAGGACGTTACATAATGATTGGATGATTTCTCTGATGTCAGTGACTAGGCCAATTACACCAGATACTCATTCAGTGGCCGTGCTCAGTACAAGGCCTTGTCATCGCTGACTGTGGGGTAGACACCGAGGCGCCACAGTATGGGAGGTTTATCGTCGCAGAGAAAGGGATGGGACTCCGGAGTGCAATTTTATTTGTCACTTTATTTAGATGAAGTGACACGGTGTGGTAGACTCACGCAGCGTGGTCATGAAGAGCCTGTCCCCCTGCCTGACAGCCACTCTCTAAGAGATACAGTCAGCAGCAACCCTCTTACTCTCTCTCTCCATCTCTCTCCCTCTCTCTCTCTCTCTCCCTCTCTCTCTCCATCTCTCTCCCTCTCTCTCTCTCTCTCCCTCTCTCTCTCTCTCGCTCTCACTCTCTCTCGCTCTGATATACCACATGGCATTAACAATTTGCTTT
This sequence comes from Coregonus clupeaformis, assembly GCF_020615455.1. Lineage (NCBI taxonomy): Eukaryota > Metazoa > Chordata > Actinopteri > Salmoniformes > Salmonidae > Coregonus > Coregonus clupeaformis. Next base: position 8,826,086 of record NC_059203.1, read on the forward strand.
GCAGTGTCACGTTGCCAAAAAAAAGCTGTCATGGCATATCATCCTTGTTTTGTCATTTCTCTTTCTTTCATGGTTTTGTCTTGTGCTATGAATGTTCGAGCTTGTCAGTAGTCATAATGGAGACAACAGAAAATGGTCAGTTTTTTTCTTCATCTCTCACAAAACGAGATGCTTTGTAGTTATACAAAGTTTCATGAAGGTGCACTACTTTAAAGTGTGTGCTGTACAAGATATACTTTGTCAAGTTCGTCTGAGATCTTTACAATTTATATATGCTTTTCTGGCAGTATGGGTTGTTAGCAGAGATATATTGTTGTAATATGTGTTAATGCGTAGGTGTGCAGTAGCCACATGTGCCGTAGTGTGCCCTGAATCAAAACAACTTGCTACAAAGAGTCTGAGTGGATATTAGATTAACATGATTGGAGAGGTGAAGGATATCACTGTGTAGACTGATGTTGTAATGATCATTACAGTGGACCAATAGCAAGAGCCCAGTAATTACAAATAATCTTGACCTTGGTAATGCTCATCAATGGTCAAGTTATACACTTACAATGAATCATGTTCAATATCCAATTAGCTACTAACAGACAATAGATCCCATCTATGAATATGATGACCCACAATCTCTGGGGGCTTTGAGAGACAGAGAGAGAGAGGGGGAGAGGGTTTGAAAGGCATAGAGCGTTGGATGCCCACCCCACATCATGGCAAGCATTGTAAATGAGCACATCAGCAGCCTTTCGCCCAGGCACCACTCATTACAAAGTTGAAAGGTCAAATTATTTTCAAAAATAAGTGCTTTGACCTTTTAATCAACCAAGGGGGGAAAAAAATGGAATCACAGTTGGCATTCGCCTAACACATATTCTATCTTTGTCGTAATTGTTCTACACGCATGAAGGACTGCAATTTAGACCCATGGAATGTGCACTTTAAAGCTACTTCAGCAGACACACGGTGACCATTAGCCAAAATGTAATTGCGGAACTCTTAGTCTGGTACAACACATTATTTTTTATATTTTCTAACCATAAGTCCTTGCCAATTGTAAGTATGCAAATTATTTATATATATATACACACCAGTGCCTTGCAAAAGTATTCATCCCCCTTGGCATTTTTCCTATTTTGTTGCATTACAACCTGTAATTTAAATTGATTTTTATTTGGATTTCATGTAATGTACATACACAAAATAGTCCAAATTGGTGAGGTGAAATGAAAAATATAACTTGTTTCAAAGAATTCTAAAAAATAAATAACGAAAAAGTGGTGCGTGCATATGTATTCACCCCCTTTGCTATGAAGCCCCTAAATAAGATCTGGTGCAACCAATTACCTTCAGAAGTCACATAATTAGTTAAATAAAGTCCACCTGTGTGCAATCTAAGTGTCACATGATCTGTCACATGATCTCAGTATATATACACCTGTTCTGAAAGGCCCCAGAGTCTGCAACACCACTAAGCAAGGGGTGCCACCAAGCAAGCGGCACCATGAGGACCAAGGAGCTCTCCAAACAGGTCAGGGACAAAGTTGTGGAGAAGTACAGATCAGGGTTGGGTTATAAAAAAATATCAGAAACTTTGAACATCCCACGGAGCACCATTAAATCCATTATTAAAAAATTGACCTGCCAAGAGAGGGCCGCCCACCAAAACTCACGGACCAGGCAAGGAGGGCATTAATCAGAGAGGCAACAAAGAGACCAAAGATAACCCTGAAGGAGCAGCAAAGCTCCACAGCAGAGATTAGAGTATCTGTCCATAGGACCACTTTAAGCCGTACACGCCACAGAGCTGGGCTTTATGGAAGAGTGGCCAGAAAAAAGCCATTGCTTGAAGAAAAAAATAAGCAAAAGGCATGTGGGAGACTCCACAAACATATGGAAGAAGGTACTCTGGTCAGATGAGACTAAAATTGAGCTTTTTGGCCATCAAGGAAAATGCTATGTCTGTCGCAAACCCAACATGTCTCATCACCCCGAGAACACCAACCCCACAGTGAAGCATGGTGGTGGCAGCATCATGCTGTGGGGATGTTTTTCATCGGCAGGGACTGGGAAACTGGTCAGAATTGAAGGAATGATGGATGGCGCTAAATACAGGGAAATTCTTCAGGGAAACCTGTTTCAGTCTTCCAGAGATTTGAGACTGGGGGGGCGGGGTGAATAGTTATGCACACTCAAGTTTTCAGTTTTTTTGTCTTATTACTTGTTTGTTTCACAATCAAAAATATTTTGCATCTTCAAAGTGGTAGATACAAACACCCCAAAAAATCAATTTTAATTCCGGGTTGTAAGGCAACAAAATAGGAAAAATGCCAAGGGGGGTGAATACTTTCGCAAGCCACTATATATATATATATATATATATATATATATATATATATATATATATATATACAGTATCTCACAAAAGTGAGTACACCCCTCACATTTTTGTAAATATTTGAGTATATCTTTTCATGTGACAACACTGAAGAAATGACACTTTGCTACAATGTAAAGTAGTGAGTGTACAGCTTGTATAACAGTGTAAATTTGCTGTCCCCTCAAAATAACTAAACATATAGCCATTACAGTTTTTCTCAATTGCTAAAACACTAAAACCCATTGGCTGAACAAAGTTATCAGTTGCCTGGACTCATTTAGCTAATTATGCAGTCTGTTGTCAATACCTTAAACCATTTCACATGGTAAAACACAATTTGCAGATCTCACTTAAGACTTTTCAGCAAAACTCTAAACACATTCTCATTCTCAAAACACATTCTGCACTCTAATGCACATGTCATCCATACTGGTAAATACAAGTGGCAACAATCAAATACAAATAGAGAACACATGTCATTGATTGAACACAACCACTCAAAATTGATTTAACCTGTTTCAAATGATGCGACACAACCAATATAAGCCAGTTCAGAGAGCAAACAGGTTGTTGAAGGTGGGAAGGAGAAAGTCTGAGAATGGATAGAAGAAACAATGTGAGAGGACGAGTGCGTATGCGAGGTGGGCGACGAAGAGGAGGAGGAGGGCAAGAAAGAGGAAGAGGAGGACGAAGAGGAAGAGGAAGACAAAGAGTGGAAATATCTGATGAAATAGACCATGTTCTTGTCCATGGACTGACAATGAGGGAAGCAGGACTTAGAGTGCAACCCAATTTGAGCCGATTTTCTGTGTCCACCATAGTAAGGACATTCAGAGAAGAGAACAGGTACAGTATACTACTGTATTTTTGTAATTGCAAATTTACCTTACTACACTATATGCAGCTGTTTCAATAGACATTTGTAAAGTTAATCACTGTATGTATTGTACTGCATGAATATGTTTTGTAACTGCACAACTACTTTTTGTAGAATTGCAAGGCTGCCACATGCATGTGGAAGGACAGCTTTTATTCACTTGGGTGCAAGATGCCGTTATAGTTGGCATGGTCCTTCAAGATAATGCAATACGACTCAGAGAAATCCAGGAACAAGTGATACAAGACAACACACACTTCCAGGGAATCGACAGTGTGAGCATTTCCACAATTGACCGTGTCCTCCATCGTAACAGGATGCGAATGAACAAGTATACAGAGTACCTTTTGAGCGCAACTCACCAAGGATGAAAGAACTGCGAGCTCAGTATGTGCAAGTAAGTGTACATTCAGAAACATCAATGGGCAGTTTATGAACTTGTACCTTCCTCCATACTCGCCTTTCCTGAATCCGATTGAGGAGTTTTTCTCCTCTTGGAGATGGAAAGTGTATGATAGACAACCCTACACAAGAGTAAATCTGCTGCAAGCCATGGATTTAGCCTGTAGTGATATAGGTGAGGAATCATGTCAGGGCTGGATACGGCACACAAGAGGCTTCTTCCCCCGTTGCCTCAGGAGGGACAATATTGCTTGTGATGTCGACGAAGTGCTCTGGCCTGACCCAGCCCAAAGACAAGAAGAAGCACATTGATCACATGTTTACTCCTTTGATTTTTGTCCCTTTTAGTATTGTATACTGTAGTACAGTGCATTGTAAGCTGTATACTGTACAATGGACAAATTGTATGGCCCTGAACATTGTGCTTTCCATTTGTTAACAGTACTGACTGCTCAATAGATTTTGACTGGTTGCAGGTTCATATCAACAAAGAACAAGAATTACAGTATCACAGAGACAAAGGACAAGTTTGTGAGATGCAGGGTACAGTACTGTAAAAATAGGGGTACAAGGAGGAGGAAGAACAAAAAACTAAATCGCAAAGAGCAAAGCAGAGTAGTAATTTCTGATCAATTTTTAGCTACTATGATAGAACATGTTTTCGTTCATCAAAAGACAATGACGGAAAAATATGAAATTTGTTTTGAGATTAAAAATGTATTCTCCCTGAGAACTGTATGTTTTGAACAATGTGTTTTCTATTTTTCTGTGTATTGTTTACTGACTGCTTGAGAGTGTATATCATTTTGATCACTTTGTTTATGATTTGAGAGCAGTGTTTGATTTTGAACACAGGTAAAACTGTTTTGAGGTGAATGTTTCATTTTGCGAGAGGAGTCAGAGGTTATGTAAATAGTGCTTGAAGTTGAGGTTTTGTGTTGAATGTTTTCAGGAAATGGAGCAAGGTTTCAGAAATTGTGTTTTAGCAATTGAGAAAAACTGTAATGTCTAAACCGCTGGCAACAAAAGTGAGTACACCCCTAAGTGAAAATGTCCAAATTGGGCCCAATTAGCCATTTCCCTCCCCGGTGTCATGTGACTCGTTAGTGTTACAAGGTATCAGGTGTGAATGGGGAGCAGGTGTGTTAAATTTGGTGTCATCGCTCTCACACTCCCTCATACTGGTCACTGGAAGTTTAACATGGCACCTCATGGCAAAGAACTCTCTGAGGATCTGAAAAAAAGAATTGTTGCTCTACATAAAGATGGCCTGGGCTATAAGAAGATTGCCAAGACCCTGAAACTGAGCTGCAGCATGGTGGCCAAGAACATACAGCGGTTTAACAGGACAGGTTCCACTCAGAACAGGCCTCGCCATGGTCGACCAAAGAAGTTGAGTGCACGTGCTCAGCGTCATATCCAGAGGTTGTCTTTAGGAAATAGACGTATGAGTGCTGGGGTCAGCCTGTCAGTGCTCAGACCATTCGCCGCACACTGCATCAAATTGGTCTGCATGGCTGTCATCCCAGAAGGAAGCCTCTTCTAAAGATGATGCACAAGAAAGCCCGCAAACAGTTTGCTGAAGACAAGCAGACTAAGGACATGGATTACTGGAACCATGTCCTGTGGTCTGATGAGACCAAGATAAACTTATTTGGTTCAGATGGTGTCAAGCGTGTGTGGCGGCAACCAGGTGAGGAGTACAAAGACAAGTGTGTCTTGCCTACAGTCAAGCATGGTGGTGGGAGTGTCATGGTCTGGGGCTGCATGAGTGCTGCCGGCACTGGGGAGCTACAGTTCATTGAGGGAACCATGAATGCCAACATGTACTGTGACATACTGAAGCAGAGCATGATCCCCTCCCTTCGGAGACTGGGCCGCAGGGCAGTATTCCAACATGATAACGACCCCAAACACAACTCCAAGACGACCACTGCCTTGCTAAAGAAGCTGAGGGTAAAGGTGATGGACTGGCCAAGCATGTCTCCAGACCTAAACCCTATTGAGCATCTGTGGGGCATCCTCAAACGGAAGGTGGAGGAGTGCAAGGTCTCTAACATCCACCAGCTACGAGATGTCGTCATGGAGGAGTGGAAGAGGACTCCAGTGGCAACCTGTGAAGCTCTGGTGAACTCCATTCCCAAGAGGGTTAAGGCAGTGCTGGAAAATGATGGTGGCCACACAAAATATTGACACTTTGGGCCCAATTTGGACATTTTCACTTAGGGGTGTACTCACTTTTGTTGCCAGCGGTTTAGACATTAATGGCAGTGTGTTGTGTTATTTTGAGGGGACAGCAAATGTACACTGTTATACAAGCTGTACACTCACTACTTTACATTGTAGCAATGTGTCATTTCTTCAGTGTTGTCACATGAAAATATATACTCAAATATTTACAAAAATGTGAGGGTGTACTCACTTTTGTGAGATACTATATATAGATATATAATAATCTGACCTGGGAAGCCATGTTGTTGGCAAACTCAAACTTTTGAATGGTGCCTCAGATGTTTGTGTCCTCATGCCCTCCCTAATCCACCCCATTCAACTGATTAAGTGCTGATTGAGTATGTGTTTGTGCTCAGAAAATGTAAATGAAAATCAAAAGTGTGGTCTTTCTATAATGAAGTCTGCACTCACTCACTCTCAGTGCCTAGAACACCATCTCAACACAGGAGCTTAAGAGCTGTACTGTAGCAGCTAGTCGTGGGCTGGCGTTAATAACCACAGCGCTTTGTCGTAAAAATCCCACTACTCCTCTTCACTCCTATTAAGAACACCGGCCCTGTGGACAAGAGGCATTCTTATCAGAGGAAAAAGCCGTAAGACATTTAAGACGACACCAGGCTCTGCCACTCCTCTCTCTTCTCCTCTTCTCTCCTCTGCTCTCACTCTGAGCCACCTCAGAGATCAGTGGGAACTCAATTACGCCGCTGCCACGCTTGATAGCGGGGAACAATGTGTCAGCTTGTAATAATGTTATTTTCTCCAATTAGGCCTTGTGTGGTTTTTTCATATGCCTCTCCAGGTTCTCTAGGGAGAAGAGAAATGACAGACAGATGAAGAGAATGCTGTGAACCTAGTGTGTTGAAGGCAGTTTGTGGGTTTTGAACGGCTCTTTATGGAGGCAGCTTGATAGGCAGCTACTGTAAATGTTTTCAATTTTGCTTTCTATCTTATTTGTAGAGGTGGGACCAAATCACTATTATTCGAATCACAACCAAGTCTCAAGTCACAAGGTCCAAGTCTAAAGTCGAGTCCCAAGTAGAATGGGTCGAGTCTCGATTCAAGTCCAAGCCCTATATTCTAAGAGGAAGTCAAGTTGAGTCACAAGTTTTTTCAAGTAAAGTCTTAAGTCAAGTAAAACAAAATACACTCAATGACATGTTCAACTACAAAGCTTTGTCTATTTATTGAGGCTACCAGACAGCCATTTTAATTATTTTGTCTACAACACATTTTGATTATGTAATAATACATTTTAACAACAAATTCCAAATGCAAGCAAGTACATGATCAATATCAAGCAATTTTGACCTACCAAAAGACCAGTAACAAGGCCTATGCTAGTAGTACAGTGCCTTGCAAAAGTATTCATCCCCCTTAGCGTTTTTCCTATTTTGTTGCATTACAGCCTGTCATTTAAATTGATTTTTATTTGGATTCCATGTAATGGACATACACAAAATAGTCAAAATTGTTGAAGTAAAATGAAAAAAAATAACTAAAGGAAAAGTGGTGTGTGCATATCTATTCACCCCCTTTGCTATGAAGTCACATAATTAGTTAAATAAAGTCTACCTGTGTGCAATCTAAGTGTCACATGATCTGTCACATGATCTAAGTATATATACACCTGTTCTGAAAGGCCCCAGAGTCTGCAACACCACAAAGCAAGCAGCACCATGAAGACCAAGGAGCTCTCCAAACAGGCCAGGGACAAAGTTGTGTAGAATCAGGGTTGGGTTATAAAAAATATCCCAAACTTTGAACATCCCACGGAGCACCATTAAATCCATTATAAAAAAATGGAAAGACTATGGCACCACAACAAACCTGCCAAGAGAGGGTTGCCCACCAAAACTCACGGACCAGGCAAGAAGGGCATTAATCAGAGAGGCAACAAAGAGACCAAAGATAACCCTGAAGGAGCTGCAAGAGCGGAGATTGGAGTATCTCTCCATAGGACCACTTTAAGCCGTACACTCCACAGAGCTGGGCTTTATGGAAGAGTGGCCAGAAAAAAGCCATTGCTTAAAGAAAAAAATAAGCAAACACGTTTGGTGTTCGCCAAAAGCCATGCGGGAGACTCCCCAAACATATGGAAGAAGGTACTCTGGTCAGATGAGACTAAAATTGAGCTCATCAAACCCAACGTCTGGCGCAAACCCAACACCTCTCATCATCCCGAGAACACCATCCCCACAATGAAGCATGGTGGTGTTAGCATCATGCTGTGGAGATGTTTTTCATCAGCAGGGACTGGGAAACTAGTCAGAATTGAAGGAATGATGGATGGCGCTAAATACAGGGTGATTCTTGAGGGAAACCTGTTGTTTCAGTCTTCCCGGAGATTTGAGACTGGGACGGAGGTTCACCTTCCAGCAGGACAATGACCCTAAGCATACTGCTAAAGCAACACTCAAGTGGTTTAAGGGGAAACATTTAAATGTCTTGGAATGGCCTAGTCAAATCCCAGACCTCAATCCAATTGAGAATATGTGGTATGACTTAAAGATTGCTGTACATCAACGGAACCCATCCAACTTGAAGGAGCTGGAGCAGTTTTGCCTTGAAGAATGGGCAAAAATCCCAGTGGCTAGATGTGCCAAGCTAATAGAGACATACCCCAACAGAGTTGCAGCTGTAGTTGCTGCAAAAGGTGGCTCTACAAAGTATTGACTTTAAGGGGGTGAATAGTTATGCACGCTCAAGTTTTCTGTTTTTTTTTGTCTTATTTCTTGTTTGTTTCACAATTAAAAATATTTTGCATCTTCAAAGTGGTAGGCATGTTGTGTAAATCAAATGATACAAACCCCAAAAAAATCCATTTTAATTCCAGGTTGTAAGGCAACAAAATAGGAAAAATGCCAAGGGGGTTGAATACTTTCACAAGCCACTGTATGTGACAATTGTTTACATAATTTGCTTGATATCCCATTGCTGGTGAGCTTGCAAAGTAAAGGGTTCATATTCTTGATCACTGAAAATGTTTGGAGCTGCATATTAATTTATGGCAATCCTCTCTCCCTACAATTTGACGTTTGCACTCCACCCGATCTTATAACCGTACACCAAATCAGCAATCTGTTTGCTAGCTCAGTGGTTGTAAAACTTTTTGACCGGCGACATCCAAAAAGGATTGGTTCAAAGCTTTTGACCCCGTGCACGCACATGCACACAGTGCGAACATGTGCGCACAATCGCTGACCCTGTCATTACAGCCATAAACGATGATGCATTTTCATAATGCAGGATACTAAGTTTTACACCTGCATTTTGAGCGTAAAGTCATTTATGATAACAGCCAATATCAACTAAGGATATCATGTCACTTCTCTGGAGTCCAGAGCAAGCAGGATCATACGGCCTACCTGTATGCAGCGGAGGTTGCTGGATCAGATGGAAAGCATGTAGCTCAGTTGATAGAGCAGGGCGCTTGTAATGCCAGGGTAGTGGGTTTGATTCCTGGGACCACCCATACGTAAAATGTATACACGTAAGTCGCTTTGGATAAAAGCGTCTGCTAAATGGCATATTATATGATCAGTATGTAGCCTTTTTCTTACTCACAAATATCGTAATTAATTCGCCAGAATATTGAAGGTAGTGCAATGTTACAGCTATCTTTAGACATATAGCCAGTACCACCACTGAGGCATATAATTATAACCCACCCAAAGAGAAAATTAAACGAGCTCTTTCTGGTCACTAATCTGGATATGTGCGCCTGCCTTTGCATGCCAATGCTGATGACTGGTCATTGGTCAAAAGGCAAGACTTGCAACTTTTGGTTCCGAAGCACCGATTAAATGTATTTGAAACAAGAATTTGGTGCAATGCTGTAGGCCTATGTTTGTGACCAGATTGAATAAGCAAAGGTATAAATATTAAATACAAATGGTAGGCTATATGTAGCCTATTAAAATATGTATGAAAGAAAAACATCCATTCAGTTTCACACTCACAACCCTCCAAAACCATCTTACTGCGCTAGTTTGCTTGTCCAATCAGAGAACCCGAGTGTGTGTTTCACTAGCCAATATAATGTTTTGCAAGTGTGATACTGTCTCTGGCTGCATGGAGAGTGGAAACTCTGTGCCACAAAATGAGTGACAAAACTTTACAAAACCTGGCCAGATCATTTCAAGTCATCAGTCTCAAGTCGAGTCCAGAGTCTTGAGACTCCAAGTCCAAGTTAAGTCTCAAATTATTTTATTTTCTAACAAGTCAAGTCATCAAATTTGTGATTTGAGTCAGACTCGAGTCCAAGTCATGTGATTCGAGTCCACACACCTCTGCTTATTTGTGGTGGCAACTGAAACAGATGCAGGAACATGAGTTTGATACTGGCTAATTGATTTGAAGAGGGGTGAGCAACATGTATATTCACAACAGCTCTGAAATGACTACAATAAATGAGAAGATGATTTCTTCAGGGTCAAGGCTCGAATATGCCACCTGGATAATGAGGGTGAAAATTATTCAAAATTATTCACTTCATGCAATTTATCTTATCCATTTTAGTTTCCAACTAGATCTACAGCATGTTCTATATACATTTCCACAGTTCAATAACGACTGCTCGTTATCTGGTTAAGTCATATTTTATATTTATTCATACTGTACGGATCAGCTAAGGAGATCATTGCAAGTGACGTTATTTTACTGTTTCTAGCTGCTTGCTGGTGGAAACGGCAGCTCTTAAATTAACCCGACTTGCACCTGCATCTGCTTATGTGCCTAGTCACTTCAAAGACAATGAGTCTCTCAGGAGCCCTGGAGAATGAATTGAACTTATTTAGCTTCCCGAATATTTGTATCTTCCATTCCAGTATCTACCCTCCCAATCAATAAATCCCCTCTCCGCTCTCCATTCCATTTCTACGAGCCAGCCACCTCCTCGGCATCCACGCTGACGTACCCTGAGTATGAAATGTTGTCGGTCCCTCTCTCTCAGCTAGCCCTCTCAACCCTGATGTCATTTGATAGCATTGTTCATTAGATCTTTATCGATGGCTCTCCCCTCCACCGCATGTGAAGATACCCAGACAGAGCGATCATATTCAGGGGAGGCAGTGCGTTATTTGGCTGTGATTTATCATCCTTTGTGGCAGTGTTATTAGGGAACATAGGGGGGATAGCGGCATGTAATGAGAAATATCAATGGATCCTCATGTTCTTGCCTGCTATGACAGGCCACTATCCATCTCTCTGACACTCACCTAGTTAACATTTTTATCAAAGGGCCAAGATTTGTCATTTTCCCTCCTCGGGAGGGAGTAGGAGTTTTCGCCGATAGTTTAGATAAAGGGGAAAGATCCAGAACATGGCCCACACTTCCCTGTGCAAATGATGAGCAATTGTTCTGAAGTGCAGCCCTCATCTTTCTCATACAGTACTGTAGCCTATTGTGTTGGATAGAGGGAGGGGGTGAGCGGGTGTGGAATAGTAAGTCATGTTTACCATGGGAGCCCATTAGCCCATTGGGTTCATGCTATGTTGTTCACCTCATAGTCGCATGTATCAGGGTCCACCTGCTACTGTGCAGGAGGACAGGTATTATTCAGCAGAACACACACACACACCTTTCTGGTACATGTATCTCAGGACAGTTTGAGTATGAATTTTAGTAAGGCCCATACAAACACAAAAAAGCAGAGGATGATAAGTAGGGAGACTTTTTAGTTTGAAAATAATATGTTTTGACCATATTAGCAGGCACGTACACAGAGGAGTCTACCTGTGCCGAGCACAAGATCCTTTGCCCTCCCACTCGCCAAGTGCCCTTTTGGGTGGTGGTATAATTTGCTTTTGTAATTATTAGGCTTGGGTGGGGGACTCAGGTGCAGAGACGGACACGCGGACAAAGAGGGTGAATTATGATGTAGTTTATTCAGCGTGTTATGGTAGAGAGAAGCAGTACAGGGTGGAGTAGCTTCAGGCCGGGGTAGGAGCTGAGTAGGGTGGAGAGCCAGTAGTCCTGAGGGCTGGATGACGAGGATATCAGACAACAGAGCAGGTTGCGGCGTGGGAATGGCAGGCAGGCAGGCAGCAGGAACAGACGAGATCACAGGTAGTGTAGGAACGAACTGGCGCTGGAGAGGTGTCCAGCCCGGGTAGATAACTGCTGGTTGATTGTTGACAATAAGCTGCAGCTGGATGTAACTGATCTTGTGAGAGAATGGCCACGCCCCTGACCTAGATCCTCTGACTGGACTGCACAGCAGGGGGAGACAGACACAAACAACACACACAGGGAAAAAGGGAAAGGAAAACCAGCAGGAACAGGACCAACAGTGCCGGACCGTAACAGTACCCCCCCCTCAACGGGCGCCACCCGGCGACCCACCCGGCTTGTCAGGGTGGTCCCTATGGAAGTCAGCCACCAGCTGCGGATCCAGTATAAATCGTCGGGGAATCCAGGACCTCTCCTCGGGACCGTATCCCTCCCAGTCCACCAGGTACTGAAACCCTCTACCACGCCTCCGGACGTCCAGCAGTCTCCGCACCGTGTAGGCTGGATGGTCGTCAATAATACGCGGTGGCGGAGGGGGATCCACAGGCGGACACAAAGGGCTGGAGGAGACCAGCTTCAGCTGGGACACGTGAAATGTAGGATGGACTCTCATGGCCTGGGGAAGCTTCAACCGAACAGCCGAAGGGTTGATGATGGAGTCGATCTCGAAAGGACCCAAATACCGGGGCGACAGCTTACGGGAGTCAGTGCGCAGGGGATGTTGCTGGAGGAGAGCCAGACTCGCTGACCAGGCTGGAACTGGGGAGCGACTACCCTGTGCCTGTCCGCCACCCTCTTGTTACGCTCTGCTGTCCGTAGAAGAGCCTCACGGGTGTCCACCCACACCTTGCGGCAGCGACGAAGGTTATCCTGAACTGACGGGACGGCTAACTCCCTTTCCTGAGACGGGAACAATGGCGGTTGGTACCCCAAAGCCGCCTCAAATGGTGAGAGGCCGGTGGCAGATGAGGTGAGGGAATTGTGGGCATATTCGACCCACGGGAGATGTTTGGCCCAGGTGGACGGGTTCTGGGATGTCACACAGCGTAGAGCAGCCTCCAGGTCCTGATTGGTCCTCTCAGTCTGGCCATTGGACTGGGGATGGAAACCTGATGAGAGACTGACAGTGGCACCCAGAGCCGAACAAAACTCCTTCCATACCCGAGAAATGAACTGTGGGCCTCTATCGGACACTATGTCCACAGGTATTCCATGGGGACGGAATACATGTAGGACAAAGAGGTCGGCTGTCTCACTGGCAGATGGTAATTTTGGTAATGCAACAAAATGGGCAGATTTAGAGAATCTGTCCACGATGGTGAGTATGGTGTCATTACCCTCAGACATAGGAAGTCCAGTGACGAAGTCCAAGCCCACGTGAGACCAAGGACGACTCGGGACTGGGAGAGGCCGCAGCAGGCCCGAAGGAGCCCTGTGGGAAGCCTTATTTTGGGCACAGATGGAACAGGCCGCCACGTACTCCCGGACGTCAGCCTCGGCGGATGGCCACCAAAAGTGCCTCTTCAGTAGCGACAGTGTACGGTTCCTACCAGGGTGGCAGGAGAAGCGTGAGGTGTGGATCCAGTTGAGCACTTGCGGCCGCACGGCTGCGGGAACATAGAGAAGGTCGGGGGGCCATCGGCCGGTCCAGGTTCCAACTCTTGTGCCGATCGGACGAGGGACTCGATTTCCCAGTGAACCGCCGCCACCAAACAGGAAGCGGGCAGAACAGATTCAGGATTGCTGGAGTCTTCATTGTCTGTAAACTGGCGAGAGAGAGCATCAGGCTTGACATTACGTGTGCCAGGACGATATGTTAAAATAAACTTGAACCTGCTGAAGAACAGAGCCCATCTGGCCTGACGGGAGTTCAGCCTCTTGGACGACTGGATGTAAGCCAGGTTCTTGTGGTCTGTCCAGACTATGAAGGGTTGCTCTGCTCCATCTAGCCAGTGCCTCCACTCCTCCAACGCCAACTTGACAGCAAGCAACTCCCGGTTACCCACGTCGTAGTTCTTCTCAGCAGGGGTCAATCTCCTGGAGAAAAAGGCCACAGGATGGAGCTTCTGGTCCGTGGGGGAACGTTGTGACAGGACAGCCCCCACCCCCGAATCAGAGGCGTCCACTTCCACAATAAACTGCAAACTAGTGTCTGGATGAATAAGAACAGGTGAGGTGGTGAACAGTTCCTTCAATGTACTCACGGCTGACTCGGCCTCAGGCGTCCACAGGAATGGCACCTTAGGGGAGGTGAGCTTGGTCAGGGGGCAACCACTCGGCTGAAACCCCTGATGAAGCGGCGGTAGAAGTTGGCGAAGCCCAGGAAGCGTTGTAGCTGCTTCCGAGACGTGGGTGTGGGCCACTCCACAACCGCTCTGATCTTGTCAGGGTCTGGTGACACTTGTCCCCGCTCGATAATAAAGCCCAAAAAGGGGACGGACTGCCGGTGGAACTCACATTTTTCTGCTTTCACATACAGTTTGTTTTCCATGAGGCGTTGGAGAACCAGACGGACGTGGGAGACGTGTTCATCCTGTGACTTAGAGAATATTAGAATGTCATCCAAATAGACAAACACAAAACGGTGTAGAAAATCCCTCAACACATCGTTAACCATGGCCTGAAACACTGCTGGGGCGTTAGTGAGACCGAATGGCATGACTAGGTATTCAAAGTGTCCGAGAGGGGTATTGAACCCAGTTTTCCATTCATCTCCCCGCCTGATCCTAACGAGGTGGTAAGCGTTACGTAGGTCGAGTTTGGTAAACACAGTGGCACCATGAAGGGGTTCAAATGCTGAGTTGATGAGAGGCAGGGGGTATGTATTTCTGACTGTGATGTTATTAAGTCCTCTGTAGTCAATGCAGGGGCGTAATGTTTTGTCCTTCTTCTCTACAAAAAGAACCCAGCTCCAACAGCGGAAGATGAGGGACGAATGATGCCAGAGGTTAGGGAGTCGCCTATGTAGGTTTCCATAGCTTCTCTCTCAGGACGGGACAGATTGAAAAGCCGACTGGACGGCAAAGGGGCTCCAGGCAGTAACTCAATAGCGCAATCGTATGGCCTATGAGGTGGTAATGAAAGTGCCTTGGACTTACTGAATACCTCGGCCAGGTCCAGGTACTCCTCAGGGACTGAAGAGAGGTCTGGGGGTTTTGACAGGGGAAGCAGGGGAGCCGACCGAGGGCGGAATAGCCGACCCAAGGCAAACAGAATGGCAGTGAGTGCTCCAACTGTGTATCTTGTGGTTTTGCCAGTCAATATGGGGGTTGTGAAGGCTAAGCCAAGGGAAACCGAGGATAAGGGGGAGGCCGAGGAGGAGACTACTTTAAACTGGATGGTTTCTTTGTGATTGCCGGACAGCATGAGAGAAACGGGGACAGTTTGGTGGGTGATGTTGGCAAACTGATGGCCGTCAATAGCGGTTACTGTTATAGGCTTAGGCAGGGGCTTAACAGGGATCTCAGCCTGAGTGACCAGGTTGACGTCAAGGAAACTATCCTCAGCACCAGAGTCGATTAGAGCAGCTAGTGGGAGAGATAGATTCCTGAACTGGACTGTAGCTGGGATAACTAGACGGGGTGCTGTGGGCATTGAGTCAGGTGTAGCACTCGCAAGTACGCCCACTTTTACCTGCGAGCTTGGTCTTTTGGGCGAACCGGACAGTTAACCAGGAAATGAGTGCGGTCCCCACAGTACATGCACTCACCAGCCCGCATGCGCCGTTCCTTTTCGGCAGGGGACAGACGAGCACGGCCCAGCTGCATGGGCTCGTCTAGTTCCGTGGAGGGATCCGCTGAGGTGTGTGGGCGGTGTCCGAGTGGTGGTGTAGCTCGGGCTGCCGAAAGCGAGGGGGCCCCGCCTGTGGTGTGGACCCGACCGCCCCTCTCCTGTCTCCTCTCCCGTAGCCTGTTGTCTATTCGTGTAGCAAGGGAAACGAGAACATGAAGGTTAGCAGGCTCATCACGAACAGCTAGTTCATTCTTAATCGGGTCACTTAGACCGTTAACAAACGCTCCCTGAAGAGCTTCGTCATTCCACTTGGAATCGGCTGCCAAGGTCCAAAAGTCAATGGCGTATTCAGCCACGCTACCCGTGCCCTGTCGTAGCTTCAATAGTCTCTTTGTGGCGGTCCCGGCATGGTCCGGGTGATCAAACACAACTTTCAATTGAGAGGAAAAATCGTCAAACGACAGGCTGGCAATCTGCTGAGTAGAACAAGCCGCTTCTGCCCAAATCAAAGCTTTGCCCCTCATTAACCCCAGTGCGTAATGTACCTTTGAGGATTCCGTGGAGAAAGACAGGGGCTTCTGTTGGAACACCAAGCGGCACTGAAGCAGGAAACCACGGCATTTGTTCAGGTCCCCGGTGAAAGGTTCGGGTGAGGTTGTAGGGGGTTCCCGAAGGGCAGGAGCGGAAGCCGAACCTGGAGCCACTGTAGGAGGAACAGGCGGAGGAGAAACAGAGGGAGGAAGGGTAGTGAGTGTTACCAGGTTAGCTACCTGAGAGGAGAGATGAGATACTTGATCCAACAACTGCTGGTTGTTATCCAATAGAGTCCGGATGAGTTGGTCGTGTTGTCCCAATAGCATTCCCTGTGAATGGAGGGCGCGTTGTATGCCATCACCCGTTGTTTCATGTGGCATCTCTGCTGAGTCCATGTTTGGCCAGTTCGTTCTATTAGGCTTGGGTGGGGGGACTCAGGTGCAGAGACGGACACGCGGACAAAGAGGGTGAATTATGATGTAGTTTATTCAGCGTGTTATGGTAGAGAGAAGCAGTACAGGGTGGAGTAGCTTCAGGCCGGGGTAGGAGCTGAGTAGGGTGGAGAGCCAGTAGTCCTGAGGGCTGGATGACGAGGATATCAGACAACAGAGCAGGTTGCGGCGTGGGAATGGCAGGCAGGCAGGCAGCAGGAACAGACGAGATCACAGGTAGTGTAGGAACGAACTGGCGCTGGAGAGGTGTCCAGCCCGGGTAGATAACTGCTGGTTGATTGTTGACAATAAGCTGCAGCTGGATGTAACTGATCTTGTGAGAGAATGGCCACGCCCCCTGACCTAGATCCTCTGACTGGACTGCACAGCAGGGGGAGACAGACACAAACAACACACACAGGGAAAAAGGGAAAGGAAAACCAGCAGGAACAGGACCAACAGTGCCGGACCGTAACAGTAATTGTTGTTCTGAACCCATTGCCCGCAAGTCGTTGTGACGTTGTCAAGTTTGCCACCTCCACCCCCACCCCATTGCGCCTGTTGGTCTGCCCTGTACGGCGCTCAGGCACACCCAGGTTGAGCCTGTTTCCCAGTCTGCACTGTACAGAGATTTCACACTTCAAATGTCCCAAGAGATGTGGTCACCATTTGAGTGTTTCTATAGCTAGCTACCTAGGGGGGCAACCCTTTTTTCATTTTGAGCACCTGCCCCCTGAAAGGTCTGTGCACATCCCTGCATATTAGTCTTTTTATCTTTGTACAGTGGGGAAAAAAAGTATTTAGTCAGCCACCAATTGTGCAAGTTCAAAAAATCCAGAAAATCACATTGTAGGATTTTTAATGAATTTATTTGCAAATTATGGTGGAAAATAAGTATTTGGTCAATAACAAAAGTTTCTCAATACTTTGTTATATACCTTTTGTTGGCAATGACACAGGTCAAACGTTTTCTGTAAGTCTTCACAAGGTTTTCACACACTGTTGCTGGTATTTTGGCCCATTCCTCCATGCAGATCTCCTCTAGAGCAGTGATGTTTTGGGGCTGTCGCTGGGCAACACGGACTTTCAACTCCCTCCAAAGATTTTCTATGGGGTTGAGATCTGGAGACTGGTTAGGCCACTCCAGGACCTTGAAATGCTTCTTACGAAGCCACTCCTTCGTTGCCCGGGCGGTGTGTTTGGGATCATTGTCATGCTGAAAGACCCAGCCACGTTTCATCTTCAATGCCCTTGCTGATGGAAGGAGGTTTTCACTCAAAATCTCATGATACATGGCCCCATTCATTATTTCCTTTACACGGATCAGTCGTCCTGGTGTTCTTTGGATGCAACTCAGCATTCTTTGTCCTCCAAACACGACGAGTTGAGTTTTTACCAAAAAGTTCTATTTTGGTTTCATCTGACCATATGACATTCTCCCAATCCTCTTCTGGATCATACAAATGCACTCTAGCAAACTTCAGATGGGCCTGGACATGTACTGGCTTAAGCAGGGGGACACGTCTGGCACTGCAGGATTTGAGTCCCTGGCGGCATAGTGTGTTACTGATGGTAGGCTTTGTTACTTTGGTCCCAGCTCTCTGCAGGTCATTCACTAGGTCCCCCCGTGTGGTTCTGTGATTTTTGCTCACCGTTCTTGTGATCATTTTGACCCCACGGGGTGAGATCTTGCGTGGAGCCCCAGATCGAGGGAGATTATCAGTGGTCTTGTATGTCTTCCATTTCCTAATAATTGCTCCCAGAGTTGATTTCTTCAAACCAAGCTGCTTACCTATTGCAGATTCAGTCTTCCCAGCCTGGTGCAGGTCTACAATTTTGTTTCTGGTGTCCTTTGACAGCTCTTTGGTCTTGGCCATAGTGGAGTTTGGAGTGTGACTGTTTGAGGTTGTGGACAGGTGTCTTTTATACTGATAACAAGTTAAAACAGGTGCTGTCGTGGAAATATTTGACTAAGAGACAATTAACTCAAAAATATCTCTCAAGACACCGGAGCCTGTGATTTCAAGAATTTTGACTTTATTGCATAACAAAGCCTGAGCTTTGCTCCATGGAGCAACAACTGCTTGTCCTGAACCGGAGTGCTCCTTTTTATACAGTCACACTGATACAACTGATGGTTACACCTCCCTATGTGAATCAATAGCATCTTTCAGTATCACATGTTGGCTGCTCACGAGGGCTACTTGCGCTTCTCTAAGTGGGGCCACTGTATCTTATTAGTGGCATGACTCAAAAAATTATGTACATACGTATGTTAAAGAACAATCACACTCTGTATTGACTATATTCACTATCTAGGCATGCATCTGGAGTACAAAGTATCATTCATGTTCATTCTGTTTCACCATTATCATTTCATAACACATTATAAAACATATCCATTAATACTTAGACATGATTTAAACATTTATCATTTACCATCCTCCCTGGCCCTTGAGATTATGTGCATGTGGCCATGTGTCAGGTCATAGGGTCATAAGCAAAACAAATGTTAACACTAGGTCCATTGTTACTCCAATCTCCACACAGCCATCACGAGGAGTTGTATGTACATCACATGTCATAGACATTCCCAGACCAGCTGCAGGGAGTTTTATGAAAAACACATAAATGTCTCTGCTCTGTATTAACCTTTCAACTGGTTCTCAATCCATAAACATTTTAAGGCATATAGGTTTTTAATTTTACAACATATCCATGCTTATTACTAATATTATTATTTTACCTTTGACCTCTCCCTACATTTGCCTTAATGATACATAAAATAATACCATATAATCCCCCCTATGGGACATTCCACCAATGTTCCATCAATACAAAGATTAATCACCCATATCACAAGTATTATAACTATCAAAATAATCAATATCCATATCTAATCAAGTAATTGCCATGTCAACATCACTAAGCATTAATATTAATAAGTTATTCAGATCAGTCAGTCCACTTATAATTTATAATCTTAATCAAATTAATTACCCAAAACAACTTTAGAATGACAATTCTTAATTAGTCACCTTTGTTCCATCATTCAAAGTTAAAACTCTCACCTGGGCACATATTGATACTGGCCGAATGTATATTTATATTATACTAATTCTAGCATTAACTTCCTCATAACAAGAATTACAACAGATCAGTACCTCAATGCATTGTCCAAATTACTATACATGTAGTAGTGTATAATACCTCCTTAATCAACATACTACCTCAACTAACACTCCCTTCCTCTACCGGCACTCAATCTTCTGGCGTCTTCATTATGTTCTTCATTATGTTCTTCAGATAGCTTCATAGTTCATCTTGGATTGCCCATAACAATGTCCCAATTCCAATGTCACACCTGAACCGCCACACCTCCACCATCATCCTGTTTTGTCCATGTGCAAACCAGTATACCCAAACTAGAAAGAACGTTGCCTTTGCATATACCTCTTTCCTCACATTCTTGAAAGAAAAAGCACAAAAGAGAAGGCATTTGATTGCTTTGATTTGATGCTGGATTCAGGTCTCCTGGCAGAGGTGGGTCAGACAGGAACGTCTTCAACGCCTTTGTTGTTCCTCTTCAGCCGAGTAGAGGATTTTTGGTTTTTATTGAGGTTTACACCGTTCTGGGCCAAATGATCTCTGCAATGCATTACGATACCATCCGTTGTAACCTCAGGAAAGGACAGATCATAACAATTCAGTTGAGTTAATTTCCAATCCAAAACCTCCCTATTAACATTGTCTACATGACAAATCATTATGTTTCACATTCTCCCTTGAATTCTCCCAAATTATATAACCCAATTGTTTTATTGTAACATTCCTATATTTTTGCTCATACTCTATTTGACATTACTCTGGTGTTTCCCTTTCCTTGTTCCTATTCTAACAATTGCTTACACTTCTCTCCTCATCCTGGTTGATCATAAAATTGTTTATATTTAGGATTTCCTAAATATTACAAACATTCTGCTGGCCAATATGGTCTTTCCAAGTTCCTTATATGACAAAAGTTGTAGTTGAATCATAACACAGTCCTAGTAACTGTGAAGATTTTGAACTACTGTTAATTCTTTAAACGGAGATGTGGTGCATATTAGACTATTTTCTTTATTTAATTGTAATATAATATATTATACTCATCTATATCAATCATTGTTTAACGGCTCCTTCAATTCCCTTTCTTCTGTATTTGGTATAGCCCTAACATATACAGGGTTTAATGCACTTTCCCAAGGAATAACTACTCCAATAACACTTCCCCCTGGAAATCTAACACCAAATACTACATCAAATTGTTGATCTAGGTATTGGACTGTTCTCCTTATTTCTATGATTCACCTGTCTCTTTCTTTCATTATCTTAAGGTCACACTACCCCATGTGACTTCCCCATACTCTTTGTGCTGGTTTCTCACACACCAATAATATTTTAACCCTTGTATTTTAATAGTGATCTCTTCTGTGTCTTTTCCTTCTGCTCTTTATTATTATCAGTACTCCATTCCCCTTATTCTCAGGTAACTAGTCAAGTGTAGAGAAATCAATGATAAGGATATCTGGTGCGTCTTGGAGGTCTGGAATCTCTCGGTGGTCTGGAATCTCTCGGCGGTCTGGAAGGTCCTTAAAGTCTCTTAATCATCAGTTCCCTCACTCTGGTACAATGGTTAAGATGATACCCGATACTCCCCTCTATCCGTACCATCGTTGGTATAACCTGGACAACGATGTGTATGGTTACTTCAGTTGTTAACCTTCCCCCGTCACTAGGGTCTCCGGATCAGCCAGAGTCCCTCTCAATCTATCGACATCGGTCTGTGAAAAGTGTCCTTCAATCAGCCTACCCATAGGGAAGCTCAGAGTTACTGCTGCAAAGACACAAGCACAGACACACACAAAAGACAACAATGCTACCCAATGGCTGAGGTTGGAACACTCCTATAGTGGGAAACATGAATCTAAGTATCTGTCTCCACCACTTGTACCATCATTAAGGTAGCCAACAACACCTGGTACAGGCCCCTCCACCTAGGGTCTTTCCAGTTCTTTCTTCTGTAGTCTTTTGCCATCACATAGTCTCCAGGGCACAGAAAATACTCAGATTATCCTACTCAGTTGGGCATAGTTATCTTCACCCATGAATCATGACAAGAAAATCTTAAGAACATTGTTAGGTTAGGTGAGACACAGTATGCTACTCATGTCCTCTCATCCGTCAAGAGAAGCCTTGAGATTATGAAGCACACCTGCTTCCAGCTTGTTGTAGTTCACTTATCTCATAGACAGACCACCTCTACACCATGCCTCCTATCACAAAAACAAAAATGATTTAACCTAACCCATAACACATTATTACTACTGCTCACACCCTTAATACACCTTGCATATTTCCCCACAAAACCATAATAAACCATTAAAACCTCTTTAATCCCAACTTCCCCCCTTGGACACATGCATCACATCGTGATTCATCTGTACAAAAAACAAAACAAAACAATATTGCCTATCAAACCTAAAATAATAACTAACCTTAAAATGACAACCCTTGAGCATATCTTTACTTAACTGTATTCCATAACACTATTCAAGGAATACTTCTCCTTCAAGACTAACTCTCTCACTTCATCCTTGTCCTGTTTAGACTAATTTATATATAGGATTTTTCCTAATTATAAACTTCTTCACAATTATCCTTATTTTATCTAACCCCCTAATTCAGCATGCCTCTAGAATTCATAGTGCGGGTGATCAGGTCGCACTATAAAGACAGGACAGATTTCAGAGGTCATTGAAATCCTTCAATGAATTGTTTCATCCTATAGTATACTACTTCTAACAACCATCAAAACCTTTCATAAATGTTGTAATTCCTTAGTATAGCTCTTTTCAAAATAAATCACACATATTTACTTATCCCTCAGTAAATAAAACCCAAATTACATGTGTATGCCCCTTTAAGATATTTCACTTCCATCCCATCAAAAAAAAAAATAATAGAAATAAAAATCCTATACAACTAACATGTCATACTAAGTAGTTTGTTTGTGGTTATTTGAACACCATATAGTAAAACAATAAACAAACAAAAATGGCCAGGCCTTATTTATTTTGGTAGCTCCCTATGACAACCTAAAAATAAAACTACTTAATCTTACTAACTAGCTCCACCCTAGCCTACAGACTTTTTTAACCTCCCAATAAAGAAATCCCCATGTTCCTGGAAGAGAAAGTATACATGTCGTTAACATATAATCAACAATCCAAAGATAGTAATTACGCACAAAACATCATACATATATCCCCAGTCCTATCTCATCAACAATCATTAACCCCAGCATCGATTTAAAATTGTTTGATACGTCTTGTCCTACCTTACCCCTAACATAATATTATAGGAGACTCCCATCAATCATTAAAAGAAAACTCCCACTTAGAAGACACTAGATAATAACACATTTTAGTAAGTTAACTACACCTTCCACTATAAACCTATAACCCCATTTTAGTAATTTAAACGTCGCAAACTGTTCCATTGATGTTTTTTTTTTTTTTTTTTTTTTTTTTTTTATATAAACTCATTGTTTCATAATCCAAAACCCATAAAAAGATGTCTACTTAATCCATCAAGTCAACAGCAACAACTACCTCCCCAGGTTCAACGTACTATAAACAAATTATCGTTATCTGAAGTAATAAAACATCATCATAACTCACTGCTGTTTAAACAAACTATATAATGTCATAATAAAATGATCAATTATCAAATATCGTTCCTTATTCAACTATCGAGACATGTTCTTCATTAGTTAATCGTCTCCACAAAGCAATACTACCTAATAACATATTCTCATTCTCCTAAATATAAATAATTACTTCTATTAAACAATCCCATTCAACATCAAGTCAACCTGTCTCATCTCCCAATTAACTTATTTTTTAAACCCTCTACAATATCTATCATACTCTACCGCTAATTTCCCTCATAACGGTACCTCAACAGATGACAAATTATTTTATATTTATAGTAAAAACCAATAAAACATCCAATTCACCAATATGCAATTTCAATTACTATGTTATCCTATCCAACATGGATTGGTAGGACAACATCTTTCCTATAATGTTATCAATGAAACCAGTAATTCACATCAATAACATCAATGTAAAAGATTTGCTTTCTGTCCCTCACTGGATTCGAACCAGGGACCCTCTGCACACATTGACAACATTCCCCATCGAAGCACCGTTACCCGTCGCTCCACCAGTGCCACACAAAGCATCTACTTCCAGTTCATAGAGCAAGTGACGTCACCCAACGAAAACCGCACTAGCTCTCACAGCTAACTAGCTAGCAATCTCCTGCCGATAACAATAATAATAATAATATGCCATTTAGCAGACGCCTTTATCCAAAGCGACCCACAGTCGTAATATTCAATCTCCTATGACTTCCTACAAAATACGCGATCCTTGTACACTTAACGTAACCCATAATATCCCTTATAGCGCTCTCACGTTTCAGCAAGCCCCAATGTCCAACATCCACAGACAAAAATGGAAATTCTTCCATTTTTCCTAGCAGACCTAATAAACCACTTTCGAACAGCGTTCTGCATTTACCTCTATCATAGGGTTTAAAAACGAACTTAACAACATTAACCATCCTAAATTGCCGTAGTAACGTCATGTTTGGTTCAGTTGATATATTACCATAAAAGACATTCACTTCTCCATGCATCGTAAACTATATCCTATTTCTCCTGTAATCAACTAAAATCATAGCCACACAATTAAACCATCACTCCGCCATTATCAGAATGAATGAATCTATTAATATATCCTTTCTAAGTAAGCTACAAGTAACACCAAACACTTGCTATAGTTTACCTCATATATTGAAATCATCCATTTATCACAATCCAATTTATCTATGGACATATTTCACCATTGTCACTCGTTTAATCTAGCAAAACCTCATTCAATGACTAAAAATTACTACCACGTAGTCTCCTCTCCGTTAACATTTTAGTCCTTTAACATATGCTCTTATTCCAAGCGACTCACAATTAGTGTGCTCATACATTATTATACTTATACTAGCCCCCCTCGGGAATCGAACACCCAACCCTGGCTTTGCAAGCACCGCGCTCTACCAACTGAGCTACAGAGGACCACAGATGTGCGTATAGTGCCTTTTTCTGATAATATTATAATTGTAGCCTATTGCATTACTTTTGTTTAAAATATAAGTTTGTTTATTCAACAAATCTAGAACCCACTATAGCATAATAGCCAAAGCTTCTTGCATCCCCTAATTCACATAACGAAAATACATTATCATTCTAGAATTCAACTATTCGCATACATTACTGATGTCACGCAAACCATAGAATAAAGTAATAACAATTTGAATTTTGTCAAATAAATGTTTTCCATCCAACTATTCAAACTTTCTTTAAATAACTATTTCAGCTCGATACAGTCAAACAAGTATGACTCTCTTTTAACCGGAAACTAATTCATGGCATTAGTAAAATCTATTCACATCCCAACAATAACTAATAATATATGTATATTCATAATATTAAAATACCTTACTTTCATTCCAGTCTACCTAAACAATTCAAATTATGGCCATAACTCTATCGCAATTGACAGTACGCTATTCAGACTATAGTCACTCCTCACTCCTTCCCGCTGAATAAGTGAGTCCTTCAGTCTGAAAAGACGCAGGCTACTAGATCGTCCAATCTTATCCTGACTGTTCCTTCAATCTAAACAACCCACAACTATAGCTAAACTATACTTGGAAAACCTAGACTCTGTTCAGCGATGTAGAATCTATGCTTTATTGAAATGACATGTTAATCCTCCTTTATTCCAATGATAATGGTCAGTAGTTTTAGTATCTGGCACATACCACACTTTATCAGAAAATAGCTTTGAAGGACACAGATCTCACACGCTCAACATAATCAACTTAGCAGTCAACAAGTCAAACCCCACATTCATTGATTTGGAAACAGATCTAACGACCAACCAAATGAATTATATATCTGCTTCTGAAATAATAGATAGTTTATTACAATGCTTAATTCTACCACATGTCCTATGTACTCTCTCCCATTTCCACGTACGTCTACGAGTTTGGGCATGTCAACACCTATAATTTTATCCAATCCCTCGTATTATATCACACTCACATAAAATTCATTATATTCCAATATATTCATATCTACCAAACCATTCATGTTTCTAATTATTCTTTATTGCCACAAATCAGTTAATCACCATCTAGTCTCAGCGGAACAAACAACAAATTACCCAAATCCTTTCCCTCAGTCATAGAATCCTCCTAGAATCATATATGCTGGTCACTATTCCCTGATCTTACAAAATTCTATGACAGGCATTGTTGTACGAAACTCCAAGATATAATTTACAAGAAAAGCTTATTATTCCAACGTATATATAATTATCATACACACCTCTATATCTCATCATTCAAACTTCAGAGTGCGACTAATTTACACCATTATACCACTTTTATTCCATATTTATACAATGTTGTTCTTAAACGCCCTTAATTACTATTTGTATAACCTCCAGGAATATTTTATTCTATCAAAGGGCCCAAATTTGGAATGTTAACCCTATCCTAGTTATTATTTTACTGTAGTCAATTTATCATAATACTACATCACCAGTTTCTAAATATAATGTCAGAAACATACCCTAAAAGATTTATCAAAATACAATGCATAGACGTCATATGACCACACCGGTACACGTGACCTGTTCCTCCAACAGGATTTATTCTACCCCTCCTGGTAACGTGAATTTTCTACACTCAGTTGGTCAATGAATATCCACGCACCATTTATTCTTCTCTTTCCTAATGTGAGATTGGGCACACCCTTTCTCCATCAGACAGAAGCTTCAAACAGCCTCAAATATATTTCCTTTCCTTACAGAAAGGCTATTTACTTGCAGTATTTCTTATTATTCTCACTCACACAGATGAGCAGCCACTTGTGCCCAAATGAATCAGACAGTTGAATGACTCACAGCCGCACAAGCAAACCATTCACCATACGAGATGAGCAGACCTACTCTTATTTAACACTTTCTCTATATTTTGAAGCCCTTGTAGCTATTTAACCCGTTCACCTACTCAGGATGACCGGTGTTACTCCAATTTACGGTGTCACCTACGCCGGATGACCTAACTTTTTTACCTGATCGACCCTACCTAATATTGGCATCACCACAACACAGGATGATTCCCTACCTACCTGAGCAGACCTCCAACAAATAATTCCTCATCAGAGCGGTATCCGTAGGTAGCCACCTGCCCGTTCAGTCCTCTGGAATGCTAATTTTAGCTCTCCAAAGCGGTATCCACAGGATTTCTATTTATTTAGCCCCCTAGGTATTACACTTCCTCAACACACCTGGACTTCTACTACGCTTTCCTAAGCGACCTGTCAATTCTGCCCTATTTTTTCTGTTACACTTTCTCAACACAGGAAAAGGAGCGGTATTACACAGGATTTCTGCCTACCTAAGCAGTCCTCAAGACGATTCACTTCCCCCAACACGTCTAAAGCGGTATCTGCAGGACTTAACATGTTATTGTCTGATCGCTCAACCAGCTGTACAACCACCCGTGCCGAAATGACCCAGACAGAGCGATCAACAAGATGAATCTAATGAATCAAATGAATCAAATGAATCAAATGAATCAAATCAATTGAACAGACGGTTCAGACAAACAACAGCGACATGTATTCTTAAATTCAAAAGCTCCTAGTGTCTAATTTTCTGGTTCTTAAATTTGGAGAGACCTACTTTGGTATTTCTGCTGCTGATACCGCGCCCCGGATCGGACCACACAAACGTTATACTATATAAGTAAGAACTTGGCTTACCTTTTAAAAGCGGCCGCTTTTGTTTGTATGGTCCGTCCAAGCCGTTTCATAACTGCAGATGTACACCGTCACTGGCCCCTATTGTCAACTCCTGGCAAGCTCGCCAATTATGTCGTGGAAATATTTGACTAAGAGACAATTAACTCAAAAATATCTCTCAAGACACCGGAGCCTGTGAATTCAAGAATTTAGACTTTATTGCATAACAAAGCCTGAGCTTTGCTCCATGGAGCAACAACTGCTTGTCCTGAACCGGAGTGCTCCTTTTTATACAGTCACACTGATACAACTGATGGTTACACCTCCCTATGTGAATCAATAGCATCTTTCAGTATCACATGTTGGCTGCTCACGAGGGCTACTTGCGCTTCTCTAAGTGGGGCCACTGTATCTTATTAGTGGCATGACTCAAAAAATTATGTACATACGTATGTTAAAGAACAATCACACTCTGTATTGACTATATTCACTATCTAGGCATGCATCTGGAGTACAAAGTATCATTCATGTTCATTCTGTTTCACCATTATCATTTCATAACACATTATAAAACATATCCATTAATACTTAGACATGATTTAAACATTTATCATTTACCATCCTCCCTGGCCCTTGAGATTATGTGCATGTGGCCATGTGTCAGGTCATAGGGTCATAAGCAAAACAA
The DNA here is from genome assembly GCF_020615455.1 of Coregonus clupeaformis. Classification (NCBI taxonomy): domain Eukaryota; kingdom Metazoa; phylum Chordata; class Actinopteri; order Salmoniformes; family Salmonidae; genus Coregonus; species Coregonus clupeaformis. The sequence goes on from NC_059203.1 coordinate 8,854,287, forward strand.
ATGTTAACACTAGGTCCATTGTTACTCCAATCTCCACACAGCCATCACGAGGAGTTGTATGTACATCACATGTCATAGACATTCCCAGACCAGCTGCAGGGAGTTTTATGAAAAACACATAAATGTCTCTGCTCTGTATTAACCTTTCAACTGGTTCTCAATCCATAAACATTTTAAGGCATATAGGTTTTTAATTTTACAACATATCCATACTTATTACTAATATTATTATTTTACCTTTGACCTCTCCCTACATTTGCCTTAATGATACATAAGATAATACCATAGTGCCATTAATACAGGTAACGAGGGGAGGACAGAGGAGCCTCTTAAAGAAGAAGTTACAGGTCTATGAGATCCAGAAATCTTGCTTGTTTGTAGGTGACCAAATACTTATTTTCCACCATAATTTGCAAATAAATTCATAAAAAAATCCTACAATGTGATTTTCTGGAAAAAAAATTCTCAATTTGTCTGTCATAGTTGACGTGTACCTATGATGAAAATTACAGGCCTCTCTCATCTTTTTAAGTGGGAGAACTTGCACAATTGGTGGCTGACTAAATGCTTTTTTCTCCCACTGTATAATAGCAAGAGAGATGTACTCAAGTATCCAAATGAATCATCAGAGCTGTGGAGTTTACCTTGAGAAGTTTTAAACAGATTTCAACGTCTGGGCTACTGTACAGTGAGGGAAAAAAGTATTTGATCCCTTGCTGATTTTGTAAGTTTGCCCACTGACAAAGACATGATCAGTCTATAATTGTAATGGTAATGGTAATAATAGCCATTAAACGCTGTAACTGTTTTAAAGTCACCATTGGCCTCATGATGAAATCCCTGAGCAGTTTCCTTCCTTTCCGGCAACTGAGTTAGGAATGACACCTGTATCCTTGTAGTGACTGGGTGTATTGATACACCATCCAAAGTGTAAATAATAACTTCACCATGCTCAAAGGGATTTTTACAATATTATTTTATTTTATTTTACCCATCTACCAATGCGAGGCATTGGAAAACCTCCCTGGTCTTTGTGGTTGAATCTGTATTTGAATTTCACTGCTCGACTGAGGGACGTTACAGATAATTGTATGTGTGGGGTACAGAGATGGGGGGTGGGGGGTTGTGGTAAGCTGACATATGGAATTGTTTTAAGATGGTCATACTATGAATCATTTAGCTATTTGATTTAGGATTTTAGGACCCCTTTAGGAATGAAACAAATATGTATATATTTTTTCATAAAATATTGCTTTTGGCCTTTACTACTAAAGCCCATAGAAACACATTGAGTAACACATTCATAAATGGCAAAAATGGACAGTTAAGAGAACAATCGTAAGAAACAAGGTTTTGACATTTCTGTCCTAAATCTAGGAGATATTACAAAACTTGTAACACATATTTAACCCCTTTTTTGGGGTAGGCACGAAACTACCTTCATACTTACATTTGTTTTTTTAACCGGTACCGGTTACCTTCAGATGAGTCCCGGAGAACACCATTGTGTTCGTGAGTCTCTCCCCTTTCCATAAAGTGGTCATAATAGTTTGTAGGTCAAATCTTTTGGACACTACAGACGTGTACGTGAGAAGCCCGATTTTCAGGATCGGTAGCTCCGCCACCTTTCATCGCAGTTGCGGAAGTGCAACACTGGCGGATGTGGTGGATTGAGACGAATCCAATGCAAAAAAAAACAGATATCTCTACTAGCATAAACTGACTGATTTCGATGGAGATTTGTTTTGTCAATTACTCTAGGGGGTTAAATAGAGAGTGAGTCCATGCAACTTATTGTGTGACTTGTTAAGCATATTTTTACTCCTGAATTCACAGTATTTAGGCTTGCCATAACAAAGGGGTTGAATACCTATTGACTCAAGACATTTCAGCTTTTCATCTTTCATTAATTTGTCAATATATCTAAAAACATAATTCGACTTTGACATTATGGGATATTGTGTATAGGCCAGTGACAAAAAAATCTCAATTTAATCCATTTAGAAAAAGTGAAAGTGTGTGAATACTTTCTGAAAGCACTGTATGTCTGCTGCAGAGAGACAAGAGAGCGCATCAGAAAATGATTTTTGATTAGTCATGGAAATAAAAGTGCTGAGAACATGTTGGCTCACTATTAAAAAATAATATGGCGAACAAGCTAGGATGAGCAATACTGGAGTTTTAGCGCAGGTACAGCTGACTAGCGCTAGCTAGCAAAAAATATTATAAAATATATTTAGAAACCGATACTTGGAGTCAAAGTATCGATATAATATTGTCCAAAATAATTTTGCGATATGTACAGTGCATTTGGAAAATATTCAGACCCGTTCCCTTTTTCCACATTTTGTTACGTTACAGCCATATTCTAAAATTGATTAAATAAAAAATGTTCCTCATCAATCTACACACAATACCCCATAATGACAAACCAAAAACAGGTTTTTAATAATTTTAGCAAATATATAACCAAAAACAGAAATACCTTATTTAGAAACGTATTCAGACCCTTTGCTATGAGACTCGAAATTGAGCTCAGGTGCATCCTGTTTCCATTGACCATCCTTGATATGTTTCTACAACTTGATTTGATTCCACCTGTGGTAAATTCAATTGATTGGACATGATTTGGAAAGGCACAGAGCAAAAACCAAGCCATGAGTTCGAAGGAATTGTCCGTAGAGCTCAGAGACAGGATTGTGTCAAGGCACAAATCTGAAAGTCATTGAAGGTCCCCAAGAACACAGTGGCATCCATCATTCTTAAATGGAAGAAGTTTGGAACCACCAAGACTCATCCTAGAGCTGGCCGCACGGCCAAACTGAGCAATCAGGGGAGAAGGGCCTTGGTCAGGGAGGTGACCAAGAACCCAATGGTCACTCTGACAGAGCTCCAGAGTTCCTCTGTGGAGATGGGAGAACCTACCAGAAGGACAACCATCTCTGCAGCACTCCACCAATCAGGCCTTTATGGTAGAGTGGCCAGACGGAAGCAACTCCTCAGTAAAAGGCACATGACAGCCCGCTTGGAGTTTGCCAAAAGTCACCTAAAAGACTCTCAAACCATGAGAAACAAGATTCTCTGGTCTGATGAAACCAAGATTGAACTCTTTGGCCTGAATGCCAAGTGTCACGTCTGGAGGAAACCTGGCACCATCCCTACGGTGAAGCATGGTGGTGGCAGCATCATGCTGTGGAGATGTTTATCAGCGGCAGACTCTGGGAGACTAGTCAGGATCGAGGGAAAGATGAAAGGAGCAAAGTATAGAGATATCCTTGATGAAAACTTGTAGCGTCATACCCAAGAAGACTTGAGGCTGTAATCACTGCCAAAAGGTGCTTCAACAAAGTACTGAGTAAAGGGTCTGAATACTTTTGTAAATGTGATATTTAAGTTTTTTATTTTTTATACATTTGCAACAAATTCTAAAAACCTTTTCTTGGTCAATGTCACGATCGTTGAATGGAGTAGACCAAGGCGCAGCGTGATGAGCGAACATACTTTATTTTCCAAAGTGATAACACGAACAAACAATAAACGAATAACGTGACGTCCTAGGTTAAACAACCAACACGGAGCAAACCAAACGGAACAAGATCCCACAACACCTGTGGGAACACAGCCTGTCAAAATATGGCTCCCAATCAGAGACAACCAGCAACAGCTGACACTCGTTGCCTCTGATTGGGAACCACTATGGCCAACATAGAAATACAATACTAGACTGTGAACATAGAACAAAAACACATAGAATCTACACACCCTGGCTCAACATATAGAGTCCCCAGAGCCAGGGTGTGACAGTACCCCCCCCTAAAGGCGCGGACTGCAACCGCGCCTCAACATAAACCAAACAGGGGAGGGCTGGGTGGGAATTCCTCCTCGGAGGCGGTTCCGGCTCCGGGCTTGCCCACCACCCTCCAAAAATCCCCCCGTAGCGCCCCTGGTCCGGTCTGGCCCCGCTGGCTGGAGCTGGACTGGACATCGTAGGAGTGGATTGCTTAAGTTCCGGTGTGGAGCAGCTGACCGGTACCTGACCAGGCACCGGTGACCCAGGCACGGGTTGTGCCGGACTGACGACGCGCACCCCTGGCTTGATGCGTGGAGCAGGAACGGGCCGGACCGGGCTGACGATGCGCACCCCTGGCTTGGTGCGTGGAGCAGCAACGGGCCGGACCGGGCTGACGATGCGCACCCCTGGCTTGGTGCGTGGAGCAGGAACGGGCCGGACCGGGCTGACGATGCGCACCCCTGGCTTGGTGCGTGGAGCAGCAACGGGCCAGACCGGGCTGACGATGCGCACCCCTGGCTTGGTGCGTGGAGCCGGAACAGGCCGGGCCGGGCTGGCGACGCACACCGTAGGCTTGGTGCGAGTGGCAGGAACAGGCCGGGCCGGGCTGGCGACGCACACCGTAGGCTTGGTGCGAGTGGCAGGAACAGGCCGGGCCGGGCTGGCGACGCGCACCGTAGGCTTGGTGCGAGTGGCAGGAACAGGCCGGGCCGGGCTGGCGACGCGCACCGTAGGCTTGGTGCGAGTGGCAGGAACAGGCCGGGCCGGGCTGGCGACGCGCACCGTAGGCTTGGTGCGAGTGGCAGGAACAGGCCGGGCCGGGCTGGCGACGCGCACCGTAGGCTTGGTGCGAGTGGCAGGAACAGGCCGGGCCGGGCTGGCGACGCGCACCGTAGGCTTGGTGCGAGTGGCAGGAACAGGCCGGGCCGGGCTTGCGACGCACACCATTGGCTTGGTGCGGGGAGCAGGAACAGGCCGGGCCGGGCTGGCGACGCGTACCGTAGGCTTGGTGCGAGGGGCAGGAACAGGCCGGGCCGGGCTGGCGACGCGCACCATAGGCTTGGTGCGGGGAGCAGGAACAGGCCGGGCCGGGCTGGCGACGCGCACCGTAGGCTTGGTGCGAGGGGCAGGAACAGGCCGGGCCGGGCTGGCGACGCGCACCATCAACTTAGTGCGTGGAGCAGGAACGGGCCGGACCGGACTGGTGACGCACACCACTTGCTTGGTGTGAGGAGCGGGACTGGGTTTCGTCATAACCCTCCGCTCCCTCAGCTGCCTACACAGTTCCTCTCGCCGTGCCTCTACTCTCACCCTCTCCCTTATCGCCTCCAGTAGTTCCACCCTCTGAACCACTAACTCCAGCTCCCTCTGGACCACTAGCCCCCTTAACCTGGTGGCCTCCTCACCTAACCTCCTAATACGCCCTGTAGCTGCCTCCTGCTGCCCCGTCGCCCATGCCGTGTGCCCCCCCCTAAAAATGTTTTGGGGTTGCCTCTCGTCCGTCCGACGACGACCCTGTTGACGCCGTTGCTCCTCTCTCGCCAGGGCCTTAACCTTAGCCCATGGCCCTTTGCCCCCGAGCATGTCCTCCCAGGACCACAATTTGCCCACCTGGGCCATCGCCAACCTCTCCAGCTCCTTTCCCGGCGCTTCCTCCCATGTCCAGGCCGCCTGCTCCTGGACACGCTGCTTGGTCCTGGTATGGTGGGATCTTCTGTCACGATCGTTGAATGGAGTAGACCAAGGCGCAGCGTGATGAGCGAACATACTTTATTTTCCAAAGTGATAACACGAACAAACAATAAACGAATAACGTGACGTCCTAGGTTAAACAACCAACACGGAGCAAACCAAACGGAACAAGATCCCACAACACCTGTGGGAACACAGCCTGTCTAAATATGGCTCCCAATCAGAGACAACCAGCAACAGCTGACACTCGTTGCCTCTGATTGGGAACCACTCTGGCCAACATAGAAATACAATACTAGACTGTGAACATAGAACAAAAACACATAGAATCTACACACCCTGGCTCAACATATAGAGTCCCCAGAGCCAGGGTGTGACAGTCAAATCAAATTTGATTAATCACATGCTTCATAAACAACAAGTGTAGACTAACAGTGAAATGCTTACTTATGGGCCCTTTCTAAAAATGCAAAGAGAAAGAAAATAGAGAAATAATAGAAAAGTAATAACACATAATAATAAAAGTAATAATAAATACACAATAACGATAACTTGGCTATATACAGTTGAAGTCGGAAGTTTACATACACCTTAGCCAAATACATTTAAACTCAGTTTTTCACAATTCCTGACATTTAATCGTAGTAAAAATTCCCTGTTTTAGGTCAGTTAGGATCACCACTTTATTTTAAGAATGTGAAATGTCAGAATAATAGTAGAGAGAATGATTTATTACAGCTTTTATTTATTTCATCACATTCCCAGTGGGTCAGAAGTTTACATACACTCAATTAGTATTTGCTGGCCTTTAAATTGTTTAACTCGGGTCAAACGTTTCGGGTAGCCTTCCACAAGCTTCTCCCAATAAGTTAGGTGAATCTCGACCCATTCCTCCTGACAGAGCTGGTGTAACTGAGTCAGGTTTGTAGGCCTCCTTGCTCGCACACGCTTTTTCAGTTCTGCCTACACATTTTCTATAGGATTGAGGTCAGGGCTTTGTGATGGCCACTCCAATTCCTTGACTTTGTTCTCCTTAAGCCATTTTGCCACAACTTTGGAAGTATGCTTGGGGTCATTGTCCATTTGGAAGACCCATTTGCGACCAAGCTTTAACTTCCTGACTGATTTCTTGAGTTGTTAGTTCAATATATCCACATAATTTTCCTTCCTCATGATGCCATCTATTTTTTGAAGTGCACCAGTCCCTCCAGCAGAAAAGCACCCCTACAGCATGATGCTGCCACCCCCGTGCTTCACGGTTGGGATGGTGTTCTTCGGCTTGCAAGCTCCCGCTTTTTCCTCCAAACATAACGATGGTCATTATGGCCAAACAGTACTATTTTTGTTTCATCAGACCAGAGGACATTTCCCCAAAAAGTACGATCTTTGTCCCCATGTGCAATTTATGGTGGTTTTGGAGCAGTGGCTTCTTCCTTGCTGAGCGGCCTTTCAGGTTATGTCGATATAGGACTCGTTTTACTGTGGATATAGATACTTTTGTACCTGTTTCCTCCAGCATCTTCACAAGGTCCTTTGCTGTTGTTCTGGGATTGATTTGCACTTTTCGCACCAAAGTATGTTAATCTCTAGGAGACAGAACGCGTCTCCTTCCTGAGAGGTATGACGGCTGCGTGGTCCCATGGTGTTTATACTTGCGTACTATTGTTTGTACAGATGAACTTGGTACCTTCAGGTGTTTGGAAATTGCTCCCAAGGATGAACCAGACTTGTGGAGGTCTACAAAAAAACTTCTGAGGTCTTGGATGATTTCTTTTGATTTTCCCATGATGTCAAGCAAAGAGGCACTGAGTTTGAAGGTAGTCCTTGAAATACATCCTCAGGTACACCTCCAATTGATTCAAATGATGTCAATTAGGATTCAAAAAATGTCAATTAGCCTATCAGAAGCTTCTAAATGTCACACCCTGGCTCTGGGACTCATTATGTTGAGCCAGGGTGTGTTCATTCTTTGTGTTATACAGTGGGGAAAAAATGTATTTAGTCAGCCACCAATTGTGCAAGTTCTCCCACTTAAAAAGATGAGAGAGGCCTGTCATTTTCATCATAGATACACGTCAACTATGACAGACAAAATGAGGGAAAAAAATCCAGAAAATCACATTGTAGGATTTTTCATGAATTTATTTGCAAATTATGGTGGAAAATAAGTATTTGGTCACCTACAAACAAGCAAGATTTCTGGCTCTCACAGACCTGTAACTTCTTCTTTAAGAGTTTTCTCTGTCCTCCACTCGTTACCTGTATTAATGGCACCTGTTTGAACTTGTTATCAGTATAAAAGACACCTGTCCACAACCTCAAACAGTCACACTCCAAACTCCACTATGGCCAAGACCAAAGAGCTGTCAAAGGGCACCAGAAACAAAATTGTAGACCTGCACCAGGCTGGGAAGACTGAATCTGCAATAGGTAAGCAGCTTGGTTTGAAGAAATCAACTGTGGGAGCAATTATTAGGAAATGGAAGACATACAAGACCACTTATAATCTCCCTCGATCTGGGGCTCCACGCAAGATCTCACCCCGTGGGAGTCAAAATGATCCCAAGAACGGTGAGCAAAAATCCCAGAACCACACGGGGGACCTAGTGAATGACCTGCAGAGAGCTGGGACCAAAGTAACAAAGCCTACCATCAGTAACACACTACGCCGCCAGGACTCAAATCCTGCAGTGCAGACGTGTCCCCCTGCTTAAGCCAGTACATGTCCAGGCCCGTCTGAAGTTTGCTAGAGTGCATTTGGATGATCCAGAAGAGGATTGGGAGAATGTCATATGTCATATGGTCAGATGAAACCAAAATAGAACTTGTCGTGTTTGGAGGACAAAGAATGCTGAGTTGCATCCAAAGAACACCATACCTACTGTGAAGCATGGGGGGTGGAAACATCATGCTTTGGGGCTGTTTTTCTGCAAAGGGACCAGGACGACTGATCCGTGTAAAGGAAAGAATGAATGGGGCCATGTATCATGTGATTTTGAGTGAAAACCTCCTTCCATCAGCAAGGGCATTGAAGATGAAACGTGGCTGGGTCTTTCAGCATGACAATGATCCCAAACACACTGCCCGGGCAACGAAGGAGTGGCTTCGTAAGAAGCATTTCAAGGTCCTGGAATGGCCTAGCCAGTCTCCAGATCTCAACCCCATAGAAAATCTTTGGAGGGAGTTGAAAGTCCGTGTTGCCCAGCGACAGCCCCAAAACATCACTGCTCTAGAGGAGATCTGCATGGAGGAATGGGCCAAAATACCAGCAACAGTGTGTGAAAACCTTGTGAAGACTTACAGAAAACGTTTGACCTGTTTCATTGCCAACAAAGGGTATATAACAAAGTATTGAGAAACTTTTGTTATTGACCAAATACTTATTTTCCACCATAATTTGCAAATAAATTCATAAAAAATCCTACAATGTGATTTTCTGGATTTTTTTCCCTCATTTTGTCTGTCATAGTTGACGTGTACCTATGATGAAAATTACAGGCCTCTCTCATCTTTTTAAGTGGGAGAACTTGCACAATTGGTGGCTGACTAAATACTTTTTTCCCCCACTGTATGTCTATGTTGGGGGTTCTAGTTTGTTGATTTCTATGTTTGCCTGAGTGACTCCCAATCAGAGGCAACGAGTGTCAGCTGTTGGCTGGTTGTCTCTGATTGGGAGCCATATTTATACTGTCTATGTTCCCTTTGTGTTTGTGGGTTCTTGTTCCGTGTTCGGTCATTGATACCGTGGACTTCACGAGTCGTTTCTTGTTTTGTATTGTGTTTACACTTTAACTAATTAAAGTATGTTTGTTCATCACGCTGCGCCTTTGTCTACTCCTTACCTCGATCGTGACAGAAGAACCCACCATGCAACGACCAAGCAGCGTGTCCAGGGGCAGCTCTTGGGCTGGACATGGGAGGAAGCGTCGGGAGAAGAGACGGTGGAGGCGCGCCGTAGAGAGGAGCAACGGCGTGATCAGGGTCGTCGTCGGGCGGACGAGAGTCAACCCCAGAACATTTTTAGGGGGGGGCACACGGCATGGACGACGGGGCTGACGGAGGCAAAAAAGGGGCGGATTCTGGAGGCCACCAGGTTACGGATACACCGCCCTGTACGTCCTGTGTGGATGCCTCACACAGAGTGTGTGAGGGTAGGCATTCAGCCAGGATGGGTTGTGGCCGCTCTTCACTCCAGGGCTCCTATCCGTCTCCACAGCCCGGTTCGGCCTGTCCCTGCTCCACGCACCAAGCCTACGTTGTGCGTCGCCAGCCCAGTCCGGCCAGTCCCTGCTCCACGCACCAAGCCTACGGTGTGCGTCGCCAGCCCGGTCGGCCTGTCCCTGCTCCACGCACCAAGCCTACGGTGTGCGTCGCCAGCCCAGTCCGGCCAGTCCCTGCTCCACGCACCAAGCCTACGGTGTGCGTCGACAGCCCAGCCCGGCCTGTCCCTGCTCCACGCACCAAGCCTACGGTGTGCGTCGCCAGCCGGTCCGGCCTGTCCCTGCTCCACGCACCAAGCCTACGGTGTGCGTCGCCAGCCCAGTCCGGCCTGTCCCTGCTCCACGCACCAAGTCTACGGTGCGCGTCGCCAGCCCGGCCCGGCCTGTTCCTGCCACTCGCACCAAGTATACGGTGCACGTCGCCAGCCCGGCCCGGCCTGTTCCTGCCACTCGCACCAAGTCTACGGTGCGCGTCGCCAGCCCGGCCCGGCCTGTTCCTGCCACTGCACCAAGTATACGGTGCGCGTCGCCAGCCCGGCCCGGCCTGTTCCTGCCACTCGCACCAAGTATACGGTGCGCGTCGCCAGCCCGGCCCGGCCTGTTCCTGCCACTCGCACCAAGTCTACGGTGTGCGTCGCCAGCCCGGCCCGGCCTGTTCCTGCCACTCGCACCAAGCCAGGGGTGCGAGTCGTCAGCCTGGTAAGGCCCGTCCCTCCTCCACGCACCAAGCCAGGGGTGCGCGTCGTCAGCCTGGTAAGGCCCGTTCCTCCTCCACGCACCAAGCCAGGGGTGCGCGTCGTCAGTCCAGCACAACCCGTGCCTGGGTCACCGGTGCCCGCTCCTGCTAAGTCCAGTTCGGCTCCAGCCGGCGGGGCCAGACTGGACCAGGGGCGCTATGGGGGGTGTATTGGAGGGTGGTGGTCAAGGCCGGAGCCAGAACCGCCGCCGAGGAGGTATGCCCGCCCAGCCTTTCCTGTTTTGTTTAGTTGAGGCGCGGTCGCAGTCCGCGCCTTTAGGGGGGGGTACTGTCACACCCTGGCTCTGGGACTCATTATGTTGAGCCAGGGTGTGTTCATTCTTTGTGTTATATGTCTATGTTGGGGGTTCTAGTTTGTTGATTTCTATGTTTGCCTGAGTGACTCCCAATCAGAGGCAACGAGTGTCAGCTGTTGGCTGGTTGTCTCTGATTGGGAGCCATATTTATACTGTCTATGTTCCCTTTGTGTTTGTGGGTTCTTGTTCCGTGTTCGGTCATTGATACCGTGGACTTCACGAGTCGTTTCTTGTTAGTATTGTGTTTACACTTTAACTAATTAAAGTATGTTTGTTCATCACGCTGCGCCTTGGTCTACTCCTTACCTCGATCGTGACACTAAAGCCATGACATCATTTTCTGGAATTCTCCAAGCTGTTTAAAGGCACAGTCAATTTAGTGTATGTAAACTTCTGACCCACTGGAATTGTGATACAGTGAATTATAAGTGAAATAATCTGTCTGTAAACAATTGTTGGAAAAAGTACTTGTGTCATGCACAAAGTAGATGTCCTAACCAACTTGCCAAAACTATAGTTTGTTAACAAGAAATTTGTGGAGTGGTTGAAAAACTAGTTTTAATGACTCCAACCTAAGTGTATGTAAACTTCCTAGTTCAACTGTACAAAGGGTCCAGTACTGAGTCGATGTGCAGGGGTACGAGGTAATTGAGGAAGATACGTACAGTGAGGGAAATAAGTATTTGATGCCCTGCTGATTTTGTACGTTTGCCCACTGGCAAAGAAATGATCAGTCTGTAATTTTAATGGTAGGTTTATTTGAACAGTGAGAGACAGAATAACAACAACAAAATCCAGAGAAGCGCATGTCAAAAATGTTATAAATTGGTTAGCATTTTAATGAGGGAAATAAGTATTTGACCCCTCTGCAAAACATGACTTAGTACTTGGTGGAAAAACCCTTGTTGGAAATCACAGAGGTCAGACGTTTCTTGTAGTTGGCCACCAGGTTTGCACACATCTCAGGAGGGATTTTGTCCCACTCCTCTTTGCAGATCTTCTCCAAGTCATTAAGGTTTTGAGACTGACTTTTGGCAACTCGAACCATCAGCTCCCTCCACAGATGTTCTATGGGATTAAGGTCTGAAGACTGGCTAGGCCACTCCAGGCCCTTAATGTGCTTCTTCTTGAGCCACTCCTTTGTTGCCTTGGCCGTGTGTTTTGGGTCATTGTCATGCTGGAATACCCATCCACGACCCATTTTCAATGCCCTGGCTAAGGGAAGGAGGTTCTCACCCAAGATTTGATGGTACATGGCCCCGTCCATCGTCCCTTTGATACTGTGAAGTTGTCCTGTCCCCTTAGCAGAAAAACACCCCCAAAGCATAATGTTTCCACCTCCATGTTTGACGGTGGGGATGGTGTTCTTGGGGTCATAGGCAGCATTCCTCCTTCTCCAAACACAGCGAGTTGAGTTGATGCCGAAGAGCTCAATTTTGGTCTCATCTGACCACAACACTTTCACCCAGTTCTCCTCTGAATAATTGAGATGTTCATTGGCAAACTTCAGACGGGCATGTATATGTGCTTTCTTGAGCAGGGGGACCTTGCGGGCGCTGCAGGATTTCAGTCCTTCACGGCATAGTGTGTTACCAATTGTTTTCTTGGTGACTATGGTCCCAGCTGCCTTGAGATCATTGACAAGATCCTCCCGTGTAGTTCTGGGCAGATTCCTCACCGTTCTCATGATCATTGCAACTCCACAAGGTGAGATCTTGCATGGAGCCCCAGGCCGAGGGAGATTGACAGTTATTTTGTGTTTCTTCCATTTGCGAATAATCGCACCAACTGTTGTCACCTTCTCACCAAGCTGCTTGGCGATGGTCTTGTAGCCCATTCCAGCCTTGTGTAGGTCTACAATCTTGTCCCTGACATCCTTGGAGAGCTCTTTGGTCTTGGCCATGGTGGAGAGTTTGGAATCTGATTGATTGATTGCTTCTGTGGACAGGTGTCTTTTATACAGGTAACAAACTGAGATTAGGAGCACTCCCTTTAAGAGTGTGCTCCTAATCTCAGCTCGTTACCTGTATAAAAGACACCTGGGAGCCAGAAATATTTCTAATTGAGAGGGGGTCAAATACTTATTTCCCTCATTAAAATGCAAATCAATTTATAACATTTTTGACATGCGTTTTTCTGGATTTTTTTGTTGTTACTCTGTCTCTCACTGTTCAAATAAACCTACCATTACAATTATAGACTGATCATTTCTTTGTCAGTGGGCAAACTTACAAAATCAGCAGGGGATCAAATAATTTTTTCCCTCACTGTATCTCTGTCCCGTTTGATTAACGACACCCACTAACAATCAATACTTCCCTATGAAGAGTCAGCTCATGGCTTTGTCTATTATACATTTGTTTCCTCTCTTAAAAAATGCATTGTTTTTCAAACTAGTTTTGAGTGACGCCCTGTCTTTGGTCAGGCTTGCAGCAGTTCGAGGCAGGACCACTGTATGAGTTATGTATCGATTCCTCTGTAGGGGGGGGAAATTCCCTTTAAACACATCTAGTTAACGTTAGCTTGGCTCTCTCTGTGTGTTTCATACTGTGGGAAGAGGGGTTGGTTCTTTGACAGAGAGCAATGGCTAGCTAATATGCTAACTATTCTAGCTAGCTAACTAACTGGCTGAATAAGTTGACGACGTACTCTCTCAAACTGTCAAAAGTAGCCCCAAAACTGTACACAACGTTAGACACGGACACAAATTATCTGTTTAGCGTGTTAACACACTATTGGTAGTTTGTTGTAACCGAGTATTGGTGCTAAACCGTGTTATTGGAAGCTAGCATGCTAGTTAGCTATGGCGTCAAAGGACACGGTGCCCTGGGCGGTTTTCACAGAAGAATACTGAGTACCTAAGAATACCTAAGTTAGCTAGCTGAATAAACTAAGTTAGAGTCTGTTCCTAGAAAACATTGAACCACTGTAGTTTACAACAATTATAATTTCTAAAGTGAAAGTTGGGAAAGTTATATTTGAGTGTTTCAGTGAAACGTAAGTGAGGGAGGCCCCGCTCTCTCGCTTTCCCAGATGTTTAGTTAATTTCATTCCGATCTCCTTTGCATTATTGTAGCCTTTTCTGTAGCCTGTCAACTATGTGTCTGTCTATCCCTGTTCTCTCCTCTCTGCACAGGCCATACAAATGCTTCGCACCGCGTGGCTGCTGCCACTCAATCTGGTGGTCCCTGCGCGCACGACCCACGTGGAGTTCCAGGTCTCCGGTAGCCTCTGGAACTGCCGTTCTGCGGCCAACAAGGCAGAGTTAATCTCAGCCTATGCTACCCTCCAGTCTCTCGACTTCTTGGCGCTAACGGAAACATGGATTACCACAGAAAACACTGCTACTCCTACTGCTCTTTCCTCGTCTGATTATGCGTTCTCGCATACCCCGAGAGCATCCGGTCAGCGCGGCGGTGGCACAGGAATCCTCATCTCTTCCAAGTGGACATTCTCTCTTTTTCCCCTGACCCATCTGTCTATCTCCTCATTTGAATTCCATGCTGTCACAGTCACTAGCCCATTCAAGCTTAACATCCTTGTCATTTATTGCCCTCCAGGTGAGAGGGTGAGGTCAAAAGAGGAAAGGAGTGGAAAGAAGGAGGCAGAGAGAAATGAGTCAAATGCCTTGATAAGTTCCTTTCCTGAGGATGGTTCACCCCTCACAGTTCTGGGTGACTTTAACCTCCCTACGTCTGCCTTTGACTCATTTCTCTCTGCCTCCTTCTTTCCACTCATTTCCTCTTTTGACCTCACCCTCTCACCGCCCCCTACTCACAAGGCAGGCAATACGCTTGACCTCATCTTTACTAGATGCTGTTCTTCTACTAATCTCACTGCAACTCCCCTCCAAGTCTCCGACCACTACTTTGTATCCTTTTCTCTCTCACTCTCCTCCAATACTACTCACTCTGCCCCTACTCAGATGGTAATGTGCCGTCGCAACCTTCGCTCTCTCTCTCCATCCTATCATCTCTTCCCTCTGCTAAATCTTTCTCCCTCCGATCTCCTGATTCTGCCTCCTCAACCCTCCTCTCCTCCCTTTCTGCATCTTTTGACTCTCTATGTTCCCTATCCTCCCGGCCGGCTCGGTCCTCCCCTGCTGCTCCGTGGTTGACGACTCATTGCGAGCGCACAGAAGAGGGCTCCGGGCAGCCGAGCGGAAATTGAGGAAAACTAGACTCCCTGCGGACCTGTCATCTTTTCACTCCCTCCTCTCTACATTCTCTTCCTCTGTTTCCGCTGCTAAAGCCACTTTCTACCACTCTAAATTTCAAGCCTTTAACCCTAGGAAGCTCTTTGCCACCTTCTCCTCCCTGCTGAATCCTCCTCCTCCTCCCCCTCCCTCCTCCCTCTCTGTGGATGACTTCGTCAACCATTTTGAAAAGAAGGTTGACGACATCTGATCCTCATTTATTAAGTCAAATGACACCGCTGGTCCTGCTCACACTGCCCCTATGCTTTGACTTCTTTCTCCCCTCTCTCTCCAGATGAAATCTTGCGACTTGTGACAGCCGGCCGCCCAACAACCTGCCCGCTTGACCCTATCCCCTCCTCTCTTCTCCAGACCATTTCCGGAGACCTTCTCCCTTACCTTACCTCGCTCATCAACTCATCCTTGACCGCTGGCCATGTCCCTTCCGTCTTCAAGAGAGTGAGAGTTGCACCCCTCCTCAAAAACCCTCCGATGTCAACAACTACAGACCAGTATCCCTTCTTTCTTTTCTCTCCAAAACTATTGAGCGTGCCGTCTCTAGCCAACTCTCCTGCTATCTCTCTGAGAATGACCTTCTTGATCCAAACCAGTCAGGTTTCAAGACTGGTCATTCAACTGAGACTGCTCTTCTCTGTGTCACGGAGGCTCTCCTCTGCTAAAGCTAACTCTCTCTCCTCTGCTCTTATCCTTCTAGACCTATCTGCTGCCTTTGATACTGTGAACCATCAGATCCTCCTCTCCACCCTCTCCGAGTTGGGAATCTCCGGCACTGCTCACTCTTGGATTGCGTCCTACCTGACAGGTCGCTCCTACCAGGTGGCGTGGCGAGAATCTGTCTCCGCACCACGTGCTCTCACCACTGGTGTCCCCCAGGGCTCAGTTCTAGGCCCTCTCCTATTATCTCTATACACCAAGTCACTTGGCTCTGTCATATCCTCACATGGGCTCTCCTATCATTGCTACGCAGACGACACACAATTCATTTTCTCCTTTCCCCCTTTTGATAACCAGGTGGCGAATCGCATCTCTGCTTGTCTGGCAGACATATCAGTGTGGAAGTCGGATCACCACCTCAAGCTGAACCTCGGCAAGACGGAGCTGCTCTTCCTCCCGGGGAAGGACTGCCCGCTCCATGATATCGCCATCACGGTTGACAACTCCATTGTGTCCTCCTCCCAGAGTGCAAAGAACCTTGGCGTGACCCTGGACAACACCCTGTCGTTTTCCGCTAACATCAAAGCGGTGACCCGATCCTGCAGGTTCTTGCTCTTCAACATTCGCAGAGTACGACCCTACCTCACACAGAAAGCGGCACAGGTCCTAATCCAGGCACTTGTCATCTCCCGTCTGGATTACTGCAACTCGCTGTTGGCTGGGCTCCCTGCCTGTGCCATTAAACCCCTACAACTTATCCAGAACGCTGCAGCCCGTCTGGTGTTCAACCTTCCCAAGTTCTCTCATGTCAACCCGCTCTTCCGCACACTCCACTGGCTTCCTGTTGAGGCTTGCATCTATTACAAGACCATGGTGCTTGCCTACGGAGCTGTGAGGGGAATGGCACCTCCTTACCTTCAGGCTTTGATCAGACCCTACACCCAAACGAGGGCACTACGTTCATCCACATCTGGCCTGCTAGCCCCCCTACCTCTACGGAAGCACAGTTCCCGCTCAGCCCAGTCAAAGCTATTCGCTGCTCTGGCACCCCAATGGTGGAACAAGCTCCCCCATGACGCCAGGACAGCGGAGTCACTGACCACCTTCCGGAGACACTTGAAACCCTACCTCATTAAGGAATACCTGGAATAGTATAAAAGGAATCCTTCTACCCCTCCCTCCCCCACCCCCCCATAAAATAAAATTATAAATAAAGTGGTTGTCCCACTGGCTATCATAAGTTTAATGCACCAATTTGTAAGTCGCTCTGGATAAGAGCGTCTGCTAAATGATGTAAATGTAAATGTATTCCTATCTTCAGCTTTCAATCCACTTTCTTTTCTCTTCTTCTTTTCCAAGTCTGTGTTACATTTGTACATTTTAGTCATGTAGCAGACGCTCTTATCCAGAGCGATTTACAGTTAGTGAGTGCATACATTTTCATACTGTTAAAGCCTCTCTGTTCCCTCTTGCTCCCATCTGTCCATACTGAAAAAGACACTGCAAGCGATTTAGCAGCACAGCTAGCCTCCCATGGGGTACTTGGCTTTGTCAAGTTTATAAATGGGTTTGCCATAATCCGCTATTGACAACGCTCACCGATTATGAAACTGTTAATTATTCTACCGACTGTGGGATGTATTGAGCTAATTTAGCTGAGCATATGGAAAGACCATGAAGTTGCTGTACTTTTTCAAAACAGCAACTTATTTAGTCCCCAGTCCTTCTCTGTCTCTCTCTCTCTCTCTCTCTCCATATTATCATTTTGTTGTACTCATGGAGGACCTGTGGAAAATTGCCCAATAAAGCAGAAACCATCTGATGTGAGGCATACGCCCAAGCGTTTACAGCTTGAACACAATTCTTGTTGTTAGCTAAGTGTGAGAGAGGTTCAGGAGATGTCAGAGAAGTGTTGATTTGCATCTCATTTGAAATGCAAATATATGTATGAAGCATTGTTAACATAGTTGTGATCGGCTTCACATTCAAAACACATTCACTTCATTAGCAGATGTATTATTTGCTAGTTCTCAAGTATCTCTTAGCATAAGTTTATGCTGAGAAAGAGGTAACACCTCCACATAGATATACAGATGTAGGATCTTAACTCTTTTGTTGATGAGAATTTTCCTGCACAGCAGGAAATGCAAATATGTAGTGTATTCAAGGTTTAAAAAGGCTTGTAAAGTTTGTAATTTCCACTTAAAAATGTCAGGCTTGATTTGCCCTAACGTAAAATGTATTAACTCCTACAAAAAATATGCATTCACTATTATCCATTTAATAATTCACATTTCGCAGGATTATTTTCCTGCTGTAGCAAATTGGCTTAGATTAAGATCCTACATCTGTTTGACTGGAATAGATCTATGAGTGAAAGAGCTAGCATGTTACCAAATAAGACTGCATTTCCTCCAGAATATATTTTTCCAACGTCCTTGAGAAAGCTTTCATGACTTACACAGCTTTAAAGTAAACCATATTGCACATGCAATGCAATCGGGATCTGCAGTTTTCCATATAATCTCGATTTAAGTGCCATGCTGAGTATATGAAATGAAAGTGTCATCTTGGGTAACATCTCTGGATTTCTACACTGTCAAAATGTCCCCCACTGTGTTTAGAGACTCAGAGAAGCATGGCAGTGCTGCGATTCAGCAGACAGATTCAGCCAGACATCTAGGTCCAGGGCTGTAATGTGATACAGAAAGCTACATGCAACTCTAACAAAGCACTGTCATCTTCTGATACAGCATGTCACTGCAGATGCCTTTCTCACTTTAGTCCTGTATACTCAGTCGGTGTTGTATTCAGTTGGCAAGCACTATCAGAATAAATTGCAGACATTTCTGATAATTGTAGATAGGGTTGTGAACTTTTAAACGTTTAAATCTTCAAACGAAATTGGGACTGTTACGATGTTTAATTGTATTTTTTATTATAAAATGTAAAATCACAGTGCAATTATCACAAAGCTACCACTGACAGGTCCTAATCATCATCATAAAGTGAAATTAAAAGTAAACAAATACCTAACGCAACAATGCTATAACGTTAGTAGGATGAGATATGCATCTTTCAAATTATTTTTCACGCATATAAAGTGCTCCGCACGTCATCATAGTTAACAGTTAGAAAAATGGCAGAGAGGGAGACAGGGAAGCTACAGTAGCGAAGGCCTGTATGGCAGTACTTTGAGAAGTAAAATGAGAAGATGGTGAAATGCAAACTTTTCAAGGTGGAATTGAGCTACAGTGACAGTACAGCTGCAATGCATACCCATCTGAAAGGGAGGCACCGTGATATCCAAACCATTGATAGCAGCAGTACAAGCCCCCAACAACAGACATTAAACAGGCTCTTCGCATGAAAGTGCGATAAGGGACGAAGTGAGAAAATCACAGCGCTAATTACAGAAATGATTGCAGTTGATATGCAGCCATTGTCAATTGTAGAGGATGTTGGCTTCAATGCCCTGAGGCATATCTAGAACCAGACTACAAGATGCCATGTTGAAAAATCATTACAACCCGGATGGAGAAATTCTACAATGATTGCTCTGCAAGTACAAAGCACGAGCTCTTAAACATCCCATATGTGGCTTTAACAACAGATAGTTGGACGTCTATGAAAAAGTTGTCATACATCACTGCAACGAGCCATCCCATTGATGAGAAGTGGGACACAAAGTCCCATGTTCTGACCACTGAGAACATGGAAGAGAGGCACACTGCAGAGAGCCTAAAAACTGCATTAACTACCATCATTGCTGAGTGGGTGGGGGACAGCAATGAGGTGAGAGCCGTCTGGTAGTCAGGACTGCGGTAGATTGAACTGTATTGCCCCCAAGCGGTCATACGCAGGACCATATATGCATTGTGAATTTACATGTCATTTAAAGATTTTTTCTTATCGTTTAAACGCAAAACAAATGGCAGTTTAAACTTTAATAAATGTTTTACTTTTGTCATATCCCTAATTCTAGACCTGTCAAACATGGGTTATGTTGAAGTACTGTAGCTCCTCCCACCAGCCTCCACTGATACACACACAAACACCCACCCACACACACACACAGTCCTAGACATAGCTAAGCTCCATGTCACTGAGACAGACATTAGCCAGTCTCGCACAAGAAAAGGGGAAGAAAGTCCCATTTTTTAATATTGTGTTTGGATTAGGAGAGCTGGCTTCTCGAAAGTAGCAGGCACCAACAAAGAGAGAAGAGAGTGGACGTCTCCCTTCTTCACCATATAAACATTGTGAACTTAAAAAGCGCCCATGTATATAGTGTCGGGTGGGGGCTGTCACAGTTGTGTAGTAGCTGGGCAAGACACAACAAACCAGTGGTTGTGATTTTTTTATTTCTTCTGGGAATCCAGAGCGCGATGCTCATTCGGGGATATTTTAAGCATGTGCCTTCTCATAAGTCTCTGTAGTGTAAATTACTTTGATGGTGGCAAAGGAAGTTGGGAGGAAGGATCCGAAAATGGCTTCCTTTTTCTGTCCCAGCTGGAATAGTAACAGGAATAGTAAATACTGGGATATGACGGGAATGGCCTGGGATAGTTATGGAGACCATTTCAAATCCCGATGGCTTCTGCAGTGTCCTTTGACTCTAAGGCTTAGATCACGCCCTTGTCTACACTCACGTGGCTTAATTATAAGGACAGAATGCAAATGTGGTCTAGTGTATACAATATGCCCTCTGCAACAAACACACTATGGCACAGTGGAGTGGGCTTCCAGGACACAGTGTGTACAGGACATGTAAGTATATACAGTGAGGGAAAAACGTATTTGATCCCCTGCTGATTTTGTACGTTTGCCCACTGACAAAGAAATGATCAGTCTATAATTTTAATGATAGGTTTATTTGAACAGTGAGAGACAGAATAACAACAAAAAAATCCAGAAAAACATATGTCAAAAATGTTATAAATTGATTTGCATTTTAATGAGGGAAATAAGTATTTGACCCCTTCTCAATCAGAATGATTTCTGGCTCCCAGGTGTCTTTTATACAGGTAACGAGCTGAGATTAGGAGCACACTCTTAAAGGGAGTGCTCCTAATCTCAGTTTGTTACCTGTATAAAAGACACCTGTCCACAGAAGCAATCAATCAATCAGATTCCAAACTCTCCACCATGGCCAAGACCAAAGAGCTCTCCAAGGATGTCAGGGACAAGATTGTAGACCTACACAAGGCTGGAATGGGCTACAAGACCATCGCCAAGCAGCTTGGTGAGAAGGTGACAACAGTTGGTGCGATTATTCGCAAATGGAAGAAACACAAAATAACTGTCAATCTCCCTCGGCCTGGGGCTCCATGCAAGATCTCACCTCGTGGAGTTGCAATGATCATGAGAACGGTGAGGAATCAGCCCAGAACTATATGGGAGGATCTTGTCAATGATCTCAAGGCAGCTGGGACCATAGTCACCAAGAAAAACAATTGGTAACACACTACGCCGTAAAGGACTGAAATCCTGCAGCGCCCGCAAGGTCCCCCTGCTCAAGAAAGCACATACAGTGGGGAAAAAAAGTATTTAGTCAGCCACCAATTGTGCAAGTTCTCCCACTTAAAAAGATGAGAGAGGCCTGTAATTTTCATCATAGGTACATGTCAACTATGACAGACAAAATGAGAAAGAAAAATCCAGAAAATCACATTGTAGGATTTTTAATGAATTTATTTGCAAATGATGGTGGAAAATAAGTATTTGGTCAATAACAAAAGTTTCTCAATACTTTGTTATATACCCTTTGTTGGCAATGACACAGATCAAACATTTTCTGTAAATCTTCACAAGGTTTTCACACACTGTTGCTGGGATTTTGGCCCATTCCTCCATGCAGATCTCCTCTAGAGCAGTGATGTTTTGGGGCTGTCGCTGGGCAACATGGACTTTCAACTCCCTCCAAAGATTTTCTATGGGGGTTGAGATCTGGAGACTGGCTAGGCCACTCCAGGACCTTGAAATGCTTCTTTGAAGCCACTCCTTCGTTGCCCGGGCGGTGTGTTTGGGATCATTGTCATGCTGAAAGACCCAGCCATGTTTCATCTTCAATGCCCTTGCTGATGGAAGGAGGTTTTCACTCAAAATCTCACGATACATGGCCCCATTCATTCTTTCCTTTACACGGATCAGTCGTCCTGGTCCCTTTGCAGAAAAACAGCCCCAAAGCATGATGTTTCCACCCCCATGCTTCACAGTAGGTATGGTGTTCTTTGGATGCAACTCAGCATTCTTTGTCCTCCAAACAAGACAAGTTGAGTTTTTACCAAAAAGTTATATTTTGGTTTCATCTGACCATATGACATTCTCCCAATCCTCTTCTGGATCATCCAAATGCACTCTAGCAAACTTCAGACGGGCCTGGACATGTACTGGCTTAAGCAGGGGGACACGTCTGGCACTGCAGGATTTGATTCCCTGGCGGCATAGTGTGTTACTGATGGTAGGCTTTGTTACTTTGGTCCCAGCTCTCTGCAGGTCATTCACTAGGTCCCCCCGTGTGGTTCTGGGATTTTTGCTCACCGTTCTTGTGATCATTTTGACCCCACGGGGTGAGGTCTTGCGTGGAGCCCCAGATCGAGGGAGATTATCAGTGGTCTTGTATGTCTTCCATTTCCTAATAATTGCTCCCACAGTTGATTTCTTCAAACCAAGCTGCTTACCTATTGCAGATTCAGTCTTCCCAGCCTGGTGCAGGTCTACAATTTTGTTTCTGGTGTCCTTTGACAGCTCTTTGGTCTTGGCCATAGTGGAGTTTGGAGTGTGACTGTTTGAGGTTGTGGACAGGTGTCTTTTATGCTGATAACAAGTTCAAACAGGTGCCATTAATACAGGTAACGAGTGGAGGACAGAGGAGCCTCTTAAAGAAGAAGTTACAGGTCTGTGAGAGCCAGAAATCTTGCTTGTTTGTAGGTGACCAAATACTTATTTTCCACCATAATTTGCAAATAAATTCATAAAAAATCCTACAATGTGATTTTCTGGAGAAAAAAAATCTCAATTTGTCTGTCATAGTTGACGTGTACCTATGATGAAAATTACAGGCCTCTCTCATCTTTTTAAGTGGGAGAACTTGCACAATTGGTAGCTGACTAAATACTTTCTTTCCCCACTGTATTTGCCCTGCAGTTGGGCTGCTTTATTGTTTGTCACATAATGACACTGGGTGTGCGATCTTCTCTGTTTTAAATGGTGGGGGAGACAGATGTACTGCAAGACATCAAGACAATACAGCTTTAATTAATTTTTTCATGAGTGCCCTCGTGCTAAAATGAACCTCTTCTGCTATACAGCTCTAAAATAACGAACTACATCCTCAAATGGAGCACCACACCTGCCCAGAATGGGAGGATATTCTAATTGTGACTTCTTACCCTCCTTCTGCCGTGCGCCTCACTTCTCCATTTCCCAAAATTAGGCAGGACATCCAGTGTGACGGTCATTAGCATACCAGCAGGATGGAAAGGATCACAGATCAGAAAAAAAGACAGGACATATGAGAGATACGATCCTGGAATGTGTGTGTGTAGCTGCCCACTGTAGCCCACTACGTTCCGATGACAGAATGTGTGAGTGAAGAGAAAGACCCTCTACCCATGCCATCACTGTGAAAATAAATTATTGCTGGGATAGTTATTCTCTGAGATTCTGTGATTAAAGGCGATGAGATTCTGTGATTAAAGGCGATTACTTCCGAGAACAGGAGTGCTGGATATTTCCTCTCTTCAGGAAAGGTAATATAGTGCAATGTGAGAGCTAGTTGGGGATATGGAAAAGAGAAAGAGAGAGCAGCGCCCAGCCTTTTAGCAGTTTCTGCCTAATAATCTTAGCGCAGGAGAAGGGTCTGTAATTAGACTTTTCTCTGTTCTAATTGAGAACATATTATCTCTGTCTGAGGCTGCTGCTTATTATTTAACTGGAGATTACCTTTTTTGGAGGGAAAGATGGAGATAATGGGGACTCATAACTATGCAACAACTCTGTTCTTGAATTTTAGTGGCAGCAATCAATAAAAAAATGGTTTGAAATGTGTGATTCTGAGATTTATTTTCATTGATCAGTATTTAATATTCCCCAAGCATACCATGCTGTAGCCTACATACAGTGGGGAAAAAAAGTATTTAGTCAGCCACCAATTGTGCAAGTTCTCCCACTTAAAAAGATGAGAGAGGCCTGTAATTTTCATCATAGGTACACGTCAACTATGACAGACAAAATGAGACATTTTTTCTCCAGAAAATCACATTGTAGGATTTTTTATGAATTTATTTGCAAATTATGGTGGAAAATAAGTATTTGGTCAATAACAAACGTTTCTCAATAATTTGTTATATACCCTTTGTTGGCAATGACACAGGTCAAACGTTTTCTGTAAGTCTTCACAAGGTTTTCACACACTGTTGCTGGTATTTTGGCCCATTCCTCCATGCAGATCTCCTCTAGAGCAGTGATACTTTGGGGCTGTCGCTGGGCAACACGGACTTTCAACTCCCTCCAAAGATTTTCTATTCCAGAGACTGGCTAGGCCACTCCAGGACCTTGAAATGCTTCTTACGAAGCCACTCCTTCGTTGCCCGGGCGGTGTGTTTGGGATCATTGTCATGCTGAAAGACCCAGCCATGTTTCATCTTCAATGCCCTTGCTGATGGAAGGAGGTTTTCACTCAAAATCTCACGATACATGGCCCCATTCATTCTTTCCTTTACACGGATCAGTCGTCCTGGTCCCTTTGCAGAAAAACAGCCCCAAAGCATGATGATTCCACCCCCATGCTTCACAGTAGGTATGGTGTTCTTTGGATGCAACTCAGGATTCTTTGTCCTCCAAACACGACGAGTTGAGTTTTTACCAAAAAGTTCTATTTTGGTTTCATCTGACCATATGACATTCTCCCAATCCTCTTCTGGATCATCCAAATGCACTCTAGCAAACTTCAGACGGGCCTGGACATGTACTGGCTTAAGCAGGGGGACACGTCTAGCACTGCAGGATTTGAGTCCCTGGCGGCGTAGTGTGTTACTGATGGTATGCTTTGTTACTTTGGTCCCAGCTCTCTGCAGGTCATTCACTAGGTCCCCCCGTGTGGTTCTGGGATTTTTGCTCACCGTTCTTGTGATCATTTTGACCCCACGGGGTGAGATCTTGCGTGGAGCTCCAGATCGAGGGAGATTATCAGTGGTCTTGTATGTCTTCCATTTCCTAATAATTGCTCCCACAGTTGATTTATTCAAACCAAGCTGCTTACCTATTGCAGATTCAGTCTTCCCAGCCCGATGCAGGTCTACAATTTTGTTTCTGGTGTCCTTTGACAGCTCTTTGGTCTTGGCCATAGTGGAGTTTGGAGTGTGACTGTTTGAGGTTGTGGACAGGTGTCTTTTATACTGATAACAAGTTCAAACAGGTGCCATTAATAAAGGTAACGAGTGGAGGACAGAGGAGCCTCTTAAAGAAGAAGTTACAGGTATGTGAGAGCCAGAAATCTTGCTTGTTTGTAGGTGACCAAATACTTTTTTTCCACCATAATTTGCAAATAAATTCATAAAAAATCCTACAATGTGATTTTCTGGATTATTTTTTCTCAATTTGTCTGTCATAGTTGACGTGTACCTATGATGAAAATTACAGGCCTCTCTCATCTTTTTAAGTGGGAGAACATGCACAATTGGTGGCTGCTAACAGCGCCGGAGAAGATGGCTGCCGTTTTACAGCCCTCTAACCAATTGTACTATTATGTGTGTTTTTCCGCGTTATTTGTAATTTATTTTGTACATAATGTTTCTGCCATCGTCTCTTATAACCAAAGAGAGCTTCTGGATATCAGGACAGCGATTACTCACCTCGCATTGGACGAAGAATTTTTCTTCAACGAGGCGTTCGCGAAGGATATCCTACAGACACCCTACAAGGCCCAGATCCCCGTCATTCGCGTGAGGAAGAGACAGAGATATCGTGGACGCAGATCCGGGTGCCTTGTAAGGATCCGACGGCGAGCGAGTAAACTGCCTCTCCCATCAATCCTATTAGCCAATGTTCAATCTTTTGAGAATATAATTGACGATTTAAGATTACGGTTATCCTACCAACGGGACATTAAAAACTGTAATATCTTATGTTTCACGGAGTCGTGGCTGAACGACAACAATGATAACATTCAGCTAGCAGGCTATACGCTACATCGACAGGACAGAACGGCAGACTCCGGTAAGACAAGGGGCGGCGGTCTGTGTATATTTGTAAACAACAGCTGGTGCACAAAATCAAATACTAAGGAAGTCTCGAGGTTTTGCTCGCCTGAGGTAGAGTATCTTATGATAAGCTGTAGACCACACTATTTACCAAGAGAGTTTTCATCTATATTTTTCATAGCTGTCTATTTACCACCACAAACCAATGCTGGCATTAAGATTGCACTGAATGAGTTGTACAAGGCCATTAATCAACAGGAAAACGCTCATCCAGATGCAGCGCTCCTAGTAGCCGGGGGACTTTAATGCAGGGAAACTTAAATCCGTTCTACCTAATTTCTACCAGCATGTTAAATGTGCAACCAGAGGGAAAAAAACTCTAGACCACATTTACTCCACACACAGAGACGCATACAAAGCTCTCCCTCGCCCTCCATTTGGCAAATCTGACCATAACTCTATCCTCCTGATTCCTGCTTATAAGCAAAAACTGAAGCAGGAAGCACCAGTGATTCGGTTAATAAAAAAGTGGTCAGATGACGCAGATGCTAAGCTACAGGACTGTTTTGCTAGCACAGACTGGAACATGTTCCGGGATTCTTCAGACAGCATTGAGGAGTACACCACATCAGTCACTGGCTTCATCAATAAGTGCATCGATGATGTCGTCCCCACAGTGACCGTACGTACATACCCCAACCAGAAGCCATGGATTACAGGAAACATCCGCACTGAGCTAAAGGGGTAGAGCTGCCGCTTTCAAGGAACGGGACTCTAACCCGGACGCTTATAAGAAATCCCGCTATGACCTCCGACGAACCATCAAACAGGCAAAGAGTCAATACAGGTCTAAGATTGAATCATACTACACTGGCTCTGACGCTCGTCGGATGTGGCAGGGCTTGAAAACTATTACAGACTACAAAGGGAAGCACAGCCGCGAGCTGCCCAGTGACACAAGCCTACCAGACGAGCTAAACCACTTCTATGCTCGCTTCGAGGCAAGCAACACTGAAGCATGCATGAGAGCACCAGCTGTTCCGGACGACTATGTGATCACGCTCTCCGTAGCCGATGTGAGTAAGACTTTTAAGCAGGTCAACATTCACAAGGCCGCAGGGCCAGACGGATTACCAGGACGTGTACTCCGAGCATGTGCTGACCAACTGGCAAGTGTCTTCACTGACATTTTCAACATGTCCCTGACTGAGTCTGTAATACCAACATGTTTCAAGCAGACCACCATAGTCCCCGTGCCCAAGAACTCTAAGATAACCTGCCTAAATGACTACCGACCCGTAGCACTGACGTCTGTAGCCATGAAGTGCTTTGAAAGACTGGTCATGGCTCACATCAACAGCATAATCCCAGAAACCCTAGACCCACTCCAATTTGCATACCGCCCCAACAGATCCACAGATGATGCAATCTCTATCGCACTCAACACTGCCCTTTCCCACCTGGACAAGAGGAACACCTATGTGAGAATGCTATTCATTGACTACAGCTCAGCATTCAACACCATAGTGCCCTCTAAGCTCATCACTAAGCTAAGGATCCTGGGACTAAACACCTCCCTCTGCAACTCGATCCTGGACTTCCTGACGGGCTGCCCCCAGGTGGTAAGGGTAGGTAACAACACATCTGCCACACTGATCCTCAACACGGGGGCCCCTCAGGGGTGCGTGCTCAGTCCCCTCCTGTACTCTCTGTTCACCCATGACTGCATGGCCAGGCACGACTCCAACACCATCATTAAGTTTGCCGACGACACAACAGTGGTAGGCCTGATCACCGACAACGATGAGACAGCCTATAGGGAGGAGGTCAGAGATCTGGCCGTGTGGTGCCAGGACAACAACCTCTCCCTCAACGTGACCAAGACAAAGGAGATGATTGTGGACTACAGGAAAAAAAAGAGGACTGAGCACGCCCCCATTCTCATCGACGGGGCTGTAGTGGAACAGGTTGAGAGCTTCAAGTTCCTTGGTGTCCACATCACCAACGAACTATCATGGTCCAAACACACCAAGACAGTCGTGAAGAGGGCACGACAAAGCCTATTCCCCTCAGGAGACTAAAAAGATTTGGCATGGGTCCTCAGATCCTCAAAAAATTCTACAGCTGCACCATCGAGAGCATCCTGACTGGTTGCATCACCGCCTGGTATGGCAACTGCTTGGCCTCTGACCGCAAGGCACTACAGAGGGTAGTGCGTACGGCCCAGTACATCACTGGGGCAAAGCTCCCTGCCATCCAGGACCTCTATACCAGGCGGTGTCAGAGGAAGGCCCTCAAAATTGTCAAAGACTCCAGCCACCCTAGTCATAGACTGTTCTCTCTGCTACCGCACGGGCAAGCGGTACCGGAGTGCCAAGTCTAGGTCCAAAAGACTTCTCAACAGCTTCTACCCCCAAGCCATAAGACTCCTGAACAGCTAATCATGGCTACCCAGACTATTTGCACTGCCCCCCACCCCATCCTTTTTACGCTGCTGCTACTCTGTTAAGTAAGTATTTATGCATAGTCACTTTAACTCTACCCACATGTACATATTACCTCAACTACCTCAACTAGCCGGTGCCCCCGCACATTGACTCTGCAACGGTACCCCCTGTATATATAGCCTCCCTACTGTCACTTTATTTTACTGTATATATAGCCTCCCTACTGTCACTTTATTTTACTTCTGCTCTTTTTTTCTCAACACTTTTTTTGTTGTTGTTTTATTCTTACTTTTTTGTTTAAAATAAATGCACTGTTGGTTAAGGGCTGTAAGTAAGCATTTCACTGTAATGTCTGCATCTGTTGTATTCGGCGCATGTGACCAATAAAATTTGATTTGATTTGATTTGATTTGACTAAATACTTTTTTCCCCCACTGTATGTTGAACTTGCTATGTCCGTTCACCCTTTGTTCCTGTCTAGAGGTTTTAATTGCATGCCATCTCGCACATCTGTTGGAAGGTGTAATGGAATTGTTTTGGATACAGTTCCAACTCCAGAGAGAGAGAGAAAGAAAGAGAGAAATCGGTTCCAGTGACATCCCCACTGAGCATTCTCTGAGCCCGGCCCCATCTGAGCCCAACACCTGCACTGACATGACTTCAGTGCCAGCATGGTGCCAGTCAGCATCTGCTTGCCCAACCTGGCCCACACCCCAGTCCCAGTGTTGGGGCTGTTAGTCTGGGCATCTGCCGTGCCACACCAAGCCAAGCTACTTCCTGTCCAACTGTCCAAGGCCGGCCCATTACACCACCTATGTCTCCACAAATCTATTGTGATTAATTCTCAACACCTGTTTACTCTGCCGTCGCTCAGCGAATGAAAGGCACAAAAGGAAGGCCATGGATTGTGTATGTACACTTTGTCCTGCTACCATTTGTTCTCAAGAACAAACAGATAATTGTTGTTTTTATGTGGCAACACTGGATGTTTTTTTTGAACATCTAACATAGACATTAACTGCTTTGTCTGCTTTTCGTCTACTTTCTTCTATTAGTTATAGAAGCCCTATCATTAACTGAGCTGATCTTATTAGGCCCATTGTTCCTGCCAAACATTCAAATGAGCAGTGGTGGAAAAGGTACAAAATTGTCATACTGGAGTAAAAGTAAAGATACCTTAATAGAAAATGACTAAAGTAAAAGTGAAAATCACCTAGTAAAATACTACTTGCGTAAAAGTATAAAAGTATCTGGTTTAAAATATACAATGAGTATACAAAACATTAAGAACACCAGCTCTTTCCATGACATAGTCTAACCAGGTGAATCCAGGTGAAAGCTATGATCCATTATTGATGTCACTTCTTAAATCCACTTCGATCAGTGTAGATGAAGGGGAGGAGACAGGTTACAGAAGGATTTTTAAACTTGAGAAAATTGAGACATGGATTGTGTATGTGTGCCATTCAGAGGGTGAATGGGCAAGACAAAATATTTAAGTGCCTTTGAATGGGGTATGGTAGTAAGTGCCAGACTCACCGCTTTGTGTCAAGAACTGCAATGCTGCTCGGTTTTTAATGCTCAACAGTTTCCCGTGTGTATCAAGAATGGTCCACCACCCAAAGGACATCCAGCCAACTTGAAACAACTGTGGGAAGCATTGGAGTCAACATCCCTGTGGATGCAACTCAATATTAGGAAGGTGTTCCTAATGTTTGGCATACTCAGTGTATGTCAGTGCAGTGGAGATAAAAGTACTAAATTATCATACTTGAGTAAAAGTAAATACTATACATAAAATTCCTTATATTAAGCAAACCAGACGGCACAAATCTTGTTTTTCTTTTTTATTTCTTCTACAGACAGCCAGGGGCACACTCAACACTCAGACATCACAAATGCAGTATTTGTGTTTCGGGAATCAGCCAGATCAGAGGCAGTTTTACGGGCTCCTAACCAACTGTGCTATTTTGTTTGTGTTTTCGCATTGTTTGTAACTTATTTTGTACATAAAATTGCTGCTACCGTCTCTTATGACCGAAAAGAGCTTCTGGACATCAGAACAGCGATTACTCACTTCGAACTGGACAAATATATATATTTTTTAATGAGTCCGACGCGAAGGGTATACTGCTCTCCAGAGACCAGGCCCAAATCCCAGTCATTTGCGTGAAGAAAAGGCGGAGATACAGAGGGAGAAGGTCGGGGTGCCTTGTTAGGATTCATAGGAGAGTGAGTAGATCGCCATTACCATCGGTTCTAATGGCCAACGTGCACTCACTGGAAAACAAACTCGATGATCTACTGTCAAGACTATCCTACCAACGGGACATAAAAAACTGTAATATCTTATGTTACACCGACTCTGAACAACGACACGGATAATATAGAGCTGGCCTTTAAACAGGTCAACATTCACAAGGCCGCGGGACCATGCAGATTACCAGGACATGTACTCAGAGCATGCGCGGACCAACTGGCAATTGTCTTCACTGACATTTTCAACCTCTCCCTGACCGAGTCTGTAATACCCACATGTTTCAAGCAGACTACCATAGTCCCTGTGCCCAAGAATGTGAAGGTAACCTGCCTAAATGACTACCACCCCGTAGTACTCACGTCGGTAGCCACAAAGTGCTTTGAAAGGCTGGTCATGGCTCACATCAACACCATCTGTAAGGGTTGGTGTGAGGTGTGACCCAGGTGCGGTGCAGGATAGACAGTAGGCAGTAGGCAGAGATGGTGAAACAAGGATCTGTACTGGTGGTCCCAAAACCAGGATACAAAATAACGGACTTGTCATGAAAAAATAAAGGAGGAGCAAATTGGTCTCCAAAAACAGGCTGACAGCAAACATACGAAATACTAACTATGACTGAAAACAACAATGAAACAGGGAGAACACTTCTCAAGTACCTGTACATACGTCTCGCAATCAGACACTGATTAGTACTGTTTGGCAGCGAGAAATAGCAGAGAAAACAGAGCAAGGGAACACAGGGAAGTGAGGGCATAAATACACAGGATAACAGGTAGACATAGGTGACACCAATAAGATAATGATTAATCCAGATGTGAGTGAGGAGGTGCCTAAGGTTGTCGGAGGTTGACACCTAGTGGGCCGCTCCGGAACTGCGATCCCCTCCTGTAACAGTGCCCCCCTCCGACGAACAGCCCCAGCCATTCACCTCGGCGCCTCCAGGTGGAGGTGACGGAATTAAGGAGGCACACATGGAATGTGGGATGCACCCGCATGGTGGGGGGAAGTTGCAGGCGGTAGGCCACTGGGTTGACTCGCCGGACCACTCTGAAAGGCCCGACGAACCGGGAGGACAGCTTCCTGGAATCCACGCGGAGGGGAAGATCCCGCTTGGCGAGACACACCCACTCTCCCGGGCAAAAAAATACGGAGCCGCATGACGCCTGTGGTTGGCCTGATGTTGAGACCTGACCGAGGACCGCTTAAGCGCCGCCCATACCTGCCTCCAGGTGCACTACAGCGACTGATGTGGGCCTGGACCGACGGGACCGCCGCCTCCTCCTCTTGCTCGGGGAATAGGGGGGGTTGATACCCGTATTGTCACTGGAAGGGGGGACAGACCGGTGGACGAGCAGTGAAGGGTGTTGTGGGCGTACTCCGCCCACGCCAGTCGCTGACTCCACGTAGCTGGGTTGCTGGAGGCGTAGCACCTCAGCACCCCCTCAAGATCCTGGTTGACGCGCTCCGTCTGCCCTTCCAGAACCTGGAGGCGAACTGAGGACCCCGATCCGACACTACATCTTGGGGAAGGACGTGGACTCTGAAAACGTGCTGCACCACCAACTTAGCCGTCTCCTGGGCCGACGGGAGTTTGAGAAGGGGAATGAAGTGTGCAGCCTTCGAAAACCGGTCACAACGACCAGAATGACTGTGTATCCATCAGAGGAAGGTAGGGCGGAAATGAAATCCAGCAAGATGTGGGACCAAGGGCGCTTGGGGATAGGCAGGGTTCGGAGCAGCCCTGCCGCAGGCTGACACAAGCTCTTCGTACGTGCGCACACCGGGCAAGCAGCCACGAAGGCGCGCATATCCCACTCAGCTGATGGCCACCAGAACCTCCTACATATGTACTCCAACGTCCTCGCGCCCCCCGGATGGCTGGTGAGGTTGGACGCGTGCGCCCACTGAAGCAGTCGCTAGTGCGCAGCCTTGGGTACGTACATCCTCCCTGATGGACCTCCGCCCGGATTGGGCTCCCGCCGTAGCGCTTCTCTGACCAGCCTATCGATTCCCCAAGAAAGTGGGGCAGCAATCAGGGCATTGGGGACAAAGGGGTCGTCCCTCTACACCAGGTCCACGGGGTCGAACCGGAACCTCGTGAAGAACAACACCCACCTGGCCTGGCGCGAGTTGAGCCTCTTGGCCCCCTTAATGTAGGCTAAGTTCTTATGGTCAGTCCATAAGACGAATGGATGGGCGGCCCCCTCTAACCAATGCCTCCACTTCCCCAGGGCGAGCTTGATCGCTAGCAGTTCATGGTTCCCCT
Source organism: Coregonus clupeaformis (assembly GCF_020615455.1). Taxonomy (NCBI): domain Eukaryota; kingdom Metazoa; phylum Chordata; class Actinopteri; order Salmoniformes; family Salmonidae; genus Coregonus; species Coregonus clupeaformis. Next base: position 8,887,090 of record NC_059203.1, read on the forward strand.
TGTCGTATTTCCGCTCCGCCGGGGACAGCCGATGGAAAGAAAATGCGCAGGGGTGAGTCTTACAGTCCGTGAGGAACCACTGGGACAGGATTGCTCCCACCACAACGTCTGAAGCATCCACCTCCACAATGAACGTCAGGGACGGATCAGGATGCCCTAAGACCGGGGCCGATGTAAAGTGCCGCTTAAGCGCATCAAATGTGTTTCCTGCTTCCGGGGTCCAGGCCAAGGAGCGCACGCTTGTCTGGGTGAGGGCTGTCAGGGGAGCAGCTAGGGAGCTAAAATTGCGAATAAATCACCTATAAAAATGTGCAAACCCCAAAAAACATTGTAGTTGCTTGAGGGATGAGGGCAGGGCCAAATCCAGTACCGCGCTCACCTTGGCTGGGTCCATCCGTAGGTCCCTCTGGGTGACGATGAACCCCAGGAAGGAGACTGTCTCTGTTTGGAACACGCACTTCTCTACCTTAACGTAGAGCTGGTGATGGAGAAGGCGCTGGAGGACCTGCCGAACGTGCTGCTGGTGTTCACTCATGTCCTTTGAAAATATTAGGATGTCATCCAAATACACAAAGACGCTGTAGTCGAGGAGGTCCCGGATTCTCGGTAATCTGCTGCAGGCTGCGGTCATGCTGGTTCAGCATATCTCCCTGCGTTGCCAATGCGCTGCTATACTGTGCTGCCTCCGCTGGGTCCATATTGGCTCTGTTTTATGTAAGGGTTGGTGTGAGGTGTGACCCAGGTGCAGTGCAGGTTAGACAGTAGGCAGTAGGCAAATGACATTTTATTTGTCACATACACATGTTTAGCAGATGTTATAGCTTGGATATCCCCCCATAGCCCCCCTGCCACCCGGACACGTACGGGGAGAGTGCGCCGGGTGATGAAGCCCGACCCCAATGGCCGGCCTTCCAGGCCCATGACCGGAACCGGCTCGGAGAGGCACAGTAACGGAACGCTCCACCCTTGGGCCAGCCCCGCGTCCATCAGGTAGGCAGGGATGGTGAAATAAGGATCTTTACTGGTGGTCCCAAAACCAGGATAAAAATAGCGTGTGTTGCTGCACAGCTATTTTCAGGTTAGATTGGGTTCAAGTCCAGGCTCTGTCTGGGCCACTCAAGGACATTCAGAGACTTGTCCTGAAGCTACTCCTGCGTTGTCTTGGCTGTGTGCGACAATCAGCGGATAAGAGGCAATCCGTAATTTCGATTAAGACATTAATGAGTGAGCTAAAACGGACATAGTCAATATAACTATTTGTTCAGAACTTTTGAAATGTACAGTGACAGATTACAGAATACGGGACGTTCTTACAGTGTTCTCCCTGTACAACAGGTCAGAACCGTAGGATAAATAAAGGGGGCATATAAGCAGACAATGAAAGCTCTTACAATATTTGATTATTACATTTCTCTAAAACAGGTTATAGGCTACATGTGCAGAACAGTAGGTGAAATTAAGAGGGGAAAATAGACAAAATTATTAGGGTGAGGCACATGGGCTACTAACAGCTTACTACACAACATACACTTAGTATTACTTTCTTAGCTATATTATGCATATCTCCCAGGCATATTACATCATTTATGCAGCAGCATACAATACAAATGTTTTGTTTTCTTTTGACTCACCTTGTTGTGCTGTGCTCACTTGAACAGAAAGATGGCGCGGCGGTCCTTCTTGGGAGCAACTTTTCATCAAACTTTGTCATCAAAGTCTGGCATTCTCTGGATTTATTGTGCTTTCAAGACATCTGGGAACTCGGAAAAAAACAAGGTCGAATCATGATGACGTCAGTGATCTTCAGATCGTAGCGCTAGAAAGAGGCCCGAGTTCCCGACTTACAATTCCGAGTTGGATGACCGTTCAAAACGCATTTTCCCAGTTGGACCTCGTTTTTTCCAGAGTTCCCAGTTGTGTTCAACTCACTGAAGTCAGATTTCCGAGTTCCGAGTTAACAGTTGTTTTGAGCGCGGCAGAAATCATACTGGATTGACAGCATGGCCAATGTTGAATGTTTATCATTTTAAACTTGGAAAAGAGACCCTTAAACCCAGACTTGGGACCACACAGCCACTCCACTGAATAGCAGGCGAGTGATTGCTTTGCAACACTTGCAGTTAGCCACTGATTCCTTCCAAACCACTCATTGTTGAATTAGCAATTTCCAACTTGTTGTGTAATGTTTATGTCCAATGGCCGATGAGCACCGATACGTTTTTATCTATACTTTTTCTTCATTATTTCTCTTCATATGACAAGGATTAAAAAGGATTTTCCAGTAGATTGTCGACTTGATTCATGATGATGACTGCTAGCTAAGATTTTGAAAGTATAACGTTGACATGATTAGTCCAATCAAAGCTACTGTAGATATAATGTGATTTTATGTCATTTTATCTGTGGCCAATGACCTTGAGCCTTGGATGGGCACTTCTAATGTAACTCTATGGCAGCACCCAAGGGGCTTGAATTTTCAAGCTCTACCCTTAGATTTGGCGGTGACGATATCTGCCCCACCTGCCCTGAATGACGGGTTGCAACTGGTTAGGTATTACTGCACTATTGGAGCTAGGAACATAAGCATTTCACTACACCCACGATAACATCTGCAAAATATGTGTACGCGACCAATACAATTTGATTTGATTTTGCATGGTGCATCATTCAGAAACATACAACATACATTTTCCATAAAATGTTCATGCTAGTTTTCATTGGGAAGGCAAGTAAAGCGTTTTTAACAAAAGCTATTACTTTTGCATGTGAAAACGCATAATCCGACTCATTACTCCACGTGCTTAACCCACGTCAATTTTGTTTTGAGATCAGACTTTGCCGTCAGCTAGAGCGGGGCACCTGGCTCACGCCTGGAAGGCAGCCCGGTTCCAAAACGAATGCAATCACTTTTCACCTGGTGCAAACTCCCCCCACTGGGGCAACCCGGGTCAGATAATTGAATCCCCTCACTGACAGGCAAATTGTCTCCCAGACAGACAGCATGAAGGTAAATCACACAGGATTTTTGTGGCTTCTGCTCCCCCATCCCTGTCTGTCACTTATCGAACAGGTGACAGCTCTATAGTAGACACTAAAACCCATTACCAATAAAGTCCCCATGAATTTGCATGTTAATTAGTCTCTATCAGATCTCTGTGTTGTCATCACAAGATGACAGAATTAATCAGCCCCTAAAAGAGTGTAATTAAAATAAACTTCTATAACGGGATGTATTTTGTGTCAACAATTACTTTAATAAGCAGTCCGACTTGCGACTAAACGGAAACTCAATGCAAGTTTCAGGCAAGTCTATGGGCCAAATGTCCCCTCCCCTTCTGAAATGTGAAAGATGCGAGCACCTGCAAAATTGTGATTTGTCTAAATGATCAGTGACGAAAAATCAGCTTACCGGAACGAAGTTCCTTGTTAGTCGTCACATCCCAGAGTCTGTAGATAGACAGATACTACGATAACATTTATGTTATGTGCGTCTGTCTATGAGTGAATACCTGAAAAATATTCGTACCCTTCTTTAAACTGCCCGGGTCGATGGCATGTTCTGTTCTGGTAGTGTTGTGTGTATGTGCATGATTAGTGGAACCAACCTGAGGGCCCTCCTTAAAGGTGATTCACCTAGATAGAGTGAGTCAAATCAATATAGGAAAGGAAAATCTTAAAATAATTGTAAGGAAATCCAGCCTTTATATGTTGCCTTCATGTTTTCCCAACTAGAATGCTAAAAGCAATTGAATGAATGTCCTTGTGCTTCCGCAATTACGATGTAAGCTTTTGTTTTAAAATGTTGATGTTGTATGCAGATGAAACATTAAGCGTGAATAAATTGTGGAATGTAAAAATAGGCAAATTCCCGTGAGATGGTAAGGCCTAGGAGGGTGCAACCTGGCAGGATGGTAAAGGACCAAGGGCCACAACCTCTCATGCAATGCCATGCCAATTGGCCACATGGTGGCTCTATAACGAGCAATTGAAAATGCAAACTTTGAAAGCTCACGCCCCTCACCCCATTTGAGCTAGAGTCCTGAAATTTGGTTTATAGGTCTCTTTCCTCACAAGGAACAAATTTGCCTAAAAGACCCATAGTGTCCGCCATGATGGATTTTCTGCCATTTAGAATTTTGTTGAAGACACTTAAAACGCTACTCCTCTGGCACCGAATGACCGATCTGCATGAAACTTGATATGTGGTGTCTATGGACAAAGTTCTCCCAAATTAAATATTTTCCAGATTAGTACCTAAAATAGCATGACTTTAATAAGCAGACCAATAAGCAATCACACGGGCGTGGTCTGGCACATAAATGCATACATATCAGTCACGGATATTCGTATTGTAACAAAACTTGGTACACATGTTCCAAACACGGTTAAGACTCAACATATGCAAGTGCATTCAGATCGACCACACGGAGGCACTATAACAGTCACTGTTGGATATTTGTTCAGTAGACCATACAGAGCCATGTTACCGAGTGGATCAGACCATAGGTTAAAAATAGTAAATCTTTCTAGACTATAAAGATTAAAATATAGCTAATTATAAACACAGAGTGTGGTACAGAATGGTACACAAGGAGGGAGTCTGAGCCAGAGTCAGGAAATGGCTCTTGATTGATTATACTGTTATGTATGAGGCAATGCATTAGGAATGTCTTAAATGTATATGGTTGAGAATGGGTTATGGATCTGCTATGTTTAAACCATATTTAAGTATCAATTGATATGTTTTGGAATGAACAGTGCAGAACCAGGTGGTGGATCTGTTATTTTTTACATGAGAAAGTTTGGTTTGGCCACCATTGTATCCAAACAAAATAAATATAGGAGAAGTCAGATTTCGCCACTATCATAAATTAAGAGAGTGGGCGGAGCGGTCAAAAGATACAAGTTTGGAAACAATGGTGGAGAACCGAACTGGGAGGGGTTAAGCTAAAAAAGCATGTAAAATGAGCAGGAATGGACATTGTGTATAAACTGAGGGCCGAGTTCTGTGAGTTAGTTGCTCTGCAGACCAGCTCGGCTTTTGTTGCTCTATGTAATAAAGTCTATCTTGATTCTACAAAAACTCTGGAAAAACTTTGATTTTTAATAAGTATAGTGATAATTATCCACGACAGCACTTGTTTATATATCGTGATGTGTTTGACTCGAGTGATCAAATTTGGCACACACGCTCAGGGACATGAGTCTAGCTAACCTCTAAAGTATGGTTCAGTTAGGCCGTATGGTGACGCTGTTGGACAGGAAATGTGTTTGAAGATGTGCATCCATAGATGTTATGTACCAAATATGGTGCCAATCGGTCCAGTGGTTCTGGAGAAGAAGTTTAAAGTACTCAACATCATAAAAAATAGTCCAAAATACACTCAGTGGACAGTTTATTAGGTACAAAACCCCGATCACAAAAATTGTTTGCTCCTACAGACAGTGAGTCACATGGCCATGGCTTGCTACAGTATATAAAGCAGGCAGACAGAAATTGAAGCATTCAGTTACTGTTCGATTGAGCGTTAGAATGGGCAAAATGGGTGAACTAAGCGACTTTGAGCGTTGTATGATCATTGATGCCAGGCGTGATGCTTCCAGAATCTCAGAAACAGCTGGCCTCCTGGGCTTTTCATGCATGACAGTGTCTAGGATTTACTGAGAATGGTGCAAACAAACAAAAAACATCCAATCAGCGGGCAACAAACAGGCAAATAACGGCGCGTACAATAGTGGTGTGCAGAACGGCATCTCGGAATGCACACCTCATTGATCCTTGTCACAGATGGGCTATTGTAGCAGACAACCTATCAGCTAAAAACAAGAAAAAGAGGCTCCAGTAGCCACGTGATCACCAACACTGGACAATTGAGGAGTGGAAAAACATTACCTGGTACGACAAATCCCTGTTCCTGTTGCATCATGCTGATGGCAGAGTCAGGATTTGACATAAGCAGCATGAGTCCATGGCCCCATCCTGCCTGGTGTCAACGGTACAGGCTGGTGGCGGTGGTGTAATGGTGTGGAGAATGTTTTCCTGCAACACGTTAGGTCCCTTGATACCAATTGAGCAAAGTGTACATGCCCCGAAGAAATAAGGCTATTCTGGAGGCAAAGGGGGTCCGACACAGTACTATATGGGTGTACCTAATAAACTGGCCAAGGAGTGTACATCCAAAGCATATTGCATGATCCGGTTTATTTTGATTTCTGATATTTGGCAAGCGTGGTAAGGAGTACAGAAGTAGCTCATCATAGGGCGATATGTCCAATTTGTCCTGATGGTGGCGCTATGGGGGCCAATAGTGTGTGCGTGTCAATACTCCTGATGCACCTCTCAATACTTAATCAATACTCCTGATGCACCTCTTCAGGTACTAATAACACCTTTTCTATCATACTGTATAACAACTACTCCAATCACTTCAACATTTACCAACAATGAATAACATTACCTAGCTTGAACCCTGGCGATGCTGCGTGCAGCTTTAATTAATATTATAATACACACACACACGTGCGTGCACATTCGTGTGGTATACAATATTTATGCTGTCACCTTGTGTTCCCCATCCTACTGAGACTTGGTGGGTTTCTTCTAATGGCTGAGCACAGCTTTGCAGACTCCATTATTAAAGGAAGCAGTGTTCTGCTACTATAACAATGTGCACCAGCCGATACAGATACTGTGCCTATCAGCATTTTGTCAGGTGGTATTGGGGCTACCTTGGCAAACATGTCAGAGTGGTCATACCTTCCTGTGTGGTGTCCCGTACACAACAGGAGTTCCCTGGTGATGGTGCAGAATACACAGGGTTTCTCCCTCCTCCATATTGGCAATGACACAGGTCAAACGTTTTCTGTAAGTCTTCACAAGGTTTTCACACACTGTTGCTGGTATTTTGGCCCATTCCTCCATGCAGATCTCCTCTAGAGCAGTGATACTTTGGGGCTGTCGCTGGGCAACACGGACTTTCAACTCCCTCCAAAGATTTTCTATTCCTGAGACTGGCTAGGCCACTCCAGGACCTTGAAATGCTTCTTACGAAGCCACTCCTTCGTTGCCCGGGCGGTGTGTTTGGGATCATTGTCATGCTGGAAAGACCCAGCCATGTTTCATCTTCAATGCCCTTGCTGATGGAAGGAGGTTTTCACTCAAAATCTCACGATACATAGCCCCATTCATTCTTTCCTTTTCACGGATCAGTCGTCCTGGTCCCTTTGCAGAAAAAACAGCCCCAAAGCATGATGATTCCACCCCCCATGCTTCACAGTAGGTATGGTGTTCTTTGGATGCAACTCAGGATTCTTTGTCCTCCAAACACGGACCGAGTTGAGTTTTTTACCAAAAAGTTCTATTTTGGTTTCATCTGACCATATGACATTCTCCCAATCCTCTTCTGGATCATCCAAATGCACTCTAGCAAACTTCAGACGGGCCTGGACATGTACTGGCTTAAGCAGGGGGACACGTCTAGCACTGCAGGATTTGAGTCCCTGGCGGCGTAGTGTTACTGATGGTATGCTTTGTTACTTTGGTCCCAGCTCTCTGCAGGTCATTCACTAGGTCCCCCCCGTGTGGTTCTGGGATTTTTGCTCACCGTTCTTGTGATCATTTTGACCCCACGGGGGTGAGATCTTGCGTGGAGCCCCAGATCGAGGGAGATTATCAGTGGTCTTGTATGTCTTCCATTTCCTAATAATTGCTCCCACAGTTGATTTATTCAAACCAAGCTGCTTACCTATTGCAGATTCAGTCTTCCCAGCCCGATGCAGGTCTACAATTTTGTTTCTGGTGTCCTTTGACAGCTCTTTGGTCTTGGCCATAGTGGAGTTTGGAGTGTGACTGTTTGAGGTTGTGGACAGGTGTCTTTTATACTGATAACAAGTTCAAACAGGTGCCAGTAATACAGGTAACGAGTGGAGGACAGAGGAGCCTCTTAAAGAAGAAGTTACAGGTCTGTGAGAGCCAGAAATCTTGCTTGTTTGTAGGTGACCAAATACTTATTTTCCACCAAAATTTGCAAATAAAATCATAAAAAATCCTACAATGTGATTTTCTGGATTATTTTTTCTCAATTTGTCTGTCATAGTTGACGTGTACCTATGATGAAAATTACAGGCCTCTCTCATCTTTTTAAGTGGGAGAACATGCACAATTGGTGGCTGACTAAATACTTTTTTCCCCCACTGTATGTTGAACTTGCTATGTCCGTTCACCCTTTATTCCTGTCTAGAGGTTTTAATTGCATGCCATCTCGCACATCTGTTGGAAGGTGTAATGGAATTGTTTTGGATACAGTTCCAACTCCAGAGAGAGAAAGAAAGAGAGAAATCGGTTCCAGTGACATCCCCACTGAGCATTCTCTGAGCCCGGCCCCATCTGAGCCCAACACCTGCACTGACATGACTTCAGTGCCAGCATGGTGCCAGTCAGCATCTGCTTGCCCAACCTGGCCCACACCCCAGTCCCAGTGTTGGGGCTGTTAGTCTGGGCATCTGCCGTGCCACACCAAGCCAAGCTACTTCCTGTCCAACTGTCCAAGGCCGGCCCATTACACCACCTATGTCTCCACAAATCTATTGTGATTAATTCTCAACACCTGTTTACTCTGCCGTCGTTCAGCGAATGAAAGGCACAAAAGGAAGGCCATGGATTGTGTATGTACACTTTGTCCTGCTACCATTTGTTCTCAAGAACAAACAGATAATTGTTGTTTTTATGTGGCAACACTGGATGTTTTTTTTGACCATCTAACATAGACATTAACTGCTTTGTCTGCTTTTCGTCTACTCTCTTCTATTAGTTATAGAAGCCCTATCATTAACTGAGCTGATCTTATTAGGCCCATTGTTCCTGCCAAACATTCAAATGAGCAGTGGTGGAAAAGGTACAAAATTGTCATACTGGAGTAAAAGTAAAGATACCTTAATTGAAAATGACTAAAGTAAAAGTGAAAATCACCTAGTAAAATACTACTTGCGTAAAAGTATAAAAGTATCTGGTTTTAAATATACAATGAGCATACAAAACATTAAGAACACCAGCTCTTTCCATGACATAGTCTAACCAGGTGAATCCAGGTGAAAGCTATGATCCATTATTGATGTCACTTCTTAAATCCACTTCGATCAGTGTAGATGAAGGGGAGGAGACAGGTTACAGAATGATTTTTAAACTTGAGAAAATTGAGACATGGATTGTGTATGCGTGCCATTCAGAGGGTGAATGGGCGAGACAAAATATTTAAGTGCCTTTGAATGGGGTATGGTAGTAAGTGCCAGACTCACCGCTTTGTGTCGAGAACTGCAATGCTGCTCGGTTTTTAATGCTCAACAGTTTCCCGTGTGTATCAAGAATGGTCCACCACCCAAAGGACATCCAGCCAACTTGAAACAACTGTGGGAAGCATTGGAGTCAACATCCCTGTGGATGCAACTCAATATTAGGAAGGTGTTCCTAATGTTTGGCATACTCAGTGTATGTCAGTGCAGTGGAGATAAAAGTACTAAATTATCATACTTGATTAAAAGTAAATACTATACATAAACCAGACAGCACAATTCTTTTTTTTTTTTTTTTCTTCTACAGACAGCCAGGGGCACACTCAACACTCAGACATCACAAATGCAGTATTTGTGTTTCGGGAATCAGCCAGATCAGAGGCAGTTTTTCGGGCTCCTAACCAACTGTGCTATTTTGTTTGTGTTTTCGCATTGTTTCTAACTTATTTTGTACATAAAGTTGCTGCTACCGTCTCTTATGACCGAAAAGAGCTTCTGGACATCAGAACAGCGATTACTCACTTCGAACTGGACGAATATATATATTTTTAATGAGTCCGACAGCAAGGGTATACTGCTCTCCAGAGACCAGGCCCAAATCCCAGTCATTTGCGTGAAGAAAAGGCGGAGATACAGAGGGAGAAGGTCGGGGTGCCTTGTTAGGATTCGAAGGAGAGTGAGTAGATCGCCATTACCATCGGTTCTAATGGCCAACGTGCACTCACTGGAAAACAAACTCGATGATCTACTGTCAAGACTATCCTACCAACGGGACATAAAAAACTGTAATATCTTATGTTTCACCGACTCTGAACAACGACACGGATAATATAGAGCTGGCCTTTAAACAGGTCAACATTCACAAGGCCGCGGGACCATGCAGATTACCAGGACATGTACTCAGAGCATGCGCGGACCAACTGGCAATTGTCTTCACTGACATTTTCAACCTCTCCCTGACCGAGTCTGTAATACCCACATGTTTCAAGCAGACTACCATAGTCCCTGTGCCCAAGAATGTGAAGGTAACCTGCCTAAATGACTACCACCCCGTAGTACTCACGCCGGTAGCCACAAAGTGCTTTGAAAGGCTGGTCATGGCTCACATCAACACCATCTGTAAGGGTTGGTGTGAGGTGTGACCCAGGTGCGGTGCAGGATAGACAGTAGGCAGTAGGCAGAGATAGTGAAACAAGGATCTGTACTGGTGGTCCCAAAACCAGGATACAAAATAACGGACTTGTCATGAAAAAATAAAGGAGGAGCAAATTGGTCTCCAAAAACAGGCTGACAGCAAACATACGAAATACTAACTATGACTGAAAACAACAATGAAACAGGGAGAACACTTCTCAAGTACCTGTACATACGTCTCGCAATCAGACACTGATTAGTACTGTTTGGCAGCGAGAAATAGCAGAGAAAACAGAGCAAGGGAACACAGGGAAGTGAGGGCATAAATACACAGGTGAAAAGGTAGACATAGGTGACACCAATAAGATAATGATTAATCCAGATGTGAGTGAGGAGGTGCCTAAGGTTTTCGGAGGTTGACACCTAGTGGGCCGCTCCGGAACTGCGATCCCCTCCTGTAACAGTGCCCCCCTCCGACGAACAGCCCCAGCCATTCACCTCGGCGCCTCCAGGTGGAGGTGACGGAATTAAGGAGGGACACATGGAATGTGGGATGCACCCGCATGGTGGGGGAAGTTGCAGGCGGTAGGCCACTGGGTTGACTTCGCCCGGACCACTCTGAAAGGCCCGACGAACCGGGAGGACAGCTTCCTGGAATCCACGCGGAGGGGAAGATCCCGCTTGGCGAGACACACCCACTCTCCCGGGCAAAAAAAACGGGGCCGCATGACGCCTGTGGTTGGCCTGATGTTGAGACCTGACCGAGGACCGCTTAAGCGCCGCCCATACCTGCCTCCAGGTGCACTACAGCGACTGATGTGGGCCTGGACCGACGGGACCGCCGCCTCCTATTCTTGCTCGGGGAATAGGGGGGGTTGATACCCGTATTGTCACTGGAAGGGGGGACAGACCGGTGGACGAGCAGTGAAGGGTGTTGTGGGCGTACTCCGCCCACGCCAGTCGCTGACTCCACGTAGCTGGGTTGCTGGAGGCGTAGCACCTCAGCACCCCCTCAAGATCCTGGTTGACACGCTCCGTCTGCCCTTCCAGAACCTGGAGGCGAACTGAGGACCCCGATCCGACACTACATCTTGGGGAAGGACGTGGACTCTGAAAACGTGCTGCACCACCAACTTAGCCGTCTCCTGGGCCGACGGGAGTTTGAGAAGGGGAATGAAGTGGGCAGCCTTCGAAAACCGGTCACAACGACCAGAATGACTGTGTATCCATCAGAGGAAGGTAGGGCGGAAATGAAATCCAGCGAGATGTGGGACCAAGGGCGCTTGGGGATAGGCAGGGTTCGGATTAGCCCTGCCGCAGGCTGACACAAGCTCTTCGTACGTGCGCACACCGGGCAAGCAGCCACGAAGGCGCGCATATCCCACTCAGCTGATGGCCACCAGAACCTCCTACATATGTACTCCAACGTCCTCGCGCCCCCCGGATGGCTGGTGAGGTCGGACGCGTGCGCCCACTGAAGCAGTCGCTAGCGCGCAGCCTTGGGTACGTACATCCTCCCTGATGGACCTCCGCCCGGATTGGGCTCCCGCCGTAGCGCTTCTCTGACCAGCCTATCGATTCCCCAAGAAAGTGGGGCAGCAATCAGGGCATTGGGGACAATGGGGTCGTCCCTCTACACCAGGTCCACGGGGTCGAACCGGAACCTCGTGAAGAACAACACCCACCTGGCCTGGCGCGAGTTGAGCCTCTTGGCCCCCTTAATGTAGGCTAAGTTCTTATGGTCAGTCCATAAGACGAATGGATGGGCGGCCCCCTCTAACCAATGCCTCCACTTCCCCAGGGCGAGCTTGATCGCTAGCAGTTCATGGTTCCCCATGTCGTATTTCCGCTCCGCCGGGGACAGCCGATGGAAAAAAAATGCGCAGGGGTGAGTCTTACAGTCCGTGAGGAACCACTGGGACAGGATTGCTCCCACCACAACGTCTGAAGCATCCACCTCCACAATAAACGTCAGGGACGGATCAGGATGCCCTAAGACCGGGGCCGATGTAAAGTGCCGCTTAAGCGCATCAAATGTGTTTCCTGCTTCCGGGGTCCAGGCCAAGGAGCGCACGCTTGTCTGGGTGAGGGCTGTCAGGGGAGCGACTAGGGAGCTAAAATTGCGAATAAATCACCTATAAAAATTTGCAAACCCCAAAAAACGTTGTAGTTGCTTGAGGGATGAGGGCAGGGCCGAATCCAGTACCGCGCTCACCTTGGCTGGGTCCATCCGTAGGTCCCTCTGGGTGACGATGAACCCCAGGAAGGAGACTGTCTCTGTTTGGAACACGCACTTCTCTACCTTAACGTAGAGCTGGTGATGGAGAAGGCGCTGGAGGACCTGCCGAACGTGCTGCTGGTGTTCACTCATGTCCTTTGAAAATATTAGGATGTCATCCAAATACACAAAGACGCTGTAGTCGAGGAGGTCCCGGATTCTCGGTAATCTGCTGCAGGCTGCGCGGTCATGCTGGTTCAGCATATCTCCCTGCGTTGCCAATGCGCTGCTATACTGTGCTGCCTCCGCTGGGTCCATATTGGCTCTGTTTTATGTAAGGGTTGGTGTGAGGTGTGACCCAGGTGCAGTGCAGGTTAGACAGTAGGCAGTAGGCAAATGACATTTTATTTGTCACATACACGTGTTTAGCAGATGTTATAGCTTGGATATCCCCCCATAGCCCCCCTGCCACCCGGACACGTACGGGGACAGTGCGCCGGGTGATGAAGCCCGACCCCAATGGCCGGCCTTCCAGGCCCATGACCGGAACCGGCTCGGAGAGGCACAGTAACGGAACGCTCCACCCTTGGGCCAGCCCCGCGTCCATCAGGTAGGCAGGGATGGTGAAATAAGGATCTTTACTGGTGGTCCCAAAACCAGGATAAAAATAGCGTGTGTTGCTGCACAGCTATTTTCAGGTTAGATTGGGTTCAAGTCCAGGCTCTGTCTGGGCCACTCAAGGACATTCAGAGACTTGTCCTGAAGCTACTCCTGCGTTGTCTTGGCTGTGGCCGAGCAATCAGCGGATAAGAGGCAATCCGTAATTTCGATTAAGACATTAATGAGTGAGCTAAAACGGACATAGTCAATATAACTATTTGTTCAGAACTTTTGAAATGTACAGTGACAGATTACAGAATACGGGACGTTCTTACAGTGTTCTCCCTGTACAACAGGTCAGAACCGTAGGATAAATAAAGGGGGCATATAAGCAGACAATGAAAGCTCTTACAATATTTGATTATTACATTTCTCTAAAACAGGTTATAGGCTACATGTGCAGAACAGTAGGTGAAATTAAGAGGGGAAAATAGACAAAATTATTAGGGTGAGGCACATGGGCTACTAACAGCTTACTACACAACATACACTTAGTATTACTTTATTAGCTATATTATGCATATCTCCCAGGCATATTACATCATTTATGCAGCAGCATACAATACATTTTTTTTTTTTTTTTTTTACTCACCTTGTTGTGCTGTGCTCACTTGAACAGAAAGATGGCGCGGCGGTCCTTCTTGGGAGCAACTTTTCATCAAACTTTGTCATCAAAGTCTGGCATTCTCTGGATTTATTGTGCTTTCAAGACATCTGGGAACTCGGAAAAAAACAAGGTCGAATCATGATGACGTCAGTGATCTTCAGATCGTAGCGCTAGAAAGAGGCCCGAGTTCCCGACTTACAATTCCGAGTTGGATGACCGTTCAAAACGCATTTTCCCAGTTGGACCTCGTTTTTTCCAGAGTTCCCAGTTGTGTTCAACTCACTGAAGTCAGATTTCCGAGTTCCGAGTTAACAGTTGTTTTGAGCGCCGGTAGAAATCATACTGGATTGACAGCATGGCCAATGTTGAATGTTTATCATTTTAAACTTGGAAAAGAGACCCTTAAACCCAGACTTGGGACCACACAGCCACTCCACTGAATAGCAGGCGAGTGATTGCTTTGCAACACTTGCAGTTAGCCACTGATTCCTTCCAAACCACTCATTGTTGAATTAGCAATTTCCAACTTGTTGTGTAATGTTTATGTCCAATGGCCGATGAGCACCGAACGCGTTTTATCTATACTTTTTCTTCATTATTTCTCTTCATATGACAAGGATTAAAAAAGGATTTTCCAGTAGATTGTCGACTTGATTCATGATGATGACTGCTAGCTAAGATTTTGAAAGTATAACGTTGACATGATTAGTCCAATCAAAGCTACTGTAGATATAATGTGATTTTTATGTCATTTTATCTGTGCCAATGACCTTGAGCCTTGGATGGGCACTCTAATGTAACTCTATGGCAGCACCCAAGGGGCTTGAATTTTCAAGCTCTACCCTTAGATTTGGCGGTGACGATATCTGCCCCACCTGCCCTGAATGACGGGGTTGCCACTGGTTAGGTATTACTGCACTATTGGAGCTAGGGAACATAAGCATTTCACTACACCCACGATAACATCTGCAAAATATGTGTACGCGACCAATACAATTTGATTTGATTTTGCATGGTGCATCATTCAGAAACATACAACATACATTTTCCATAAAATGTTCATGCTAGTTTTCATAGGGAAGGCAGGTAAAGCGTTTTTAACAAAAGCTATTACTTTTGCATGTGAAAACGCATAATCCGACTCATTACTCCACGTGCTTAACCCACGTCAATTTTGTTTTGAGCCGACTTTGCCGTCAGCTAGAGCGGGGCACCTGGCTCACGCCTGGAAGGCAGCCTGGTTCCAAAACGAATGCAATCACTTTTCACCTGGTGCAAACTCCCCCCACCGGGGCAACCCGGGTCAGATAATCGAATCCCCTCACTGACAGGCAAATTGTCTCCCAGACAGACAGCATGAAGGTAAATCACACAGGATTTTTGTGGCTTCTGCTTCCCCATCCCTGTCTGTCACTTATCGAACAGGTGACAGCTCTATAGTAGACACTAAAACCCATTACCAATAAAGTCCCCATGAATTTGCATGTTAATTAGTCTCTATCAGATCTCTGTGTTGTCATCACAAGATGACAGAATTAATCAGCCCCTAAAAGAGTGTAATTAAAATAAACTTCTATAACGGGATGTATTTTGTGTCAACAATTACTTTAATAAGCAGTCCGACTTGCGACTAAACGGAAACTCAATGCAAGTTTCAGGCAAGTCTATGGGCCAAATGTCCCCCCCCCCTTCTGAAATGTGAAAGATGCGAGCACCTGCAAAATTGTGATTTGTCTAAATGATCAGTGACGAAAAAATCAGCTTACCGGAACGAAGTTCCTTGTTAGTCGTCACATCCCAGAGTCTGTAGATAGACAGATACTACGATAACATTTATGTTATGTGCGTCTGTCTATGAGTGAATACCTGAAAAATATTCGTACCCTTCTTTAAACTGCCCGGTCGATGGCATGTTCTGTTCTGGTAGTGTTGTGTGTATGTGCATGATTAGTGGAACCAACCTGAGGGCCCTCCTTAAAGGTGATTCACCTAGATAGAGTGAGTCAAATCAATATAGGAAAGGAAAATCTTAAAATAATTGTAAGGAAATCCAGCCTTTATATGTTGCCTTCATGTTTTCCCAACTAGAATGCTAAAAGCAATTGAATGAATGTCCTTGTGCTTCCGCAATTACGATGTAAGCTTTTGTTTTAAAATGTTGATGTTGTATGCAGATGAAACATTAAGCGTGAATAAATTGTGGAATGTAAAAATAGGCAAATTCCCGTGAGATGGTAAGGCCTAGGAGGGTGCAACCTGGCAGGATGGTAAAGGACCAAGGGCCACAACCTCTCATGCAATGCCATGCCAATTGGCCACATGGTGGCTCTATAACGAGCAATTGAAAATGCAAACTTTGAAAGCTCGCCCCTCACCCCATTTGAGCTAGAGTCCTGAAATTTGGTTTATAGGTCTCTTTCCTGACAAGGAACAAATTTGCCTAAAAGACCCATAGTGTCCGCCATGATGGATTTTCTGCCATTTAGAATTTTGTTGAAGACACTTAAAACGCTACTCCTCTGGCACCGAATGACCGATCTGCATGAAACTTGATATGTGGTGTCTATGGACAATGTTCTCCCAAATTAAATATTTTCCAGATTAGTACCTAAAACAGCATGACTTTAATAAGCAGACCAATAAGCAATCACACGGGCGTGGTCTGGCACATAAATGCATACATATCAGTCACGGATATTCGTATTGTAACAAAACTTGGTACACATGTTCCAAACACGGTTAAGACTCAACATATGCAAGTGCATTCAGATCGACCACACGGAGGCACTATAACAGTCACTGTTGGATATTTGTTCAGTAGACCATACAGAGCCATGTTACCGAGTGGATCAGACCATAGGTTAAAAATAGTAAATATTTCTAGACTATAAAGATTAAAATATAGCTAATTATAAAGACAGAGTGTGGTACAGAATGGTACGGAGGATGAGGCAATATGACTAAGTGATGTGGAGTGTGGTACCGAGTGGTACACAAGGAGGGAGTCTGAGCCAGAGTCAGGAAATGGCTCTTGATTGATTATACTGTTATGTATGAGGCAATGCATTAGGAATGTCTTAAATGTATATGGTTGAGAATGGGTTATGGATCTGCTATGTTTAAACCATATTTAAGTATCAATTGATATGTTTTGGAATGAACAGTGCAGAACCAGGTGGTGGATCTGTTATTTTTTACATGAGAAAGTTTGGTTTGGCCACCATTGTATCCAAACAAAATAAATATAGGAGAAGTCAGATTTCGCCACTATCATAAATTAAGAGAGTGGCGGAGCGGTCAAAAGATACAAGTTTGGAAACAATGGTGGAGAACCGAACTGGGAGGGGTTAAGCTAAAAAGCATGTAAAATGAGCAGGAATGGACATTGTGTATAAACTGAGGGCCGAGTTCTGTGAGTTAGTTGCTCTGCAGACCAGCTCGGCTTTTGTTGCTCTATGTAATAAAGTCTATCTTGATTCTACAAAAACTCTGGAAAAACTTTGATTTTTAATAAGTATAGTGATAATTATCCACGACAGCACTTGTTTATATATCGTGATGTATTTGACTCCGAGTGATCAAATTTGGCACACACGCTCAGGGACATGAGTCTAGCTAACCTCTAAAGTATGGTTCAGTTAGGCCGTATGGTGACGCTGTTGGACAGGAAATGTGTTTGAAGATGTGCATCCATAGATGTTATGTACCAAATATGGTGCCAATCGGTCCAGTGGTTCTGGAGAAGAAGTTTAAAGTACTCAACATCATAAAAAATAGTCCAAAATACACTCAGTGGACAGTTTATTAGGTACAAAACCCCGATCACAAAAATTGTTTGCTCCTACAGACAGTGAGTCACATGGCCATGGCTTGCTACAGTATATAAAGCAGGCAGACAGAAATTGAAGCATTCAGTTACTGTTCGATTGAACGTTAGAATGGGCAAAATGGGTGAACTAAGCGACTTTGAGCGTTGTATGATCATTGATGCCAGGCGTGATGCTTCCAGAATCTCAGAAACAGCTGGCCTCCTGGGCTTTTCATGCATGACAGTGTCTAGGATTTACTGAGAATGGTGCAAACAAACAAAAAACATCCAATCAGCGGGCAACAAACAGGCAAATAACGGCGCAGTACAATAGTGGTGTGCAGAACGGCATCTCGGAATGCACACCTCATTGATCCTTGTCACAGATGGGCTATTGTAGCAGACAACCTATCAGCTAAAAACAAGAAAAAGAGGCTCCAGTAGCCACGTGATCACCAACACTGGACAATTGAGGAGTGGAAAAACATTGCCTGGTACGACAAATCCCTGTTCCTGTTGCATCATGCTGATGGCAGAGTCAGGATTTGACATAAGCAGCATGAGTCCATGGCCCCATCCTGCCTGGTGTCAACGGTACAGGCTGGTGGCGGTGGTGTAATGGTGTGGAGAATGTTTTCCTGCAACACGTTAGGTCCCTTGATACCAATTGAGCAAAGTGTACATGCCCCGAAGAAATAAGGCTATTCTGGAGGCAAAGGGGGTCCGACACAGTACTATATGGGTGTACCTAATAAACTGGCCAATGAGTGTACATCCAAAGCATATTGCATGATCCGGTTTATTTTGAGTTCTGATATTTGGCAAGCGTGGTAAGGAGTACAGAAGTAGCTCATCATAGGGCGATATGTCCAATTTGTCCTGATGGTGGCGCTATGGGGCCAATGTGTGTGCGTGTCAATACTCCTGATGCACCTCTCAATACTTAATCAATACTCCTGATGCACCTCTTCAGGTACTAATAACACCTTTTCTATCATACTGTATAACAACTACTCCAATCACTTCAACATTTACCAACAATGAATAACATTACCTAGCTTGAACCCTGGCGATGCTGCGTGCAGCTTTAATTAATATTATAATACACACACACACGTGCGTGCACATTCGTGTGGTATACAATATTTATGCTGTCACCTTGTGTTCCCCATCCTACTGAGACTTGGTGGGTTTCTTCTAATGGCTGAGCACAGCTTTGCAGACTCCATTATTAAAGGAAGCAGTGTTCTGCTACTATAACAATGTGCACCAGCCGATACAGATACTGTGCCTATCAGCATTTTGTCAGGTGGTATTGGGGCTACCTTGGCAAACATGTCAGAGTGGTCATACCTTCCTGTGTGGTGTCCCGTACACAACAGGAGTTCCCTGATGATGGTGCAGAATACACAGGGTTTCTCCCTCCCCATATTGGCTTATACCATTCAATGCATTAATAAAAAAAAGACAATACAAGTAAAAGTCACCTTCTTGCATATCTAAGATAAACAATCCGTCTCTGTTGTTAGGTATAAACTCTGTATGTTCCTCTTACTGGTATAGTCATGGCCCTGCCTAATGCTATAGCCCTCATGGGCATGGACGTGTGTGTGTAGGAGACAGGACAATAGTTATATGGTCTTCAGGATGGGCCCCTCTGGCCATCTTCCCAGAGGGTTCTTCTCTCTTCAACTGTTGACCTTATCTTGAGTTGATTTCAACATCCCTCCTTGTCCTATTTCCACAGCAGCTGGCCTGCCTCATCAGGAACTGAGACTAGAGTGTGTTACCCTTTACCTCCTTCCTTAGAAATATTAATATTCAGTAATAATATATTTGTACAGAACATGAACTTTCTATACTCCCCTTGCCCCACTCCGTAACTCTCCATACACCAAGTTCCTATTCACCCTTCATTGACCCCTAACACATACAGTACATTTCTTATACATTTAAAGTAATCATTACGTTCTAATATGATGACAGGAATAAGTATATTTCAAGCCAGAATCCAACACTCCATACATGTTTCTGTGAACACATACACACTGTTACCAATGGCAGTTAGGATAGATAATATCTGACACACAAACAGGTAGTATGTTGAAGTTTGAACAGGTCAAATAAAAGCTACCCAATTGTGGTCTCTCCATCAAATGACCATGGCTGGCATCTTGCAAAAGCATCTACATTCCTCTCCATCTGTAGAAAGAGGCAGAGTTGAGGCAGGGTTCATAAGTGCCACATGGAATGAAACGGGTGTTGCAAATACAGTACATTTCTGCTGTACTGTATTATTAGTAATCCCCTTCAGTCCCACATTGTGGATATGTTGAGTGCCAGGTCTCTCTCCATTCAGAGATGTCAGTATCAAGCATGTCTGTCGGTCAGGACTCCATCGCATCATCTTGCAAGTCTCCAAGTGCTGGCTCCATAGATGCATCTGTGAACACAGCCACACGGCCTCAGCAAATTCGACAGGAAATAACTATATTGAACAACAATGACTATCTACGGATTCTAATTCATGCACGGTGTTTGGAGAAGTGGAGACTTGTGCCCTTAGACTAGTGACTGTTAGTGCTTGAAACAGAGCAGCGCATCTGTTTGTCTGGGAAAATGAGAGCCGAGGGAGAGTGGCTTGTTTAAATCAAATTATTACACCAGGCTCAACTGATACCCTGCCAATATCTTTACAGACAGAAGAACTAGCCAATACTTGTTTGGAGCACACAGCGCTTCACACTGTTGGAGTGAAAGAGAGATGCGTGCTGGCAGCTGAAAATTACTTTTTTCAGATCACGGATAATTACAAAAAAATCTCCATATCCGCTACAATACTTGTTTTATCAGAGTACTCGGCACACCACTAATGTCTGCATGATGTCCTGGCACCCCAATGGTGGAACCAGCTTCACCATGAAGCTAGGACAGCAGAGTCCCTGCCCATCTTCCGAAAACATCTGAAACCCTCAGGGATCATCAACTAGATTCTTTTTTGAGCGATGGTCAGGGCGCCGGAACATAATTACAAATAATTTGTGGACTGCAAATTGACCACAAAAATATAATAATTTCAAACCTTGCTTACATTTGTATATAATCACATATACACTGAAGGTACAAAACATTACCTTCCTAATATTGAGTTGCACCCCCTTTTGCCCTCAGAACATGGACTCTACAGGGATGCTGACCCATGTTGACTCCATTGCTTCCCACAGTTGTGTCAAGTTGGCTGGATGTCCTTTGGGTGGTGAACGATTCTTCATACACACGGGAAACTGTTGAGCATGAAAAACCCAGCAGTGTTGCAGTTCTTGACACACTCAAACCGGTGTGCCTGGTACCTACTACCATATCCTGTTCAAAGGCACTTCAATATTTTGTCTTAGCCATTCACTCTCTGAATGGCATACATACACCATGTCTCAATTGAATTTAAGGCTTAAAATTCCTTCCTTAACCTGTCTCCTCCCCTTCATCTACACTGATTGAAGTGGATTCAACAGGTGACATCAATAAGGGATCATAGCTTTCACCTGGATTCACCTGGACAGTCTATGTCATAGAAAGAGCAGGTGTTTCTAATGTTTTGTTCACCCAGTGTATCACTCTATTATGCGTGGGAATATTTTGGAACAGATTTCCAAATTAAAATCACTTTGGCCAAATAAAATTGGCCGCCAGTTGGGAAACCCTGCCCTACCTCTTCGAAGAGTATCTTTAAAAATCCCACAGCACTCCCCCTCGCACCCCATCTTTCCCCCTCCCCCCAAACAATTATTTTGTCAACTAACACTTGCACTTGACTTTATAAATTGATTTGCATTTTAAATGAGGGAAATAAGTATTTGACCCCCTCTCAATCAGAAAGATTTCTGGCTCCCAGGTGTCTTTTATACAGGTAACGAACTGAGATTAGGAGCACACTCTTAAAGGGAGTGCTCCTAATCTCAGCTTGTTACCTGTATAAAAGACACCTGTCCACAGAAGCAATCAATCAATCAGATTCCAAACTCTCCACCATGGCCAAGACCAAAGAGCTCTCCAAGGATGTCAGGGACAAGATTGTAGACCTACACAAGGCTGGAATGGGCTACAAGACCATCGCCAAGCTGCTTGGTGAGAAGGTGACAACAGTTGGTGCGATTATTCGCAAATGGAAGAAACACAAAATAACTGTCAATCTCCCTCGGCCTGGGGCTCCATGCAAGATCTTACCTCGTGGAGTTGCAATGATCATGAGAACAGTGAGGAATCTGCCCAGAACTACACGGGAGGATCTTGTCAATGATCTCAAGGCAGCTGGGACCATAGTCACCAAGAAAACAATTGGTAACATACTACGGCGTGAAGGACTGAAATCCTGCAGCGGCCGCAAGGTCCCCCTGCTTAAGAAAGCACATATACAGGGCCATCTGAAGTTTGCCAATGAACATCTGAATGATTCAGAGGAGAACTGGGTGAAAGTGTTGCGGTCAGATAAGACCAAAATCGAGCTCTTTGGCATCAACTCAACTCGCCGTGTTTGGAGGAGGAGGAATGCTGCCTATGACCCCAAGAACACCATCCCCACCGTCAAACATGGAGGTGGAAACATTATGCTTTGGGGGTGTTTTTCTGCTAAGTGGACTGCACAACTTCACCGCATCAAAGGGACGATGGGACGGGGCCTTGTACCGTCAAATCTTGGGTGAGAACCTCCTTCCCTGAGCCAGGGCATTGAAAATGGGTTGTAGATGGGTATTCCAGCATGACAATGACCCAAAACATACGGCCAAGGCAACAAAGGAGTGGCTCAAGCAGAAGCACATTAAGGTCCTGGAGTAGCCTAGCCAGTCTCCAGACCTTAATCCCATAGAAAATCTGTGGAGGGAGCTGAAGGGTCGAGTTGCCAAATGTCAGCCTCAAAACCTTAATGACTTGGAGAAGATCTGCAAAGAGGAGTGGAACAAAATCCCTCCTGAGATGTGTGTAAACCTGATGGCCAACTACAAGAAACGTCTGACGTCTGTGATTGCCAACAAGGGTTTTGCCACCAAGTACTAAGTCATGTTTTGCAGAGGGGTCAAATACTTATTTCCATCATTAAAATGCAAATCAATTTATAACATTTTTGACATGCGCTTTTCTAGATTTTTTTAGATTTGTTATTCTGTCTCTCACTGTTCAAATAAACCTACCATTACAATTATAGACTGATCATGTCTTTGTCAGTGGGCAAACGTACAAAATCAGCAGGGGATCAAATACTTTTTTCCCTCACTGTACTTTATTGAGAAAAATGTACTTGCTATGACTGTGGTTGTCCCATCTAGCTACAGTATCTTAAGATGAATGCACTAACTGTAAGTCGTTCTGTATTAGAGCGTAGGCTAAATGACTAAAATGTCAATGTAAAAATGCTGGTCTTTTCTATGCTGTATGTTCGGTTGCAAACTGGACATCTCTCGAACAACTGCAGCAGGCAATATTATGAGGTACAGTAGTGTTGACTGAAAGGGCCTGTGACAGGATGATATACAGTGCCTTCAGAAAATATTCACACCCCTTGACTTTTTCAAAATGTTGTTGTGTTACAGCCTGAATGTAAAATGGATTAAAATGAGATTTTGTCACGTGCCTACTACACACAATACCCCATAATGTTAAAGTGGAATTATGTTTTTCTCTTTTTTTCATGGCTGTGATAGGTAAAAACTGAGAATGGATCAACAACATTTTAGTTACTCCACAATACTAACCGAACTGCAAACAAATGTGGCAAAGAAATTAATTTTATGTACTGAAAACAAAGTGTTATGTTTGGGGCAAATCCAACACAACACATCACTGAGTGCCACTATTCATCTTTTCAAGCACGTTGGTGGCTGCATCATGTTATGAGTATGCTGTCATCGGCAAGGACTAGGGAGTTTTTTAGGATACAAATAAACAGAATAAAGCTAAGCACAGGCAAAATCATAGAGGAAAACCTGGTTCAGTCTGCTTTCCAATAGACACTAGGAGACTAATTCACTTTTCAGCAGGACAATAACCACTGGAGTTGCTTACCAAGACGACATTGAATGTTCTTGCCTAGTTACAGTTTTGACTTAAATTGGCTTGAAAAGCTATGGCAAGACTTGAAAATGGCTGTCTAGCAACTATCACGTTTCAGGAGAAGACCCAGATGCAGACAGTGTCGAAGTAACAAAAGTTTATTACAAAAACAGGGGGCAGGCAAATGACAGGTCAAGGGCAGGCTAAGGTCTGTAATCCAGATCATAGTGAAAAAGGTACAGAACGGCAGGCAGTCTCAGAGTTAGGGCATGAAGAGGTCAATAATCCAGGGTGATGTGACAAGGTACAGAACGGCAGGCAGGATCAAGGTTAGGGCAGGCTGAATGGTCAAAACCGGGAAAACTAGAAAACAGGAACTTGAGAAAGACAGGAGCAAGGGGGAAAACGCTGGTAGGCTTGACGAAACAAAATGAACTGGCAACAGACAAACAGAGAACACAGGTATAAATACACTGGGGATAATGGGGAAGATGGGCAACACCTGGAGGGGTCCGACCGAGCTCTCCTCCAGTTACGACGACAGTGGCGGACAAAAATCTGGCTCTTAGGGTATGCCAACCTCTTCCTCTTGCTCCGGGAAGAGCGGGGGCTGATAACCAAGGGAACAATCAAAGGGCGAAAGACCCATGGCAGAGCAGGGAATGGTGTTGCGGGCGTATTCGACCCACACTAGTTGCTGGCTCCAGGTGGTGGGGTTTGGCGGAGACCAGGCAGCGCAGAGTCGTCTCCAGGTCCTGGTTGGCTCGCTCCGATTGGCCGTTGGTCTGAGGTTGTAAACAGGAGGACAGGCTGGCCAACGACCCAATGAGTGTGCAGGACGCCTTCCAGAACTGGGACGTGAACTGAGGACCCCGGTCGGAGACCGTGTCCACCGGGAGTCCATGGATCCGGAAGACTTGCTGCACCATGAACTGGGCCCTCTTTGGCGGAAGGTAGCTTGGGGAGAGGAATGAAGTGGACAGTGTTGCCATCAGACGGGGAAGACCCGTGACAAAGTCCAGGGATATGTGAGACCAGGCACGATGAGGAACAGGCAGAGGTTGGAGGAGACCAGCTGGAGCTTGCCGCAGAGTCTTGTTCTGCGCACAGTTTGTGCAGGCGGCGACGAACGCGGAGACTTCAAGAACCATTGTAGGCCATCAGAAGCATTGACGCACAAAGGCCAGGGTCCGACGGGAGCCCGGGTGGCAGGCAAGCCTGGAGGAGTGGGCCCACTCCAGGACCGCGGAGCGGACAGCGTCCGGAACAAACATCCGGTTATCTGGGCCCCCCCCACCCCCCGATTTCGGCTGGGAATGCTGCGTCTCCCGGACCTGTTTCCCTATTCCCCAACTGAGTGCCGTCGCCAAGCATGAAGTAGGAAGGATGGTCTCGGATTCCGGGGTGTAGCCATGGGGCTATAGCGGCATGACAGCGCATCTGGCTTGAAATTCTTGGATCCCGGTCGGTATGAGAGGGAGAAGTTAAACCGGGTGAAAAGCAGGGCCCACCTAGATATTCCGCCCCCTCAAGCCAGTGCCTCCACTCCTCCAATGCCATCTTCACCGCGAGAAGCTCACGATTCCCCAAATCATAAGTCCTCTCCGTGGCGTTGAGGCGATGGGAGAAGAAGGCACAGGGATGTAACTTGAGGTCCAGGGCCGAACGCTGGGATAGGACCGCCCCCACTTCGACATCTGAAGCATCGGCCTCCACCACGAACTGGCGGGATGGGTCAGGATGAACCAAGATGGGAGCAGTGGTGAAAAGGTGTTTGAGGTCCCGGAACGCCCGGTCAGCAGCTGGGGACCATGTGAACTGAACCTTGGGAGAGGTGAGTGCAGACAGGGGGGAAGCCAGGGTGCTGTAACCCCAGATAAAGCGACGATAAAAGTTGGTGAATCCCAGGAAACGTTGCAGCTGCAATCTGGATGTAGGATTGAGGTCAGGGCTTTGTGATGGCCACTCCAATACCTTGACTTTGTTGTCCTTAAGGCATTTTGCCACAACTTTGGAAGTATGCTTGGGGTCATTGTCCATTTGGAAGACCAACTTGCGACCAAGCTTTAACTTCCTGACTGATGTCTTGAGATGTTGCTTCAATATATCCTCATAATTTTCCTTCCTCATGATGCCATCTATTTTGTGAAGTGCACCAGTCCCTCCTGCAGCAAAGCACCCCCACAGCATGATGCTGCCACCCCCGTGCTTCACGGTTGGGATGGTGTTTTTCTGCTTGCAAGTGCCCCCTTTTTCCTTAAAAGATAATGATGGTCATTATGGCCAAACAGTTCTATTTTTGTTTCATCAGACCAGAGGACATTTCTCCAAAAAGTAAGATCTTTGTCCCCATGTGTAGTTGCAAACCGTAGTCTGGCTTTTTTATGGCGGTTTTGGAGCAGTGGCTTATTCTTTGCTGAGCAGCCTTTCAGGTTATGTCGATATAGGACTCGTTTTACTGTGGATATAGATACTTTTGTACCTGTTTCACAAGGTCCTTTGCTGTTGTTCTGGGATTGATTTGCACTTTTCGCACCAAAGTACGTTAATCTCTAGGAGACAGAACGCGTCTCCTTCCTGAGCAGTATGACGGCTGCGTGGTCCCATGGTGTTTATACTTGCGTACTATTGTTTGTACAGATGAACGTGGTACCTTCAGGCGTTCAGAAATTGCTCCCAAGGATGAACCAGACTAGTGGAGGTCTACAATTTCTTTTCTGAGGTCTTGGCTGATTTCTTTTGATTATCCCATGATGTCAAGCAAAGAGGCACTGAGTTTGAAGGTAGGCCTTGAAATACAGTGGGGAGAACAAGTATTTGATACACTGCCGATTTTGCAAGTTTTCCTACTTACAAAGCATTTAGAGGTCTGTAATTTATATCATAGGTACACTTCAACTGTGAGAGATGGAATCTAAAACAAAAATCCAGAAAATCACATTGTATGATTTTTAAGTAATTAATTTGCATTTTATTGCATGACATAAGTATTTGATACATCAGAAAAGCAGAACTTAATATTTGGTACAGAAACTTTTGTTTGCAGTTACAGAGATAATACGTTTCCTGTAGGTCTTGACCAGGTTTGCACACACTGCAGCAGGGATTTTGGCCCACTCCTCCATACAGACCTTCTCCAGATCCTTCAGGTTTCGGGGCTGTCGCTGGGCAATACAGACTTTCAGCTCCCTCCAAAGATTTTCTATTGGGTTCAGGTCTGGAGACTGGCTAGGCCACTCCAGGACCTTGAGATGCTTCTTACGGAGCCACTCCTTAGTTGCCCTGGCTGTGTGTTTCAGGTCGTTGTCATGCTGGAAGACCCAGCCACGACCCATCTTCAATGCTCTTTCTGAGGGAAGGAGGTTGTTGGCCAAGATCTCGCGATACATGGCCCCATCCATCCTCTCCTCAATACGGTGCAGTCATCCTGTCCCCTTTGCAGAAAAGCATCCCCAAAGAATGATGTTTCCACCTCCATGCTTCACAGTTGGGGTGGTGTTCTTGGGGTTGTACTCATCCTTCTTCTTCCTCCAAACACGGCGAGTGGAGTTTAGACCAAAAAGCTCTATTTTTGTCTCATCAGACCACATGACCTTCTCCCATTCCTCCTCTGGATCATCCAGATGGTCATTGGCAAACTTCAGACAGGCCTGGACATGCACTGGCTTGAGCAGGGGGACCTTGCGTGCGCTGCAGGATTTTAATCCATGACGGCGTAGTGTGTTACTAATGGTTTTCTTTGAGACTGTGGTCCCAGCTCTCTTCAGGTCATTGACCAGGTCCTGCCGTGTAGTTCTGGGCTGATCCTCACCTTCCTCATGATCATTGATGCCCCACGAGGTGAGATCTTGCATGGAGCCCCAGACCGAGGGTGATTGACCGTCATCTTGAACTTCTTCCATTTTCTAATAATTGTGCCAACAGTTGTTGCCTTCTCACCAAGCTGCTTGCCTATTGTCCTGTAGCCCATCCCAGCCTTGTGCAGGTCTACAATTTTATCCCTGATGTCCTTACACAGCTCTCTGGTCTTGGCCATTGTGGAGAGGTTGGAGTCTGTTTGATTGAGTGTGTGGACAGGTGTCTTTTATACAGGTAACGAGTTCAAACAGGTGCAGTTAATACAGGTAATGAGTGGAGAACAGGAGGGCTTCTTAAAGAAAAACTAACAGGTCTGTGAGAGCCGGAATTCTTACTGGTTAGTAGGTGATCAAATACTTATGTCATGCAATAAAATGCAAATTAATTACTTAAAAATCATACAATGTGATTTTCTGGATTTTAGATTCCGTCTCTCACAGTTTAAGTGTACCTATGATAAAAATTACAGACAGGAAAAAAAAGAGGACTGAGCACGCCCCCATTCTCATCGACGGGGCTGTAGTGGAACAGGTTGAGAGCTTCAAGTTCCTTGGTGTCCACATCACCAACGAACTATCATGGTCCAAACACACCAAGACAGTCGTGAAGAGGGCACGACAAAGCCTATTCCCCCTCAGGAGACTAAAAAGATTTGGCATGGGTCCTCAGATCCTCAAAAAATTCTACAGCTGCACCATCGAGAGCATCCTGACTGGTTGCATCACCGCCTGGTATGGCAACTGCTCGGCCTCTGACCGCAAGGCACTACAGAGGGTAGTGCGTACGGCCCAGTACATCACAGGGGCAAAGCTCCCTGCCATCCAGGACCTCTATACCAGGCGGTGTCAGAGGAAGGCCCTCAAAATTGTCAAAGACTCCAGTCACCCTAGTCATAGACTGTTCTCTCTGCTACCGCACGGCAAGCGGTACCGGAGTGCCAAGTCTAGGTCCAAAAGACTTCTCAACAGCTTCTACCCCCAAGCCATAAGACTCCTGAACAGCTAATCATGGCTACCCGGACTATTTGCACTGCCCCCCACCCCATACTTTTTACGCTGCTGCTACTCTGTTAAGTATTTATGCATAGTCACTTTAACTCTACCCACATGTACATATTACCTCAACTACCTCAACTAGCCGGTGCCCCCGCACATTGACTATGCAACGGTACCCCCCTGTATATATAGCCTCCCTACTGTCACTTTATTCTATTGTATATATAGCCTCCCTACTGTCACTTTATTTTTACTTCTGCTCTTTTTTTCTCAACACTTTTTTGTTGTTGTTTTATTCTTACTTTTTTGTTTAAAATAAATGCACTGTTGGTTAAGGGCTGTAAGTAAGCATTTCACTGTAATGTCTGCACCTGTTGTATTCGGCGCATGTGACCAATAAAATTTGATTTGATTTGATTTGATTTGTAAGTAGGAAAACCTGCAAAATTGGCAGTGTATCAAATACTTGTTCTCCCCACTGTACATCCACAGGTACACCTCCAATTGACTCAAATTATGTCAATTAGCCTATCAGAAGCTTCTAAAGCCATGACATCATTTTCTGGCACATTCAACTTAGTTTATGTAAACTTCTGACCTACTGGAATTGTGATACAGTGAATTAAAAGTGAAATAATCTGTCTGTAAACATTTGTTGGAAAACTTACTTGTGTCATGCACAAAGTAGATGTCCTAACGGACTTGCCAAAACTATAGTTTGTTAATAAGAAATGTGTGGAGTGGTTGAAAAATGAGTTTTAATGACTCCAACCTAAGTGTAGAGAAAATCAATACCACGGGAACCTGAGGAGACTTAATTAGCAGGAATTGGATCATCTCGCTGTGGTTCCCTGATACTCGTAGGTTGATGGGGGTGGTATTGTGGGTAACCAGGCCTATATAGCGCCCGTCCAGTGCTCTAACATCCATGGGAATGGAGAAGGGCTGAGTGGGGATGCCCAGCTCGGACGCCAGGGTAGCGTTCATAAAGCTCTCATCTGCCCCAGAGTCGATGACTACCCGGAGAGATTTCGACTGGTTCCCCCACAGCAAGATGGCATGAAAGGGGGTGCGAGTAAGGGGAGAGGAAAAGTTATCCGTATGGCCCACCAGAGTACTCGCTCCTACCCGTGAACCTGGTAATTTAGTGGACAGGTAGACACAAAATGACCAGTAGTCCCGCAATACAGGCAACTCTTCGTTTGAAGCCTGTATTGCCATTTGGCTGGAGACAGCCTAGCTCTGCCTAGTTGCATCGGCTCGGGGACTCTCGGGGGAACTCGGGTTCTCTCGGCAACGGAGCCGTCGGGGACTTCCGGGATGCCTCGGAGGCGATGTGGAATCCTTGGGCG
This sequence comes from Coregonus clupeaformis, assembly GCF_020615455.1. NCBI lineage: Eukaryota > Metazoa > Chordata > Actinopteri > Salmoniformes > Salmonidae > Coregonus > Coregonus clupeaformis. The sequence continues at coordinate 8,917,055 of NC_059203.1, forward strand.
GGCAAGTGGAATCGGACTTCCTCTCGTTCCCGTAGTCGCCCATTGATCCGAATGGTCATGGCGATGAGCGAGTCGATATCCGTCGGTTGTTCCCGGGATGCAAGCTCATCCTTTACTTCCTCCGATACTCCGTGCAGGAATTTGTCGAAACAGCGCTTCCAGTTTCCAGGCACACTCAGCTGCAAACACACGTAACTCCACTGCATAGTCTGCCACACTGCGGGATTCTTGCCGAAGCTGGAGTATCTTCTGGGCAGCCTCTCTCCCGGACAATGGAGCATCGAAAACCTTCTTTATCTCCTGCATGAACTCCTCCAGACTGAAGCATACGGCAGACTGTTGTTCCCACACTGCCGTAGCCCAGGCGAGAGCTCTCACGGACATCAGCGTGATGAGGTACGCTATCTTAGAGAGTTCCCAGGGGAAGGAGGAGGGCTGCAGCTTGATGATGAGCGAACACTGAGCGAGAAATGCCGACAGGTTCCCAACTCTCCAGCGAAGCGTTCCGGGGGAGGTAAGCAGGGTTATCGGGAAACTGGGGTGGCCGGGGAGGCCGCGCTGCTAACAGACTGGTTTACTGAGGGGCTGGGAGGTTACCGTCGTGGTAAGCTGCCTAAACGCTTGGTGATGGCGTTCGGCCAAGGTCTGGAACCCTTCCATGAGACCACAAAGCAACTCCTCGTGCCTTCCAATGGTGGCTCCTTGGGAGGAGATGGCGTTGCGGAGCTGGTCCGAGTCTGCTGGGTCAGTCATGGCCAGTTCGTACTATCACATCACATGATGTGACAAGGTACAGAATGGCAGGAAGGCTCAGGGTCAGGGTAGGCAGAATGGTAAAAAACGGGAAAACTAGAAAACAGGAATTTGAGGCAGGAGGAAGGGTAAAAATGCTGGTAGGCTTGATGAAATAAAACGAACTGGCAACAGACAAACAGAGAAAACAGGTATGAATACACTGAGGATAATGGGGAAGATGGGCGACACCTGGAGGGGGGTGGAGACAATCACAAAGACACCGATCAGGGTGTGACACCAACAACCAACTTTACAGATCTTGAAGAATTTTAAATATACAATTATTGTACAATCCAGGTGTGCAAAGCTCTTAGAGACGTACCCAGAAAGACTCACAGCTGTAATCACTGTCAAAGGTGATTCTAACATGTATTGACTCAGGGGTTTGAATACTTATATAATAAATGTTTTTTTATTTTATTTTTTATTTTTTTGGATTGGATTTTCTCCCACTTTGACATTTCAGAGAATTGTGTGTAAATCATTGACAAAAACTGACAATTAAATCAGTTTTAATCCCACTTTGTAACACAACAAAATGTGGGAAAAGTCAAGGGGTGTGAATACTTTCTGAAGGCACTGTAATAGACAGCCAACTGGTAAATTGCATTTTGTTCTAAAGAAAGGGCAAAGCTTTTTGCTAACGTACAGTACTTCACAACCAAAATTACTCTACTAGTTGTATCTTCTTGGCTGGGGAAATTAGCCTACTAGTTTATCAAGCAGAGTATTTTTGAATACAACTTTTCACATTTCACATAACACACATTACCTGTCGTTGTTGATGAAGCAGTCTGTATCATTGTAGGGCGGCCCAGCCCCTGAAGTGACTAAACTTTATGCAAGAGGGTTTATGGTCTTCTCAGTAATTCAGCCTCCTCTGTGTTGCTCTTACCATGCTCTCTTGTCACACCTCTGTGATGCAGTATATTCTGTTATAATACCATCCTTTAGGTTTGACATCTGATTGGAAGTCAACAACTCAGATTTTGAATTCAAACAGCTCAGATGTTATACAGGGGTCTTATATTCATTGAGTGTTTCTCAAAATGCATACTACCGCGCTCCGATCATGCAAATTGGAGCATGGGAGGGTCGGAGTATGATTCCAAATCAAAAGTATGCGAAATGCAGTGGCGATTTATAAGTGCCAGCAAAGCCACTACACAACCCAACACAATAGTAAACAATACATTAATTGCAATATAACGGTGACAGACGGTGCACATATCTCCCTGGCATATTACATAATTTATGCTGCAGCTGTGCTCACTTGAACAGGAAGGTGGCGCGGCGGTCCTTCTTGTGGGCAAGTTTTGTCATCAAACTTTGTCATCAAAGTCTGGCATTTTCTGGATTTATGGTGCTTTCAAGACATCTGGGAACTCTGGAAAAAAAACAAGAATCATGACGTCAGTGATCTTCAGGTCGGAGCTCTAGAAAGAAGCCTGAGTTCCCGACTTGGAATTCCGAGTTGGATGACCGTCCAAAACGTATTTTCCCACTCGGAGCTAGTTTTTTTCAGAGTTCCCAGTTGTGTTGAACTCACTGAAGTCTGAGATTTCCCAGTTCTGAGTTTCCAGTTGTTTTGAATGCGGGAGAAGTCATGGTCCTCTGTAGCTCAGCTGGTAGAGCACGGTGCTTGTAACGCCAGGGTAGTGGGTTCGATCCCCGGGACCACCCATACACAAAAATGTATGCACACATGACTGTAACTCGCTTTGGATAAAAGCGTCTGCTAAATGACATATTATTTATTATTATTATTAAGTCATGCTGGATTGACAGCATGGACAATGTATTCAAACTTTTCTGGCCCATGGTGTTGCTTGTGAATGTTTATCCTTTTAAGCTTGGATATAGACCCTTAACCCCAGAATTGGACCACACACTCACTCCACTGAATAGCAGGCTAGTGGTTGCTTTGCAATGCTTGCAGTTAGCCACTGATTCTTTCCAAACCACTCATTGTTGAATTTGCTATTTCCAACTTGTTGTGTAATGTTTATGTCCAATGGCCGATGATCACCGATACGTTTTATCTATAATGTCTCTTCATATTACAAGGATTGAAAAGGATTTGCCAGTAGATTGTCGACTTGATTCATGATGATGACTGCTTGTCTAGCTTGCTAGCTAAGATTTTGAAAGTATGATGTTGACATGATCAGTCCAATCAAAGCTACTGTAGATATAACTTGATTTGACGTCATTTTATCTGTGGCCAATGACCTTGAGCCTTCTTGGAGGGGCACTTCTAATGTTAATCTATGACCCAAGGGGCTTGAATTTTCGAGCTCTCCCCGTAGATTTTGCATCGACATAGTGTCCCCATGAGTGACAGAACACTGAGCCAATCACGACGCAACTAGATAACATTACTAACACCTACGCTCCGTATTTTCCGCTGGCTGCCCCACCACTGCAGAAATCACTGAGCTAGGCTGAAACACCTGCATTTGGAGCTGCCTTCTCAAGAAATCAAATAAGAGACCATGATTGTATGCGGCTTTATTAACTCAATGATTATTTGTTTTACATTGTTTGCAAACTAATATGTGACACGTAGTAATGCCAAAATAACATGCAAAACAGGCAACAAAACAGGTGGGGCTCTGCCCCACTTGCCCTGAATAACGGGTTGCTACTGGTGAAACGAAGCACGGAGGGCACTTCTCGAATGTGTACGCCATTTGTACATATTTTGAAGCATGCATCGATTCAAGCTTCAACAGAAAGTATGCAAAGAAATGATGCAACCACGTAAATAATTATGCAACATTTCTTGAACTCAATGGTGGCCATTATTTGTTGTGTTTACCTGCCTACGTACCGTAGATAGCAAGCCCATAGTAAATTAACAGGGCTAACTGGCTAGCTAGCCAGATAGACACAAATAATTGCTAGCTAGCTACCAACGAAGAATTGACATCTATGTTGCATAACATTAGTTTTAGGTCATTTTTTTTCTGTTTAACTAGCTGGAGCACGCCCCTATCCACATTGACGGGGCCACAGTGAGAATCTTCTAGTTCCTCGGCGTGCACATCACTGACAACCTGAAATGGTCTATCCACACAGAAAATGTGGTGAAGAAGGCACAACATTGTCTCTTCATCATCAGGAGGCTGAAGAAATTAGGCTTGCTCCCTAAGACCCTCACAAACTTATGCAGATGCACCATTGACAGCATCCTGTTGGACTGTATCACCGTCTGGTACGGCAATTGCACCATCCGCAACCACAGGGCTCACCAGAGGGTAGTGCGGTCAGCCTAACACATCACCGGGGGCACACTGTCTGCCCTCCAGGACATCTACAGCACCCGGTGTACAATACAATTTCATTTGATTTAATTTAATTATGACCAGGGGATCAGTCTGGCACCCAACTGTGCACTTTGGCTAACAGAAAAACAGGGTCAACGATTGTTATCATCCCTCAATTATATTTATAGCTAGAGAAATAACGTAATCTTATTCTATGCTACAGATGTAGACTGATTAGCTCCAGATTGGATTCAGGCCGGTGATGCCGTTACACTATGCAACCAACTGTGACATGTTTTGCTATGGCCCTGGGTTGGTTTGAGTTTGTTGCTGGTAGTTAGTACACTGTTTTAGTCAGACATGAGTTAGCTAGTACCACCATAGCTGCATCCAATATTTATTTGTGCCCTAGACATGGGTTGCACCTCAAAGGCTAATGTGACTGTTTTGTCTAATTACACTAATTTATACTGGCATAGATATACGATGGCATTGGTAAAGTAGGCAAATACTGTAATTAGAAGGAAACAACTTTGCCGTATTATGATGTCGTCAACATTACTTTAGAGAGATAGCAATATTGCCATTACTGTTACTAGCAAAGTTCATAAAAAATAGCTAGCAATGCTAATGTTAGGTAGGTAGGTAAGTAGCTAATGACAGCTATGCTAGCACTGTTAGTGATAATAATGATAAAAATATACAAAACCAGATACATAACTAGCAGACTATGGTCTAGCTACCGGTATACTCACCACCATTGGGGACCAAAAACCTCCAACCAACTATTCCACATGGTAGGCTCCTTGAGCATAGCATGCAAATCATAGTTGGTTGTGCATCCTGCTGGAAGCATGCCCTGTCGAACTGGTAGCTGGAGGCATGGTAAATCACTATATAGGGCTTTTCAGTCTCAAATGGCCGTGATCCTTTGAACACGCTGGGGTCGATGAAACACCGGAGCCCCATTCAACGAAGGGAAGGGAAGTGGTTGGAGGGGCAAGACTGACTTTATGACCAAAATGATCTATTTACACTTCGTAGTCAATTTTGACACTAGAATAAATGTTTCTGACTCATATTGATTCCACATAGGCCATTTTCAAATGGATTACTTGATTTTCAGGGGCAGTCGCTGAACTTCACCATCTGTGCAGAAAAAACAACAACACTGTTTCTTTGTTTCACATGTGACATTAGTCATGAGAAGACCATAAGAACACACCGTATCCTATCACTAGCGAGAGTGTGAAACATTTAGGGTTATTTTGTCTACGCTAATAAATGATCTGGCTTGGCTCATGAAGGAATGTATTGATTAACAAGTCAATCAATAATTTTTTGCGATCTTTACAAATAGTATCAGAGGACAGTTTTTCAGTTTGCCTGTCTTTCCCCACATACATTATAGTCATGTTTGTGCATCCTCTGCCTCAGAAGATCTATACAGATGAGGCTAGTTAAGTACTTTAGTTGTCCAATGATTTTGCATGCTGTGATGCTAATAACCCTAGGAGAAACTGTCCCAGAGCCATATGTTCACGTCTAGATCGAAGTCAAAGAGCCACAGAGCAGTGTCTACTTCCATTTCCCAGACTGGACTGTATGGAGCATTCCAGTTGAGCTAACTCTGCTTGGTCACTTCATGTACACATCAGATCAATATCAATACAGAGCATCGGTATTAAGTGGAGCAGACGTGAAAGAGAGAGCTCTGTTGTGAATACTCACAGAAGAAGAGAGAGAAAGAGGGAGAGCAATTCCATTCTCCGCTAGTGTGTGATTCAGACTACAAAATCAATGGCGCTTAATAACTTAGCCTCCTCTAAACATACTCACCGATGTTCTGACAGCTCTTATTTGAGACAGGTTTTTGTATGTCCATCGGGAAGTGGCCTTTTTTTTTTACCTGGCTGTGTTTTAGCAGTCTCAGCTCTCTGTAGCAAAGTCTTACAGTTAGTAATGTGTTATAGCAGTCTCAGCTCTTTGTAACAAAGTCTTACTGTTAGTAATGTATTTTAGCAGTCTCAGCTCTTCGTAGCAAAGTCTTACAGTTAGTAATGTGTTATAGCAGTCTCAGCTCTTTGTAACAAAGTCATACTGTTAGTAATGTGTTATAGCAGTCTCAGCTCTTCGTAGCAAAGTCTGACTGTTAGTAATGGGCAGCTGTTAGCGCAATAGTTCCTGCAGCGGCTCATTGAATATTCAGGGTAGGTTTAAAAGGCCATGGAATATATCTGAATAAGACAATGGAGAGACTTTGCATAAGCAGCACTATATTATTTTTGTAAAATGTGAGAGCTCTTAAATTCATTTTAAATAGTTTAAACCATTTGTAAGTATTTGATAGGTTGCGAAAATGTAAAAACATATCACACAACATTACATTACATTTTAGTCATTTAGCAGACACTCTTATCCAGAGCGACTTAACAGTTAAGTGAGTGCATACATAATTTTTTTCATACTGGCCCCCCGTGGGAATCGAACCCACAACCCTGGCATTGCAAACGCCATGCTCTACCAACTGAGCTACATCCCTGCTGGCCATTCCCTCCCCTACCCTGGACGAATTGTGCGCCGCCCCATGGGTCTCCCGGTCGCGGCCGGCTACAACAGAGCCTGGATTCGAACCAGGATCTCTAGTGGCACAGCTAGCACTGCCTTAGACCACTGCGCCACTCGGGAGAACATAACATTTAGCAGCCACTTTCCAGTCATGCGTGCTTACATCTTACGTGGGCGGCCCCGGGAACCGAACCCGGTTCCACGGTATTACAAGCGCCACGCTATCCCCACTGAGCCACACTGACTACTGAGCCAACTTGTTTAAATCAATAAGATGACACGCTCTGTCCCCACCTCACTAAATAACACTTACAACAGTTAAACATATGGTATGTCAAGTCCAAAATAAATTTGGAACAATGCAGCATTTCCACAATGTTTACTTTATTGAAATCTGCATGAATTATCTTCAAGATGAATCCCACTGCAAGCATTGTGAGTCATTTTATTCCACCTTTCATTGTTGTTCCAAGGATAGAAAATGTAGCCCTCAGAGTTCAGTTTGGATGGACAGAATAACATACTTTTGTTTCATATATTTTTCATTTTTGTGTTATTTGTTAAAAGGGGAGAGAAAAAAGGCAGAGAGGCATATTATTCAAACATCCCCTCAGTGCAGGAAAGGTGAATGTTAAGGGGAGAAAGACAGTGTAGTGTTTAATAAGAGGGACAGCATTATACCACCCACACAGAGAGGCCCCTGGTAACTATTCAAAAGGGAAATTACATAATTATTCATAATTACTGGCAACCTGGTCTTAAATAAAGACGTGCAATACTATACGTCAATGAAAGAAGTATGATACATTCGTTCATCCAATTCGTATGCTATTGTACAACTGGGTAGGCCGTATGAGACTATACAAGTTTAATGTTTTATTAGTCATATGTACAGGATACACATGGTATACACCCCTCAAACTCAACTCTGGACATCGAAGCCAGTTCCTCTGTGTTTTTTCATTGTTCCCCTCTAATCAGGGACTGATGTAGACCAAGGACACCAGATGGGTGCAATTATTTATCAGGTAGAACAGAAAACCAGCAGGCTCCGGACCTCATAGGGTAAGAATTGAATACCCCTGGTGTACACCGTCCAACGAAATGCTTACTTGCAGGTTCCTTCTCAACAATGCAACAACAATAAGATATTATAAAATATTAGAATAAGAACATTAAGCAAATGGCTCAGTAGAATACAATGCTTTTTTTCCATAAGTATAATACAGGAAGGCACAATTTACACACATTTGGGGAAGGGGAGATTAGGGGGCAAGTGTTTAAATTTTGAAGTATTTATAATAATACTAAGAGTCTGGTTGCAGCAGTTGTGATGTCTATGTAGCGTATGTGTGTGTGTACATGTGTGTGTGCGTATATCTGTTAGGGATGTGCACGGTTATTCAAATATTTTAATATCCGAACGGACGTTAGTATTAGAATAAATTAAATTATCCTCTGTAGCTCAGCTGGTAGAGCACGGCGCTTGTAACGCCAAGGTAGTGGGTTCGATCCCCGGGACCACCCATACACAAAAAAATGTATGCACGCATGACTGTAAGTCGCTTTGGATAAAAGCGTCTGCTAAATGGCATATTTATTTTATTTTATTTATTGTTACATACAAGGATACACAATGACATTTCAAGTTATGAATTTAATAAAACAACAAACTTTTCAATTGAGTTTTTATGGCATGTGTGTAGCTTGCTGTTTACTGTATGTGTTGTTGTTTATGTTGACCATTTAATGCGGAAAAGAGGCTGTGTAGCAAGTGGAGTGAGAGTACACTAATGCAATGCAATATGGTAGGCTGCAGAAAGCACAGCATGTGGCCTCAATTAGCCTAGCTAGCTATAACTGGCTAGCTTAGCTAGCTAGCGAGCTTATCTAGGCTACTCCAGTCAAGACAGGCACTGTTATTTGGGATGATAAATAACATTGTGGCTGCTACAAGTTAGCTAGTCTTGGGTACTGCGTCTCTCTCTCTCTCCCTCTCCCTCTGTGTGCTTGCTCCTATCTCACCTGCCCCTCTGCAGGCTGCAGCAATAGAGTGCCAGCCTCTCTCCCTCGCGCAGCAGTGTTCAGGTTAAAAACGTACGTTAAAAAAACACATGTATTTCGAATATCCGGATATCTGACGAAAAATCATTATACTATTTGAATTGCGAAATTATTTCATACCCTCATCCCTAATATCTGGTCCCAACCAATGATTTATATATACACATCATTGGTCCCAACCCTCTCTTTTCTTCTAGTTCTCCTGATTTGTCACGTCGGTTTATTTGTGTTGAGCTGATTTTAATGTTCATGCTATGTACAATTCGTTTCTACCTGAACGGTTACAGCCTGAATGGGTCTAGCTAGTTTCATTACACATATCCTGTTACGGAGAAAGTAATGGTAAGCTGCACTTGTTACTTTTTCATCTTGGCACTCCAATTTGATAAAGTACAGTGAGGGAAAAAAGTATTTGATCCCCTGCTGATTTTGTACGTTTTCCCACTGACAAACAAATGATCAGTCTATAATTTTAATGGTAGGTTTATTTGAATTTTAATGGTAGGTTTTATCTCTCCCTCTCCCTCTGTGTGCTTGCTCCTATCTCACCTGCCCCTCTGCAGGCTGCAGCAATAGAGTGCCAGCCTCTCTCCCTCGCGCAGCAGTGTTCAGGTTAAAAACGTACGTTAAAAAAACACATGTATTTCGAATATCCGGATATCTGATGAAAAATCATTATACTATTTGAATTGCGAAATTATTTCATACCCTCATCCCTAATATCTGGTCCCAACCAATGATTTATATATACACATCATTGGTCCCAACCCTCTCTTTTCTTCTAGTTCTCCTGATTTGTCACGTCGGTTTATTTGTGTTGAGCTGATTTTAATGTTCATGCTATGTACAATTCGTTTCTACCTGAACGGTTACAGCCTGAATGGGTCTAGCTAGTTTCATTACACATATCCTGTTACGGAGAAAGTAATGGTAAGCTGCACTTGTTACTTTTTCATCTTGGCACTCCAATTTGATAAAGTACAGTGAGGGAAAAAAGTATTTGATCCCCTGCTGATTTTGTACGTTTTCCCACTGACAAACAAATGATCAGTCTATAATTTTAATGGTAGGTTTATTTGAACAGTGAGAGACAGAATAACAACAAAAAATATCCCAAAAAACGCATGTCAAAAATTTTATAAATTGATTTGCATTTTAATGAGGGAAATAAGTATTTGACCCCCTCTCAATCAGAAAGATTTCTGGCTCCCATGTGTCTTTTATACAGGTAACAAGCTGAGATTAGGAGCACACTCTTAAAGGGAGTGCTCCTAATCTGAGCTCTTTACCTGTATAAAAGACACCTGTCCACAGAAGCAATCAATCAATCAGATTCCAAACTCTCCACCATGGCCAAGACCAAAGAGCTCTCCAAGGATGTCAGGGTCAAATACTTTTTTCCCTCATTAAAAAATGCAAATCAATTTATAACATTTTTGACATGCGTTTTTCTGGATTTTTGTTGTTGTTATTCTGTCTCTCACTGTTCAAATAAACCTACCATTAAAATTATAGACTGATAATTTCTTTGTCAGTGGGCAAACGTACAAAATCAGCAGGGGATCAAATACTTTTTTCCTTCACTGTATGTGGCAGTCTAGCTATCTACAGAAAGTTCACATAACTCTACTTTGCTCATGTTTTGGTTAATGTTGTATTATGTATCTTCAGGATCTACATGAAGGAGTGTGAGCTGGAGGGGCAGCTGTCACCTGCATGGGTGAAAAAGAAGTGGGAGAAACATAATCTAAAATACACGGTACGCTACTGTATGTTAGCTTCACATTTATTGCTGTGCTGTACTTGGCTAATAAAGTTCCCCTTTTACTTGAGAGCAACAATACTTTCCCATCTATTTCCTATGCTTCACCAGCACATTCATGGTAAGTGTGAAGATATTCAGTACCACTCAAAAGTTTGGACACACCTACTCATTCAAGGGTTTTTCTTTATTTTTACTATTTTCTACATTGTAGAAAATAGTGAAGACATCAAAACTATAAAAGAACACATATGGAATCATGTAGTAACCAAAAAGGTGTTAAACAAATCCAAATATATGTTATATTTTAGATTCTTCAAAGTAGGCACCCTTTGCCTTGATGACAGCTTTGCACACTCTTGGCATTCTCTCAACCAGCTTCATGAGGTAGTCACCTGGAATGCATTTCAATTAACAGGTGTGCCTTGTTAAAAGTTAATTGGTGGAATTCATTTTCTTTCTTAATCCGTTTGAGCCAATCAGTTGTGTTGTGACAAGGTAGGGGTGGTATACAGAAGATAGCCCTATATGGTAAAAGACCAAGTCCATATTATGGCAAGAACAGCTCAAATACGCAAAGAGAAATGACAGTCCATCATTACTTTAAGACATGAAGGTCAGTCAATCCGGAAAATTTCAAGAACTTTTAACGTTTCTTAAAGTGCAGTCGCAAAAACCATAATGCGCTATGATGAAACTGGCTCTCATGAGGACCAACACAGGAAAGGAAGACCCAGAGTTACCTCTGCTGCAGAGGATAAGTTAATTAACTACACCTCAGATTGCAGCCCAAATAAATGCTTCATAGAGTTCAAGTAACAGACACATCTCAACATCAACTGTTCAGAGGAGACTGCGTGAATCAGGCCTTCATGGTTGAATTGCTGCAAAGAAACCACTACTAAAGGACACCAATAAGAAGAAGAGACTTGCTTGGGCCAAGAAACACGAGCAATGGACATGGAAATCTGTCCTTTGGTCTGATGAGTCCAAATGTGAGATTTTTGGTTCCAACCGCCGTGTCTTTGTGAGACACAGTGTAGGTGAACAGATTATCTCTGCATGTTTGGTTCCCACCATGAAGCATGGAGGAGGAGGTGTGATGGTGTGCGGGTGCTTTGCTGGTGACATTGTCTGTAATTTATTTAAAATTCAAGGCACACTTAACCGGCATGGCTACCACAGCATTCTGCAGCGATACGCCATCCCATCTGGTTTGCGCTTAGAGGGACAATCATTTGTTTTGCAACAGGACAATGACCCAAAACACACCTCCAGGAGAGTGATGGCGTGTTGCATCAGATGACCTGGCCTCCACAATCACCTGACCTCAACCCAATTGAGATGGTTTGGGATGAGTTGGACCGCAGAGTGAAGGAAAAGCAGCCAACAAGTGCTCAGCATATGTGGGAACTCCTTCAAGACTGTTGGAAAAGCATTCCTCATGAAGCTGGTTAAGAGAATACTAAGAGTGTGCAATGCTGTTATCAATGCAAAGGGTGGCTACTTTGAAGAATCTAAAATCTAAAATATATTTTGATTTGTTTAACACTTTTTTGGTTACTACATGATTCCATATGTGTTATTTCATAGTTTTGATGTCTTCACTATTATTCTACAATGGAGAAAATATTCAAAATAAAGAAAATACCTTGAATGAGTAGATGTGTCCAAACTTTTGACTGGTACTTTACTTCCATTAATTGTTTCAACTGGTACCAGGGGACCTTCAGACGAGTCATGTACATGTTCGTGAGAGTCTCCCCTTTCCATAGAGTGGTTATAATAGTTTGTAGGCCAAACCGTTTGGACGCTACAGACGATTGTGTAAGAAGACCGATGTTCGGGATGTCTCATAGTATGACAAACATTGTTCTAACTCTGTCACCTTTAACCTCAGATGCAGAAGTGCGACATCAGCGGATGCGGTGGATTAAGACACATCCAATGCAAAAAAAAGATATCTACCTTAAATTGACAGATTTTATAAGGGTAGTTTTGTATTATGCTAATTAGATGTATGCAAATGATGTGAAGATTTAGCCCAGACGTCAAAGACCGCTGCAATAGAATGAGTTTTTCACACTTGACAGTGTTAATGTTTGCTGTAACAGTAGGTTACAATATGAACCTTGCTCCATCATATCTGACTCATTGCTCATTTTCACAAGTAACATCTTGAGTTTAAAAAGTTATGATGGTTTTCATTGACAACAGCAGCTGTTGCTTTTTTCCCATAGCTGTATTTACTCTCCAACACTAAGGTCAAGCTACCATGACGGTGGACAGAGTTGACTTTCCAGCCACACACGCGCATCACTCAGCTGCATAGTGTTTGAACATTTTACCTGTCAAGAGATTAGCATGAGATGTGATTCCTATCAGGAGGCAGAGTTAAGATTTTCTTCTCCCATTGACAGCAGCTTTGTGGCACTTCAGTCGCTATTGTAGTGTGCTGATTAAATCCCTTCTGTTCAAGTCATTTAGGAGGCAGCCTCTCTCTCCTGGTGGAGATCATTAAAGATAGAGTAGGTACACAAGCAGGCAATTTTGATTTCCCTCTAATATACCCACAAATGCACTGAGCTCTCTTCCTGGAAAAGTGTCATCTGTCTGGACATCTGGTGTTTATCCTGCTTTTCCATCAACACAGCTATTCAAGCATGTTTGTTGCAAAAATGTACATCAAACTCAAATGTCAATCTTAATAGCAGCCCTTTGGGTTTCTTTATCATCACCTAAATGCACTGCAAATTTGGCTTTTGTAGTCCATTAGTGGTCAATTTAAGATAAGTCCTATCTTGATTGGCAGGGCAAAGCTGTTTAGGTCCTCGTTGCAGTTGAATAAATTATTCTTAGCAAAGACTGCTTCAGAGACAGTTAATAATTAAAAATCTACCTTGATAACAATATAGGACACAACACTGTCTCCCCTTTACCTTTGTCTTTAATACATGGAATGAGTATGCAGCTAACTGTCTAGAGACACAGCATTAATAAAATGAATTGATTTCTTGGTTCATAATTGCAGGGTTTTTAGGATAATGAAATGTCATGCACCTTCATGTAGTCTTGAAGACAATGGCTGCCCTAGTCAAAATATCCGATATTCTCACAATCCAATACGATATTGTGACACCAGCTACATTTTGGAGTGATGCATTTTGATATGAGGGTTGCGTTGAAATCAATAGAATGAGAGAGGGGAGTCGGATTGCATGTCCTGTTCAAACTAACCTTCCTTAAAAAACACACAGTATGTGGGAATAATATGTATAGCACTGGTTAGAGGCCAACTTGTAGAAGACAGCCAGCTACAGTTTGGATTGTTGCATTTTGTTTCAAGTGGCTCTTCAACGCAGAAAGGTAAACGCAACACTATTTTGTTAATCACTCATATCGATGTCAATTTGAAATCAATAGAGCGGGAGCAAACGTGCATGCTCTGTTTACTAACACTATTCAAAGGTAACAGTTAATCTGAGAATAATTCGCATATCACTGGTTAAAAGAGAATTTGCTGAAGACAGTCATCTAAATTCTAAAATGCTGGATCAAAGTTTAGTGAGGCTTCCAAAACGGGGAAGGAAACAAATCAGTTGCTTTGTTATTTAACTTCACCGAATCACGACCCGCAATATGATATCAACAGCGGCAAGGGTTGGCGGTAATTTGAGTGATAGTTTGACTCTCGCATCCATGTATTGGTCTGAGGCCAGCGACTTTTATACAGGGAGCTAAAAGCTAAAACCTAACACATACTGTCCACGTACAAGAAATTAACGCAAATAATCGAATAATATTATATTATTTAAGATTACAGTGCATTCGGAAGGTATTCAGACCCCTTTACTTTTTCCACAATTTGTTACGTTACAGCCTTATTCTAAAACTGATTAAATTGTTTTTTCGCTCATCAATCTACACATAATACCCCATAATACATTTTTGCAAATGTATAAAACAAAAACAACTGAAATATCACATTTACATAAGTATTCAGACCATTTACACCTTTGGCAGCGATTACAGCCTCAATTCTTCTTGGGTATGACGCTACAAGCTTGGCACACCTGTATTTGGGGAGTTTCTCCCATTCTTCTCTGCAGATCCTCTCAAGCACTGTCAGGTTGGATGGGGAGTGTCGCTGCAAAGCTATTTTCAGGTCTCTCCAGAGAAGTCACTCCTGCATTGTCTTGGCTGTGTGCTTAGGGTTGTTGTCCTGTTGGAAGGTGAACCTTCGCCCCAGTCTGAGGTCCTGAGCGCTCTGGAGCAGGTTTTCATCAAGGTTCTCTCTGTACTTTGCTCCGATCATCTTTCCCTCAATCTTGACTAGTCTCCCAGTCCCTGCCTCTGAAAAACATCCCCACAGTATGATGCTGCCACCACCATGCTTCACCGTAGGGATGGTGCTAGGTTTCCTCCAGATGTGACGCTTGGCATTCAGGCCAAAGAGTTCAATCCTGGTTTCATCAGACCAGAGAATCTTGTTTCTCATGATCTGAGAGTCCTTTAGGTGCCTTTTGGCAAACTCCAAGCGGGCTGTCATGTGCCTTTTACTGAGGAGTGGCTTCCGTCTGGCCACTCTACCATAAACGCCTGATTGGCTGTCCTTCTAGATGGTTCTCCTATCTCCACAGAGGAACTCTGGAGCTCTGTCAGAGTGACCATCGGGTTCTTGGTCACCTCCCTGACCAAGGCCCTTCTCCCCCGATTGCTCAGTTTGGCCGGGCGGCCAGCTCTAGGAAGAGTCTTCGTGGTTCCAAACTTCATCCATTTAAGAATGATGGAGGCCACTGTGTTCTTGGGGACCTTCAATGCTGCAGACATTTTTTGGTACCCTTCCCCAGATCCGTGCCTCGACAAAATCGTGTCTCGGAGCTCTACGGACAGTTCCTTCGACCTCTTGGCTTGGTTTTTGCTCTGACATGCACTGTCAACTGTGAGACCTTATATAGACAGGTGTGTGCCTTTCTAAATCATGTCCAATCAATTGAATTTACCACAGGTGGACACCAATCAAGTTGTAGAAACATCTCAAGGACGATCAATGGAAACAGGATTCACCTGAGCTCAATTTAGAGTCTCATAGCAAACGGTCTGAATACTTATGTAAATAAGGTATATCAGTTGTCTTTTTTTATACATTTGCAAAAAATTCTAAAAACCTGTTTTCGCTTTGTCATTATGTGTCACGGTTCTCTAAGACCGAACCCAGAAGCAGACCAGGACAAGGTGAGTTGAACGAATGTGAGTGTTTATTTACAGATTCAAAAGATGCAGAATAATCCAGGAGACGGAGCGGGTGGCGGAGATGAGTAGGTGGTGGGGAAGTGGCAGATTAACTGATGGCACGGCAGGGGTTGGGTGAAGGTTCCGGGAGAATGACTGTAGACAGAAAAAACGGAGGTAAGTACAAGGCAGGTCAACAAGGTGCAAAAAACAACAAAACTAACGCTAGTACTCAGAGGCTGATACGCTGGCAAAACATACTGTTAATGGCTAACGATCCGGCAGGGAATGGATGTCAGGTCAGAGCTTATGAAGGGGTGATGATCAGGACCAGGTGTGCCGAAGCTGATGAGAAGCAGGTGCGGGTAATCGAGAGATCACCCGCCTAGCAACGTCGCCCGGCAACCGGACAGGGTGCGTTCAGGAACCTTCGGGAAACAGGAGATTCAGAGCAGAAAAATGGCAACACAGGCAGGAACAGACTCAGGACGCAGGGTTCATGACAGTACCCCCCCTCCGACGAACGCCACCGGGCGGACTACCCGGAGCGCCAGGATGGAGGCGGTAGAAGTCACGAAGGAGGTCAGCATCAAGGATCTAACGCCGAGGAATCCAACTCCTCTCCTCAGGACCATACCCCTCCCAGTCCACGAGATACTGGAAACCCCGGCCCCGCCGTCTGGAATCCATGATGCGGCGCACCGTGTAGACAGGACCTCCTCCGATCATCCGAGGAGGAGGAGGAGGAGGTGGAGGGGGCAACAGAGGGCTGAGGAGAGCAGGCTTGAGGCAGGAGACATGGAAGGTGGGATGGACTCTGAGCGTACTAGGCAACTTGAGTCGAACCACAACAGGATTAATCACTCTCTCCACCACAAACGGACCAATGAACCTCGGCGACAGTTTCCTTGACTCAGTCCGCAGAGGAAGGTCCCGTGTAGCCAACCAGACCCTATCTCCAATTGCATAAGTGGGGGCTGGAATATGGCGACGATTCGCCTGGAGCTGATACCGGTCAGAAACTCTAAGGAGGGCCTTTCTGGCCCGATGCCAGGTCCGGTGGCAACAACGAATGTGGGCCTGGACAGAGGGAACCGAGAGATCTTTCTCCTGAGAAGGAAACAAGGGGGGTTGGTAGCCGTATAGGCACTGGAAGGGAGACATCCCAGTGGCAGAAGTAGGGAGAGTATTGTGAGCATACTCAACCCAAGGCAACTGAGAGGCCCAAGAGGTGGGGTTGGAGGAAACAAGGCAGCGCAGCGTGGATTCCATCTTCTGGTTGGCTCTCTCCGCCTGTCCATTAGATTGGGGGTGAAATCCAGATGTGAGACTGACTGTAGCTCCAATGGCCAAAGGATTTCCAGACAGCAGAGGTGAACTGAGGGCCACGGTCAGAAACTATGTCACTGGGCAATCCGTGGACCCTGAAAACCTCCCTAACCAGAATCTTGGACGTCTCAGAGGCAGAGGGAAGCTTGGAGATGGGCACAAAGTGGGCGAACTTGCTGAATCTGTCCACAATAGTCAGAATGACCGTGTTCCCCTCAGAAGAGGGCAACCCAGTGACAAAGTCCAGGGCCAGATGCGACCATGGTCGCCGGGGGATCAGTAGGGGGTGAAGAAGTCCAGAGCTGGGCCGATTGGCACTCTTGTTCTGCGCACAAACTGGACAGGCAGCAACAAACCTCAGAGTATCTTCTCCCATGGCAGGCCACCAAAATCGTCTGCGTAGAAGCACCATCGTCCGAGCCACGCCAGGGTGACAAGCCATCTTGCTGGCGTGGGACCATTGGAGGACAGCCGAACGAACCGACTCAGGCACAAACAACCGACCGGGTGGACCGTTACCGGGGCCGGGCTGCGTCCGAAGGGCCGCCATAACCTCCTCCTCAATCCTCCACATAACGGCTCCCACGACAAGGTTCCGGGGAAGAATCGTCTCAGTCTTGGCCCCACTCTCCTCCATCTTGGAGAACATCCGGGACAGAGGCGTCCGCCTTGCCGTTCTTAGACCCCGGTCGGAACGTCAAGGAAAAAATTAAAGCGTCCAAAAACAACGACCACCTGGCCTGACGGGGAGTTGAGACGTTTAGCCGATTGCACGTAAGCAAGATTCTTGTGGTCAGTCCAGACAACAAACGGTTGCTCCGCCCCCTCCAACCAGTGGCGCCACTCCTCCAAGGCAAGTTTCACCGCAAGGAGCTCCCGGTTACCCACATCGTAGTTCCTCTCCGCAGACGAAAGACGACGAGAGTAGTAGGCGCAGGGATGGAGTTTACCGTCAGTGGAGCATCGCTGGGACAGGATGGCGCCAACCCCCACATCAGACGCATCCACTTCAACGACAAACTGACGAGCAGTGTCAGGTTGAGAGAGAATCGGAGCGTTGGTGAATCGCCTCTTCAAATCCAGAAATGCTCGGTCCGCCTCAGGATTCCAACTGAAGGTTCTGGTACTAGAAGTCAGGGCAGTTAAAGGAGCGGCCACACGGCTGTAATCACGGATAAATCTATGATAGAAATTCGCAAACCCCAGAAACCTCTGGAGCTGCAATCTCGTACCGTGCTGGGCCCAATCCAGAACTGCCCTAACCTTCTCTTGGTCCATCCTAATCTCTCCCCTGGAGATGATGTACCCGAGGAAGGATGTAGTGTGGGCGTGAAATTCACACTTCTCGGCCTTCACAAACAGGCGATTCTCCAACAATCGCTGCAGAACCTGCTTGACATGCTGGACGTGGCTGGAAAGCTCCTTAGAGAAGATTAGAATGTCATCCAGGTAAACGAACACAAAAAGACAGATCATATCTCTCAGGACGTCATTCACCATACTCTGGAACACTGCTGGGGCATTGGTCAGTCCAAACGGCATCACCTGATACTCAAATGACCCATCGGTGTATTGAAACCAGTCAACCACTGCGTCCCCCTCTCTGATCCGGACCAGATGATACGCATTGCGTAGGTCCAGCTTGGTGAACACAGTAGCACCCTGTAAGGAGTCGAAAGCAGAGCTCATCAAGGGCAGGGGATACTTGTTCTTGACCGTGATATCATTCAATCCCCGATAATCAATACAAGGTCGAAGAGAGCCATCCTTTTTACTCACAAAGAAGAATCCTGCCCCCAGGGGTGATGACGAGGGACGAATGAGACCAGCAGCTAGGGACTCCTTTATGTAGGTCTCCAAAGCCTCACGTTCAGGTCGGGAGATGCTGTATAACCATCCCTTGGGATAGGCAGCTCCAGGGAACAGGTTTATGGCACAATCATATGGTCGGTGGGGAGGGAGTGACAGAGCCCTCTGCTTACTGAACACTTCCCCCAAATCGTGATATGTTTCGGGGAACCAGGGACAAATCTGGGGGTTAGCCTCAATAACCTGACTGGGAACAGAATGGGAACAGGCAGTCTTGAGGCAGTTAGCATGACAATCAATGCTCCAACTAGTTACCTTGCCAGTCACCCAATCGAACGTGGGATTGTGTTCTTTCAGCCAGGTGTATCCAAGGACCAGAGGAACATGGGGAGAAGGCAGAATGAAGAATGAGATAACCTCAGAATGATTCCCTGACAACAGCATCTTAACCGGTTCAGTCCTCATCGTGATACGTGCCAGACTACTGCCGTTCAGAGTGGTAGCTTCAATAGCTTCCGGTAATCGCTCCTTGGAAAGCCCCAGCTGTTCCACCACGTCGGCATCAATAAAGCTTCCATCGGCACCTGAATCGACGAAAGCGTTAATCGCTAAACTCTGATTCCTGTTCATGAGGGTAGCCGGGAAACGGGGTCTGACAGGGGTATTGAGAGGTTGAAACTGGCTCGCTAAAAGTCCTCCCAAACTTAGCGAGCTGAGCAGTTTGACGGCCGCTGGGAACAAGTGGAGATGTAATGTCCCGAACTACCACAGTAGAGGCAGCGGTTGGTCTTACGTCTATGTTGGCGCTCCTCCTTGGTTAACCCGTGCCGCCCCACTTGCATGGGTTCAGAATCTGGAGGCAGGACCTCTCCACTAATCCCGTGTGGTGGACAATGATCGACGCGTTCTGGTCCACCTCCTGACCCGACTGGGAACCGAGAAGCTGATTGATTGGACGGGCCCCATTGCTTCTCCCTCCTTCTCTCTCGAACTCTGTTATCCACCCGAATAGACAAAGCTACCAAACTGTCCAGGTCACTAGGCTCCGGATAGGAAATCAACTCATCCTTGAGTTGCTCCGACAGCCCCTGGTAAAAGGCCGCTTGCAGTGACTCTTCATTCCACCCACTCTCCACAGCCAATGTCCTGAATTCGATTACGAAGTCGGCAACGCTGCGAGTTCCTTGGCGAAGAGAAAACAGGCGCTTAGCTGCGTCCTTACCTCGGACTGGATGGTCAAACAGCTTCCTCATCTCTGCCGTGAACTGCTGGTATGACGCCATGCAGGTGTCCTTTCGTTCCCATAAGGCTGAAGCCCACTCCAGGGCTCTACCACGCAGCAATTCAATAACAAAGGCTATCCTAGCCTTGTCTGTGGCGTAAGAGTGGGGCTGTAGATCGAACACTAATCCACACTGCATAAGAAAGGAACGGCATCTTCCCAAATCCCCTTCATACTTATCAGGCGTCGGAACCTTGGGCTCACGGAAGGGCACAGCTCCAGAAGCGGCAGGCGAGAGAGGTGAAACCGGTGGTGGATTCTCCACCGGCAAACTGAGCTGAGCCTGGATCTTCGTCAGACTGGTAGAAAAGTTCCGAACCGACAACGCTATCTCCTGTAGCGCCGTGCTGTGTTGTCCCAACATCATTTCCTGATGGGTAATGGCATGGCAAACAGAGTCCAGGTCCGCTGGGTTCATTTCTGGCCGGATCGTTCTGTCACGGTTCTCTAAGACCGAACCCAGAAGCAGACCAGGACAAGGTGAGTTGAACGAATGTGAGTGTTTATTTACAGATTCAAAAGATGCAGAATAATCCAGGAGATGGAGCGGGTGGCGGAGATGAGTAGGTGGTGGGGAAGTGGCAGATTAACTGATGGCACGGCAGGGGTTGGGTGAAGGTTCCGGGAGAATGACTGTAGACAGAAAAAACGGAGGTAAGTACAAGGCAGGTCAACAAGGTGCAAAAAACAACAAAACTAACGCTAGTACTCAGAGACTGATACGCTGGCAAAACATACTGTTAATGGCTAACGATCCGGCAGGGAATGGATGTCAGGTCAGAGCTTATGAAGGGGTGATGATCAGGACCAGGTGTGCCGAAGCTGATGAGAAGCAGGTGCGGGTAATCGAGAGATCACCCGCCTAGCAACGTCGCCCGGCAACCGGACAGGGTGCGTTCACGAACCTTCGGGAAACAGGAGATTCAGAGCAGAAAAATGGCAACACAGGCAGGAACAGACTCAGGACGCAGGGTTCATGACATTATGGGGTATTGTGTGTAGATTGATGAGGATTTTTAAAATATTTAATACATTTTAGAATAAGACTGTAACGTAACAAAATGTGGAAAAAGTCAAGGGGTCTAAATACATTCCGAATGCACTGTATTTTGGTTAATTTCCTGTATGTGGACAGTATTCGTTACTACATTACACAACCTCATGTTTTGACCACATCGAATTGAGGATAATTACACATCCCTTTTACATCATATTATGTAGCTTTATTGGACAATCTCACAGTTAAATATGGCACAGAAACCTGAAAATGTATGTTAAACTGTAATCAAGATTAAAGACCAGTAAACTGAGGAACAGTCTCTCTCCCGTATCTCTCCGGAGCACAATCTCCATCTCTTTGCCTACTCACACCAGTGATAATTCCCTGAGGTCCTCAACCTCTTCATCACACCACCTCAATATGGGAGTTATTCAATTCTATCAGATTTTGGAACCAGTCCTTGGACTCCTATGGGATTCAATCCTATAGGATTTTATCTTATAGGATTCTATAGGATTCCAATAAAATAATCCAATAGACAAATCCTATCAGATTTTGGAACCAGTTCTATTGGAGTCCTATAGGATTCTATCTTATAGGAATCCAATACAAGAATCCAATAGAAAAATCCTAACAGATTTTGAAACCAGTCGTGTAGGATAAAATCCTATAGGCTAGGTTCCAAAATCTGATACTATTTTCTATCGGATTCTAATAAAAAAAATTGGGGTGGAACCCTGTAATATCTTTTGAATAGGGTAATGTGAATATTTTATCATCTAAAGTATGTCAAGTTGACTCATAAGGAGGCAGGCAGCTGCACTGATGTACAGCAAGAGGTTACAAACTGTGTGCCCACACAACCGTAAGTAGTGCTTCAATATGTATAAGCTGTGCCTGCAAAATGTTTTATATTATTATGCAAATTACAAGTGCAGGAGGTTAACATAGATTTTCAGAATGATGTAACCCCTTGCAGTCCTTTATTTAGCGCTTTCAGAAAAACAGTCAACCCATTGGGCCCAGTATGAATGCAAGCTGTTGAAAATGTAATCTATTTTGTGTGTGTGTGTGTGTATCTGCCATTTTAGTCAGCCTATTTAGACCTCTGTCTTCATCTATTTCTTTTTTCTTTTTTCTTTTTTCTTTTTAACTTTTATTGTTACCCTTCTATGTGAAGAAAACAGACAGCCCAAGTGCCAAATAGGACGATTGTATGTGCAGGGCAGCACAGGTAAGTCAGGAGTTAAGACCTTAAGGGTATCACAGGATGGCACAACTTCCATGTCAGTTCTGGTCTCTTTGTTGAAAGGTGGAAAGAGAAGTGAGCACCAAGAACCAGCACTGGCCCTAATTTAGCACCTGTGTGTTCCTAAAGTAGCTATATCCCTGTCCCCATTTACCAGCCTGCCAGAAAGGTTGTCCTGTTGGCTTCTCAGAGGGAGGGATGGAGAAAAAAGGAGAGCAAGACAAGTTGTCACGCTGAGTAATTTGTTTTCATGGGCCAAGAAGGGCGGCAGGTTGTTGTGACACACACCAGATTGTCCAGCAGTCCACTGAGAGGCCCTGTCACCATCCACAGGGTCCAGTCCAGGGACCACTCTCCTCCCTTCCCCATCCCTCCTCCTCACAAGAGCTGGCCTCCAGCCAACACACACTATTAAATTTACCTAACTCTCCATGAAGATGAGGGAGTGAGTAGCATAGTCCTCCTCATTAGCTTACTGTCTGTATATTCTAAGATCACAGTGTATCTTCATATATGCCTAACTTCTGTTTACTAAGTTTTGTCCCGGGAGTTTAATATGCATTTTTGTGGGGCAAATAATGGTAATGTCCTTGCCTGTCAATGAGCCATAAACTCTTTCAAAACATCAGTAGGAGTAGTAACACTCAAATCTAAGGTCATCAGTCCTTTAAACATAATTTACTAAAGTGATATTATTAATCATTTTGCTCGCAATGTTGTTTCCCTGAATGTAAATTGAGAAACACCAAGTGAAACCTTGGATTTAGACACAGCTAATCTCTGTTAACCCAGAACTAAAGTACTGTGTAATTGGTCAGCTGCTCGATTAAGTTCTGGGTCTGTACGTGTTAAGAGAAGAGATGAAGAGATGTTAGAAAGAGGAGCGGAACTGGAACGAGGAGCGGAACCCTCTCTCTTCCCAAGTTACGGGCCGAATGTCCCCTCCCCTTCCAAAAGAAAAAATATGCTAACACCTGGAGAAATCGTGATTTCTCCAAAAAACCAGTGACGAAAAACTCTAACACCGGAGCGGCTGCTCACTATCCCACACATCCCATTCCTTCCCGAAAGGTCTATGGTACCAGTTATGTTTACATAGATCTGTCCAAGAGAGATTAAGACACACGAAATGATCAATGGAATCCTCAAATATATGACATACTAAAAGTGTTTGATTAGCTAATAATTTTCTTTAATATAGACCCCTTCCCCAATAACAGTTTACCACTGGAGAGAATGCTCAAGGTCCTTGAATATCTTTGTAATGAGTGATTTTCAAGGCGGTAAAACCAAAAACTGAGGGACACATAATACTAGTGAAAAATATATAATAGTAAATACAATTCTTTGTTTTCATTGATCTATACAATATATTACATAATTGTGTTTACTTTCTAGCATTCAAAATAATAGATAGATACTGTATCTCTAAATCCCCCAAACATGTCACTACAACTCTACACATCACTACTGGGACAAGCCAATTTGTTTACCCTAAGTACTTTAAACAATGCATAAACATAAATATTTGCAGTATAAAGGACTTGCATAATGTTTTGTCATTGATAAACAGTTCAATATAAACAAAAACATGTATGATGTGTAACTATTTGTAATTTGAAAGTGTTTCTCAAAGGCAAGGGACGCAAATGCCACCGCAATTCAAGAATGACCCGACGTCATTTCTAGTGTATTTGTTCTGTCTCAATGTGTTCTTTTACAACTTGTTTTGACAGCTGATCACTTTACATTAAGACAGGAAACTCATTAAGTAGCGGCTATTTACATTTGCAAAAAATTACCTGCGAACCGTGAGTATATGATGGCAGGCCTAAACGAGACAGAATACATTAATTCTTAATTCAACGTGGCATCTTGAGAGAGCTCAGTATGGGGCCAGATTGACTCTCTGTCTAGGTAATCCAGTCCCTCTGAGGTAAATGACAGTTATGGTGACAGGCAGCTTTCTGGGAGGACATCATTACCGAAACACATATGGCCCGATTTTGACTTAGGAAATGTACGCCTTTCCTACGCCCGCCTTTCCTACGCACTTTTCAGTAGTTGGTATTCAGACTTAACTTATGAAGGTGTGTAACGGGCTTTGCAGGCGTGGTTCCCTTACACTTGCTGAATAAATGTAATTCAACCACTGAAAATCCTCACACTTGCTGGCCAACACATTTTCTTGTGGAGTTTTCATTCAATAGGGTTTTTTAAGTATATTTATCTTAAGCCATCCCTTTAAATACGGTGTACCTTTTAATTCAAATTTTGTCGACAGACTAGAATATATTGAGAGAACGGGTTCAGAATATAGGGATTAATTAAAGAAATCCAACTGGTAGATTTAACCTCTTAGGGATCGGACCCTTTTTTTCAATTTTCGCCTGAAATGACATACCCAAATCTAACTGCCTGTAGCTTAGGACCTGAAGCAAGGATATGCATATTCTTGATACCATTTGAAAGGAAACACTTTAAAGTTTGTGGAAATGTGAAATGAATGTAGGAGAATATAACACATTAGATCTGGTAAAAGATAATACAAACAAAAAAACATGCGTTTTCTATTATAATTTTTTTGTTCCATCATCTTTGAAATGCAAGAGAAAGGCCCCATTATAATATTGCAGTTTAGGTGCAATTTAGATTTTGGCCACTAGACGGAAGAAGTGTGTGTGCAAAGTTTCAGATTGATCCAGTGAAGCGTTGCAATACTGGACTATTTTGTATCAAGTCTGCCCAAATGTGCTGAATTGGTCAATTGATACATTTTCAAGTACATAACTATAGAGAACATACAAAACTTATATGGTTATACAAAATGAACTGCAAAAATCTCTGAAGCTGGAGACTCTTATCTCCCTTACTAACTTTAAGCATCAGTTGTCAGAGCAGCTTACCGATCACTGCACCTGTACACAGCCCATCTGTAATTAGCCCACCCAACTACCTCATCCCCATATTGTTATTTATTTTGCTCATTTGCACCCCAGTATCTCTATTTGCACATCATCTTCTGCACATCTATCATTCCAGTGTTAATACTCTATTTTAATTATTTTGCACTATGGCCTATTTATTGCCTTACCTCCATAACTTACTATGGCCAGGTCGCAGTTGTAAATGAGAACTTGTTCTCAACTGGCTTACCTGGTTAAATAAAGGTTAAATAAAATAAAATAAAAAATATAAAAATGGATTTTATCAAACAAATCTATGCTACATCTCTGGGACCCTTAGGATGACAAATCAGAGCAAGATTGCTGAATGTAAGTACATTATTTACCTTCAGAGGTGAATGTATCAAACCAGTTGCCGTGATACGTTTTTTGTTGTTGTGCACTCTCCTCAAACAATAGCATGGTATTTTTCACTGTAATAGCTACTGTAAATTGGACAGTGCAGTTAGATTAACAATAATTTAAGGTTTCTGCCCATATAAGACATGTCTACGTCCTGGACAGTTTTCTGTTACTTACAACAGTCATGCTAATCACATTAGTGCACGTTAGCTCAACTGTCCCATATACGGGACACCTTGTAGATTATTTATAATTCATTATAATTTTTAGGGTTAGGAAAGTATGTATGAATCATTTAAAAAAACTGGTTTGGAGAGCCTTTACGCGCAAAATACACTGTTCAAAAAAATAAAGGGAACACTTAAACAACACAATGTAACTCCAAGTCAATCACACTTCTGTGAAATCAAACTGTCCATTTAGGAAGCAACACTGATTGACAATAAATTTCACATGCTGTTGTGCAAATGGAATAGACAACAGGTGGAAATTATAGGCAATTAGCAAGACACCCCCAATAAAGATGTGGTTCTGCAGGTGGTGACCACAGACCACTTCTCAGTTCCTATGCTTCCTGGCTGATGTTTTGGTCACTTTTGAATGCTGGCGGTGCTTTCACTCTAGTGGTAGCATGAGACGGAGTCTACAACCCACACAAGTGGCTCAGGTAGTGCAGCTCATCCAGGATGGCACATCAATGCGAGCTGTGTACCATTAGGTACCGAGATGAGATCCTCAGACCCCTTGTGAGACCATATGCTGGTGCGGTTGGCCCTGGGTTCCTCCTAATGCAAGACAATGCTAGACCTCATGTGGCTGGAGTGTGTCAGCAGTTCCTGCAAGAGGAAGGCATTGATGCTATGGACTGGCCCGCCCGTTCCCCAGACCTGAATCCAATTGAGCACATCTGGGACATCATGTCTCGCTCCATCCACCAACGCACGTTGCACCACAGACTGTCTAGTAGTTGGCGGATGCTTTAGTCCAGGTCTGGGAGGAGATCCCTCAGGAGACCATCCGCCACCTCATCAGGAGCATACCCAGGCATTGTAGGGAGGTCATACAGGCACGTGGAGGCCACACACACTACTGAGCCTAATTTTGACTTGTTTTAAGGACATTACATCAAAGTTGGATCAGCCTGTAGTGTGGTTTTCCACTTTAATTTTGAGGGTGACTCCAAATCCAGACCTCCATGGGTTGATACATTTGATTTCCATTGATAATTTTTGTGTGATTTTGTTGTCAGCACATTCAACTATGTAAAGAAAAAAGTATTTAATAAGATTATTTCATTCATTCAGATCTAGGATGTGTTGTTTAAGTGTTCCCTTTATTTTTTTGAGCAGTGCATATTGATGAATCAAAAATACCAGTGGTTTGATTCATCCTGAAAGTTGTCATATTCAAGTTCAATCCATTAAATATTGTAAGGTGGACAAAACATGAACAATAAGGGTTGAACAATAGTACTATAAATCTACCCTAATCCTCACTAATCATGGAACTGTATGACAACGGTCCAGTTGTCGTGAACCGTGCGTCAGGCTCCAGGTTTAACCTGCTACATGTGGTCTGAGTTCCATAATGATTCAAATAGGCTACATATCGCAAATTTTCGCAAAACATTAGCCTAATATGATCCACTAGTGCTAGCAACCCTCAGGAAAAACTACACAGACGTGACAGAGAAAAGAAAGGTCAACGGAATGGAATGATGCAAAATGTAAGCTACAAATAGAATAAAACGAACACAAAAGTGACAGTTATAAATGTATGTGGGTATTACTGGCATTGGCTCCTGATAGTGGCTAATATTTAACATTATACAAATTGTAAAATAAAACAGAGAAAAGCCCGGGTATATAATTAAAACATTCTAAAGCACATACATCAACTCGACAGGTTCAGCCGTAAAGAAGCCTATAGCTTGGGTCTCCAAATTTCATCCACTCAAATTATGAGGGCACACAATAAAAATTCTGAATAACGGCACATCTATTAATAGCCTACTTCACTGTGGGAAAAGGGGCCACAAAACATGTCAGGTTGATATGATTTTCCGTTTGTTTCCATATGACTGGTTTCACATTTGTCTCTAGTCATCATAAGGAATCATTATCTAAAACAATCGCTATGTGTATTTATAATCCCCTTCTCTAAATAGATTACTCATGTATCTAGCTCTTATCAATTGCTCTTAACAATTTATAAATGACAGTGCATGGAGAATGCTATTATTTCTATCAAAAAAAAGAAAGTAAAAAATATAATATAATAAATAATAAATACTTTTTGCACTTGGAACAGGCAGGTTCGCTCCACCTTATTAATGGTTTCCTCAAGCATAAAGGTGGTGGAAGAATGAGGGCATTAAGTCAAAGTCAGAATACGGTGTATCTGTAGACACAACTCAGCCACACTTTAATTTCTTAAATCTCCACACTGAACGAATAGCGGGTAAATAGCATGCTATTCTCATGCTTAAATTCAAGGTCAGAATACACATAGAGAGAAAAGTGCATAAAAAGGAATGAAGTTTCATTTATGCTCGCTTAACTCGGGTCAGAATCGACCCCATAGTGCAGGGGTAGGCAACCCTGGTCCTGGAGTTTAGCAGGCACTTCATGTTTTTGATTTAACCGACCTGGAAGACCAGGGGTGTTGAATTTAGGCAATAACTGAACTGATCAATTAGCTCAGTTGGTCAGATGTTGTGCCTAGTTGGAACAAAATCTTGCAGTACCTGCGGCACACAAGGAATAGGGTTGCCTACACCTGACATAGAGGATAACAGGCCAGAGTGGTGTTTAATATTGATTGTAAGAAGGACAGCAAGTGTAGGATATGAGAGAGAGACAGAGGGATATATTATATGGGGGGAGCAGAGAAAAAGAGCGATCAGATGACGGGACAGAGAGAGAGACTTAAAAGTTCAGGGCTTTAATAAAGATCATAACTCTGCCCATGTCAGCTAGTTGGCTCCTGAACACAATCGAATGGGGATATCATCCAGGAATGTCTCAGTGTTTTCATCAAAGCACTATTTCCCCATTAAACCTTTGTGTTCTCTGCATGAAAGTTATAAGACTCAGTTATTTTATGACTACTGGCCATCCTGAATGTTTATTTTTTGCTAGAGACTTTCATTATCAAAAGTATGTAGAAAAATGTGTCACGATCGTTGTAAGATGAAGCGGACCAAGGCGCAGCGTGATATGCGTACATTCTTTTATTACAGTACACAACACGAACCAAAACAAACGATACGTGAAGTCCTGGGTTGAACACAAATCTTCCAGAACAAGATCCCACAAAATAACAGTGGCAAACAGGCTGCCTAAGTATGGTCCCCAATCAGAGACAACAAGCTACAGCTGCCTCTGATTGGGAACCACCCTGGCCAACATAGATCTAAATAATCTAGAACACAAACATAGAAAACTAAACAATGAAACCTACACACCCTGGCTCAACATAAAGAGTCCCCAGAGCCAGGGCGTGACAGTACCCCCCAAAGGCGCGGACTGCGACCGCGCCAACCAAACACAAGAGGGTAGGGGCCGGGTGGGCATTCCGCCTCGGCGGCGGATCCGGCTCCGGGCGTGACCACCACACTCTCTCTACCCGCCCGTTGCGCCCCTGGTCTGGTCTGGCCTCTCTGGCCGGAGCTGGACTGAACACCGGTGGAGCGGATTGCTCTGGCTACGGCGTGGAGCAGCTGACCGGTGCCGGACCAGGCACCGGAACAGGCACGGACCGTGCCGGACTGACGACGCGCACCACTGGCTTGGTGCGGGGAGCAGGAACGGGCCGGACCGGGCTGACGACGCGCACCATTGGCTTGGTGTGGGGAGCAGGAACGGGCCGGACCGGGCTGACGACGCACACCACTGGCTTGGTGCGGGGAGCAGGAACGGGCCGGACCGGGCTGACGACGCGCACCACTGCCTTGGTGCGGGGAGCAGGAACGGACCGGAACGGGCTGACGACGCGCACCATTGGCTTGGTGCGGGGAGCAGGAACAGGCCGTACCGGGCTGGCGAAGCGCACCACTGGCTTGGTGCGGGGAGCAGGAACGGGCCGGACCGGGCTGACGTCACGCACCACTGGCTTGGTGCGGGGAGCAGGAACAGGCCGGACCGGACTGACGACGCGCACCATTGGCTTGGTGCGGGGAGCAGGATCAGGCCGGACCGGGCTGACGACGCGCACCACTGACTTGGTGCGGGGAGCAGGAACAGGCCGGACCGGGCTGGCGACGCGCATCACAGGCTTAGTGCGGGGAGCAGGAACGGGCCTGACCGTACTGGGAACACACACCACTGGCCTTGTGCGGGAATCAGGAACGGGCCGGACCGGACTGGTGACACACACCACTTGCTTGGTGCGAGGAGTGGGACTGGGTTTCCTCATAAACCTCCGCTCCCTCTGCTGCCTACTCAGTTCCTCTCGCCGTGCCTCCACACTATCCTTCTCCCTCGTGACCAGTGGTCCCCGTAACCTGGCGGCCTCCTCTGCCAACCTGCTGAACCAATCTATCGCGGCCTCCCGCTGCCTCGTCGTCCACGGCGTGAGCCCCCCCAAAAAATGTTTGGGGGCTTGTCTCTCCCCCGTGCTCATGGCCTCCATCCCTCTTGCCAGACTCTCACTCATCTCCTCCCAAGTCCATCCTCTCTCCTCGTCACGCTGCTTGATCCAGTCGAGGTGGGATCTTCTGTCACGATCGTTGTAAGGTGAAGCGGACCAAGGCGCAGCGTGATATGCGTACATTCTTTTATTACAGTACACAACACGAACCAAAACAACAAAACAAACGATACGTGAAGTCCTGGGTTGAACACAAACCATCCGGAACAAGATCCCACAAAATAACAGTGCCAAACAGGCTGCCTAAGTATGGTCCCCAATCAGAGACAACAAGCTACAGCTGCCTCTGATTGGGAACCACCCTGGCCAACATAGATCTAAACGATCTAGAACACAAACATAGAAAACTAAACAATGAAACCTACACACCCTGGCTCAACATAAAGAGTCCCCAGAGCCAGGGCGTGACAAAATGTCATTAGATTAGGCAAACTAACTCTTGAAAATATATTTAAAATGTGACTAACTTTCTAACAAGGTATGATACATTCATCACACTTCCTAATAAAAAGGATAGAAACTTGTATGTTTGAGACATTTTCACTGAAACTTTGTTTTCAACTCTGCATTTTCCACCATCCTCCTGATTATGAGGCATTACACTACTTACACTGTATTTTACAGAAAAATAGGTAAACCATCTGTATTGTTCGAAGAAGGGTGTTGACTATTTTAATTCAAATTTAGAACCAGTGAATAAATAACATTCAGATGCATCTCAATCAATCAGAATGTCAGAAGTTCTCATTCTGTAAAAAAAAACTTCTTATCAACTGTTTTACATTTTACTTGTATTTCTGCATATAAAAAGCTTTCAGAAATTTCACAACCCATTTTATTAACAGCACTCATACTCTTACATGTTGAAGCATATGCCACATCACTTAATTCATTAGCCCCATCACAGTCTGTACATAGCATGCTTACCTCCTCCTGAGAAAGGCATCGAAACATATTGGTTGTGTTCCTCTGCCCAGGCGTTGCATGCATCAACCAATGGATGCGTGCCACGTCCTCGACTGTGCAGTCGGGCACCAGATTGCTATAACATATGATGTGGTTAGCTAATATGTAAAATACCTATCCAGGCATTGTAAGATCTGGAATGTGTCAGCAACGTCTGAGCTGGGGAACATGACCTTAAACTGAAGTGTTTTTCCACAGAGTACATACCTCTTCTGTCCTGGGATTCAGAACATCACAAGGATGGTGTCTCCAAAGTACTTTAAGCATATGTTTTCTTTTCAGTCGCCTCCATCTCCTCTAACTGAAGCTAATTGTAGAGATGTTTTTTCTATTGATAATGTAAAATCAACAGCCATACAGAAAGACTCATGTGAAGTTGAAATTACAGAGGAGGAACTTCTGGATGCAATTAAAGACTTTAAGTCCGGGAAAACTCCAGGGTTGGATGGCATACCAGTCGAGGTATACCAAACCTTTTTTGATATACTAAGAGGACCGTTATTAGCATGTTTTAACCACTCCTATGTAAAAGGTAGATTATCTGACACTCAAGAAGAAGGTCTGATCTCATTATTACTGAAACAGGATACGTGGAAAATATGAAGATCCAGTCCATTTAAAAAAATTGGAGGCCCCTTACACTTCAGTGTTGTGATGCAAAAATTCTAGCAAAATGTATAGCGCATAGAATTAAAAAGGTAGTGTCGGATATTATTCATTCTAATCAGACAGGTTTTTTACATGGAAGATACATTGGAGATATTATAAGGCAAGTATTGGAAACAATAGAACACTATGGAAAAATCTGGGAAACTAGGCCTGCTATTCATAGCAGACTTCGAAAAGGCATTTGATAAAGTACAACTGGGGTTTATATATAAATGCCTGGAGCATTTCAATTTTGGAGAATCTCTTATAAAATGGGTCAAAATCATGTATAGTAACCCTAGGTGTAAAATAGTAAATAATGGCTATTTCTCAGAAAGTTTTAAACTTTCAAGAGGAGTGAAACAAGGTTGTCCACTATTGGCATATCTATTTATTGTGGCCATCGAGATGTTAGCTATTAAAATCAGATCCAACAATAATATCAGGGGATTAGAAATCCAGGGCTTAAAAACAAAGGTGTCATTGTACGCTGATGATTCATGTTTTCTTTTAAATCCACAACTAGAATCCCTCCACAGCCTCATAGAGGATCTAGATACATTTTCTAACCTCTCTGGATTACCACCAAATTATGACAAATGTACTATATTACGTATTGGATCACTAAAAAATACACTTTTTACTTTACCATGTAGTTTACCAATAAAATGGTATGATGGTGATGTGGATATACTCGGAATACATATCCCAAAGGAAATAAATGCTCTCACGTCAATACATTTTAATAGAAAGTTAGCAAAGATAGATAAGATCTTGCTACCATGGAAAGGTAAATACCTGTGAATTTGTGGGAAAATCACGCTGATTAACTCTTTAGTATTATCCCAGTTTACCTATTTGCTTATGGTCTTGCCTACGCCTAGCAAACAGTTTTTTTAATTATATGAGAAAAAAAGATTCCATTTTATTTAGAACGGCAAGCCAGACAAAATTAAACGGGCCTATTTATATAATGAATATGAATTCGGAGGACAGAAATTATTAAATATTAAAGCATTAGACCTATCACTAAAAGCTTCAGTCATAAAAAAGTTATACTTAAATCCGAACTGGTTCTCTAGCAAATTAGTAAGATTGTCTCACCCAATGTTCAAAAATGGCCTTTTTCCCTTTATTCAGATTACAACCACTCACTTTCAGTTATTTGAAAAGGAAATCATCTCCCAAATATCACTATTTCTAAAACAAGCCATAGAAAGTTGGTTGCAATTTCAATTTAATCCTCCAGAAACGACAGAACAAATAATGCAACAAATATTGTGGTTAAACTCAAATATACTAATTGACAAAAACCCTTTTTTTTTTTTGACAAAATGTTTAAAAAAGGTTTAATCTCTGTCGTAGCCGGCCGCGACCGGGAGACCCATGCGGCGGCGCACAATTGGCCCAGCGTCGTCCAGGGTAGGGGAGGGAATGGCCGGCAGGGATGTAGCTCAGTTGGTAGAGCATGGTGTTTGCAACGCCAGGGATGTGGGTTCGATTCCCATGGGGGGCCAGTATAAAAAAAAATATATATATATATATA
Organism: Coregonus clupeaformis; assembly: GCF_020615455.1. Taxonomy (NCBI): domain Eukaryota; kingdom Metazoa; phylum Chordata; class Actinopteri; order Salmoniformes; family Salmonidae; genus Coregonus; species Coregonus clupeaformis. The sequence goes on from NC_059203.1 coordinate 8,950,532, forward strand.
TATATATACATATATATATATATATACAGTGGGGAAAAAAAGTATTTAGTCAGCCACCAATTGTGCAAGTTCTCCCACTTAAAAAGATGAGAGGCCTGTACTTTTCATCATAGGTACACGTCAACTATGACAGACAAAATGAGAAAAAAATTCCAGAAAATCACATTGTAGGATTTTTTATGAATTTATTTGCAAATTATGGTGGAAAATAAGTATTTGGTCACCTACAAACAAGCAAGATTTCTGGCTCTCACAGACCTGTAACTTCTTCTTTAAGAGGCTCCTCTGTCCTCCACTCGTTACCTGTATTGATGGCACCTGTTTGAACTTGTTATCAGTATAAAAGACACCTGTCCACAACCTCAAACAGTCACACTCCAAACTCCACTATGGCCAAGACCAAAGAGCTGTCAAAGGACACCAGAAACAAAATTGTAGACCTGCACCAGGCTGGGAAGACTGAATCTGCAATAGGTAAGCAGCTTGGTTTGAAGAAATCAACTGTGGGAGCAATTATTAGGAAATGGAAGACATACAAGACCACTGATAATCTCCCTCGATCTGGGGCTCCACGCAAGATCTCACCCCGAGGGATCAAAATGATCACAAGAACAGTGAACAAAAATCCCAGAACCACACAGGGGGACCTAGTGAATGACCTGCAGAGAGCTGGGACCAAAGTAACAAAGCCTACCATCAGTAACACACTACGCCGCCAGGGACTAAAATCCTACAGTGCCAGACGTGTCCCCCTGCTTAAGCCAGTACATGTCCAGGCCCGTCTGAAGTTTGCTAGAGTGCATTTGGATGATCCAGAAGAGGATTGGGAGAATGTCATATGGTCAGATGAAACCAAAATAGAACTTTTTGGTAAAAACTCAACTCGTCGTGTTTGGAGGATAAAGAATGCTGAGTTGCACCCAAAGAACACCATACCTACTGTGAAGCATGGGTGTGGAAACATCATGCTTTGGGGCTGTTTTTCTGCAAAGGGACCAGGACAACTGATCCGTGTAAAGGAAAGAATGAATGGGGCCATGTATCGTGAGATTTTGAGTGAAAACCTCCTTCCATCAGCAAGGGCATTGAAGCTGAAACGTGGCTGGGTCTTTCAGCATGACAATGATCCCAAACACACCGCCCGGGCAACGAAGGAGTGGCTTCGTAAGAAGCATTTCAAGGTCCTGGAGTGGCCTAGCCAGTCTCCAGATCTCAACCCCATAGAACATCTTTGGAGGGAGTTGAAAGTCCGTGTTGCCCAGCGACAGCCCCAAAACATCACTGCTCTAGAGGAGATCTGCATGGAGGAATGGGCCAAAATACCAGCAACAGTGTGTGAAAACCTTGTGAAGACTTACAGAAAACGTTTGACCTGTGTCATTGCCAACAAAGGGTATATAACAAAGTATTGAGAAACTTTTGTTATTGACCAAATACTTATTTTCCACCATCATTTGCAAATAAATTCATTAAAAATCCTAAAATGTGATTTTCTGGAATTTTTTTCTCATTTTGTCTGTCATAGTTGACGTGTACCTATGATGAAAATTACAGGCCTCTCTCATCTTTTTAAGTGGGAGAACTTGCACAATTGGTGGCTGACTAAATACTTTTTTCCCCCACTGTATATATATATATATATATATATATAAATGATGTATGCACTCACTAAATGTAAGTCGCTCTGGATAAGAGCGTCTGCTAAATGACTAAAAAATTTACCAAAAAAAATAATAATTTGTAAATAAATGATATCATCGGTAGGACTGGTGGAGTTATGTCGCACATGCAGCTAACAAAAACATATGGAAATGTCTGCTCTACCCAAAATTAAAAGCAAATAATTGCAGCCTTACCGCAAAAATGGAAGAGGAAAGTGGAAGTGGGAGAAAGTAAGGAACTTGTCTGTCGGCCTTGCATTAAAGAACATAATTGGTTAAGGAAAACTGTGATAAATAAAAAAGTATATCAGTTTCATTTAAGGACCAAAGGATTGACAGCCGTCCCATATAGATTGCAAAATAGTTGGGAAGAGATTTTTGACGTACCTTACCGATCACTGCACCTGTACACAGCCCATCTGAAATTAGCCCGCCCAACTACCTCATCCCTATATTGTTATTTATTTTGCTCATCTGTACCCCAGTATCTCTATTTGCACATCATCTCTTGCACATCATTCCAGTGTTAATACTAAATTGTAATTATTTTGCACTATAGCCTATTTTATTGCCTTACCTCCATAACTTGCTAAATTTGCACACTGTATATTAATTGTATTTCTGTTGTATTTTTTTGATTTTTGTTTTGTTTTACCCCATATGTAACTCTGTGTTGTTGTTTTTATCGCACTGCTATGCTTTATCTTGGCCAGGTCGCAGTTGTAAATGAGAACTTGTTCTCAACTGGTTTACCTGGTTAAATAAAGGTGAAAAAAAAAAAAAAAAATAAAATAAAATAAATAAAAAAAATAAAAAAAAATAAATAAAAATAAAAATAAAAAAAATAAAAATAAAAGTACCGATCCCATGGCATAGTGTTTATGAACTGATACTCAAAACGACACCGGATTCAAAACTTAGAATCTTTCAATTTAAATTATTATATAAAATTCTTGTTACCAATAGAATGTTATTTATATGGGGGATACAATCTTCCCATCTCTGCAGATTTTGCTGCGAAGAGACAGAATCATTAGATCATTTGTTTTGGTACTGTCCATTTGTATCTTGTTTTTGGACACAGGTCCAGGAAAGGCTAAAGGATTGCAATATTTACCTGGAGCTAACCTTGCAGATAGCATTACTTGGTGATCTGAAAAGTCATAGTCAATCGATCAATTATATAATATTACTTTTAGCAAAAATGTTTATTTTCAATTCACAATCTGTAGAAGCAATGAGAATAGAAAGGTTCAGAACTTTTGTAAGACATCACAGTACAGTTGAAATGTATATGGCAAATAGAAATCCTATATGGATGGTGTTAAGAGATAGATGGGAGGTGTTGAATGGAATTGAAGGATGGGACTAATAACAACTAACAACAAATAATAACAAGATAACTAATAATGTAAGCATACTGTGTCCATAATAAGTATATAGGTTGTAGGTTTGGAGCTTTTGTGAAAGAGCACAGTTAGAAAGATATGGCATATAGAAGCAAACCGGATGGACATCATGAAAATGATCGGAGAGGTTGAGAGTAGAAGAAATTCAGGAGAAAAAAACAAACAAAATATAATTATTGTAAAATTGACTGTGTCCATAAAATGTAGATAGTAAATATAAGCTGGAAGTAGAGGCCTAAGAATTGTTGTTCACTAGTTTACTCCAAGTAGGGAAAGGGTGACGGGGTTGGAAAGTAATATATATATTTTTTAAGTATATGTATGTGTGTGTATGTATGTGTGTGTGTGTGTATGTGTGGATATGTGTATAGACAATTACATTGATGGAAGTTACAATCTATCTGCAATATTAAGCTGATCTACCCCCCCTCCCAAAAAAAAAAAAAAAAGGATGGTGTCTCCACAGTGGGAGATGTAGCGTTCTTTACGTAACTGAAGAAATGGTAATAGTAATCTGTAACCATGTGTCAAATGGGGCGTGCCTGTTTAACCATTCATCCCAGATGTTGTAATCATGTGGGTTGTATCCCTTTCATCAAAAAGGGGCATCCAGAATAAGTCATAAATTAATACAATCGGCAGAAGTTTTAGAGATGCCGTTTGATGGAGTTTAATTGAGCTGCTGGATTTTCTAAAAAACGTTCAAAATGATGGGTTATCTCGTCAGGGTGTGAGCCAGAGATTGCCTGAAGGGGGAGACCTCTGTGGGTAGAGGGTTGACAGACTATTTTTTGACTAACATGACTGCCACTGTATTGTCTCAGACAGTGGTGTAGTGGTGCCTGGAGAAGTGAGTGTACTGTAAATCTGCCCAAAATCTCACTAATGGCCCACCCGGGGAAGGAAAGGCACCCTGTGTGAACTATGTTTTCCAGTAGTTTTTTGTAGCTATTCACTCACAAAATCACACTTTTTAATAAAAAAAACAACATTTGATGTTATAATTTAAAAACAATGCTTAAACACTTCGAGAAAACAATTGTTTAGGTCTGGGAAAAATGAAAAAAAAAACATTTTCGGGAGGTTGTAGTTGTCCTTTAATTCAATTGTGTCCCTAGCAAGAGACCATTTTGCTAGCAGTTTTTCTGTCATGTACAATGTCCTACATGTGATGGCAGAATTTCCAAAACAAATGCCTGTCCAATTGATACAAATCATCATGATATTGTTCTGCCAGGTAGGCCTACTTTGCAGTCAACATTTAATTGGGAAGGTTTTTTGGGAAAGCCTTTAGAAATGTTCATTCAAACAGCGCATGATGACTGAATAGCGCATCACAAAGATTCAACCAAGACTTCATATCAAACTTTTTCAATACCTGGTTTGCAACCCATTTTTGCCTTAGTTAGCATTTACTGGTAGAAATCACAAGTGGAACCATTAAAGATTAGGAAGGATTTTTTTTAATTTTTATGAGCATGGCCTTATTTCTATTATTGCATATTGAATGACTGTCATTCATATTCCATTCACCCAACGTGCGCCATCGCGTGCATATATTCAAGATGACAGACAGTGACACATTCAATACCGCCTTGCACACTCTTGCCTGCATCTAGCTTATCTGGGGTGTGATCATTAGTCCAAACAGTTGTAAAACATTCAGTTGTGCAACTAAAACGAGAGTTTCTATTGGACAAATTCAGGTAGGTCCCTCCCGTTTCGTTTCGTTTGCTTCCTTTTAAGAAACGCTTTACAACAGAATCAGCGTAACTAATAGACCCCTGATCACCCGCACACACTGTTCACTTTCATAGCAGCCACACAGCATCATCACTTTGGACTTCAGTGCACAACACAACAGCTGTCTGTGACCAGGCACAATAACCTCTCCAAGCCAAACCTTCATACCATAACCGCTAACAGCTATACAGCCTAGCTACATCGTTGTCACCATATTAACATTATAGTCAACAAACTAGAACTAATGTTTTAATAAACATACAATCCATGTGTACAATCACACAGTACAGTTTACAGCAGTTACACCGGCGGGCCCCGGTGGCAGTAAATTAACAAAACTGAAAGCTTACCTTGACTTGCAAGAGTTGCAGTGTTGGATTGCCTTAGCCAGCTAGCTAACATAAATAACAACCTGACTCAAACAGAGAGGAATTCTAAGTAGGCAGAATTGACTGCATTAGCTGTAACGATCCCGGCAGTCTGAGTCGGGTCCTGTCTGTGGACTAGTTTTTCTGCTCGGGATCTCCAGTTTCCCGAGGGTTCTGGAACGCTCCGGGGAGCTCTCTTGATTTCCGCACCTGCATCCCATCAGCAATCTGCACACCTGGTCCTGATCATCACCCTTCTTAGGCTCTGGCCTATCATCCATTCCCTGCCGGATCGTTAGCCATGAACAGTAGGTTTACCAGAGTATCAGTCTTAGAGCTTCTAGCGTTAGTTTTGTTGTTTTGCACCTTGTTGGTTTGTTGTTTACTTACCTCCGTTTTGTTCCATCTGCAGTCACTCGTCCGGAACCTTCATCCAACCTCTGCCTGGTGGTCGGCGGCTGCCGAGCCATGATTGGATCAACCACTGCACCCCCAACAACTAACCAACGCCGCCCGCTCTGTTCCCTGGATAATTCAGCATCACTCTTGAATTTGTAAATAAACACTCACCTTCGTTTCAACTTACCTTGTCCTGGTCTGCTTCTGGGTTCTGGCTTTGTAACTCGTGACAGAACGATCCGGCCAGTAATGAACCCAGCGGACCTGGACTCTGTTCGCCATGCCATTTCCCATCAGGAGAAGATGTTGGGACAACATAGCACGGCACTACAGGAGATAGCGTTGTCAGTTCGGAACCTTTCTACCGGTCTGACGGAGGTCCAGAACCAGCGCAAGTTTCCGGTGGAGGATCCACTACCGGTTTCACCCATCTCGCCTGCCGCGTCTGGAGCTGTGTCCTTCCGTGAGCCCAAGGTTCCGACGCCGGATAAATATGAGGGGGAGCTGGGAAGATGCCGTTCTTTCCTTATGCAGTGTGGGTTAGTGTTCGATCTACAGCCCTACTCTTATGCCACAGACAAGGCTAGGATAGCCTTTGTGATTGAGTTGCTGCGTGGTCGAGCGCTGGAGTGGGCTTCAGCCGTTTGGGAACGACAAGACCCCTGCATGGCTTCATACCAGGGGTTCACGGCCGAGATGAGGAAGCTCTTCGACCATTCCGTCCGAGGGAGGGACGCAGCTAGGCGCCTGTTTTCGCTTCACCAAGGAACTCGCAGCGTGGCCGACTTCGTGATCGAGTTCAAGACGTTGGCTGTGGAGAGTGGGTGGAATGAGGAGTCTCTGCAAGCGGCCTTTTACCAGGGTCTGTCGGAGCAGCTCAAGGATGAGTTGATCTCCTATCCGGAGCCTAGTGACCTGGACAGCTTGGTAGCCTTGTCTATTCGGGTGGATAATCGAGTCCGAGAGCGAAGGAGGGAGAAGCAATGGGGTCCGTCCAATCGATCAGCTTCTCAGTTCCCAGTCGGGTCGGGTGGTGGACCAGAACACGTCGATCATTCTCCACCACAAAGGATTAGTGGAGAGGTCCTCTCTCCCGATTCTGAACCCATGCAAGTGGGGCGGCACGGGTTAACCAAGGAGGAGCGTCAACATAGACGTAAGACCAACTGCTGCCTCTACTGTGGTAGCTCGGGACATTACATCTCCACTTGTTCCCGGCGGTCGTCAAACTGCCCGGCTCGCTAAAGTTGGGAGGACTTTTTAGCGAGCCAGTTTCAACCTCTCAGTACCTCTGTCAGACCCCGTTTCCGGCTACCCTTGTGAACAGGAATCAGAGCTTAGCGATTAACGCTTTTATCGATTCAGGTGCCGATGGAAGCTTTCTTGATGCCGAGTTGGTGGAACAGCTGGGGCTTTCCAAGGAGCAATTGCCGGAAGCCATTGAAGCGACCACTCTGAACGGCAGTAGTCTGGCACGTATCACGATGAGGACTGAACCGGTTAAGATGCTGTTGTCGGGGAATCATTCGGAGATGATTTCATTCTTCATTCTGCCGTCTTCCCATGTTCCTCTGGTCCTTGGATACCCCTGGCTGAAGGAACTCAATCCCACGTTCGATTGGGTGACGGGCAAGGTAACGAGTTGGAGCCTTGATTGTCATGCTAACTGTCTCAAGACTGCCTGTCCCCATTCGGTTCCCAGTCAGGTGATTGAGGCTAAACCCCCAGATTTGTCCCTGGTTCCCGAGACATATCACGATTTGGGGAAGTGTTCAGTAAGCAGAAGGCTCTGTCACTCCCTCCCCACCGACCATATGATTGTGCCATCAACCTGTTCCCTGGAGCTGTCTACCCCAAGGGAAGGTTATACAGTATCTCCCGCCCTGAACGTGAGGCTTTGGAGACCTACATCAAGGAGTCCCTAGCTGCTGGTCTCGTTCGTCCCTCGTCATCACCCCTGGGGGCAGGATTCTTCTTTGTGGGTAAGAAGGATGGCTCTCTTCGACCGTGTATTGATTATCGGGGGTTGAATGACATCACGGTCAAGAACAAGTATCCCCTGCCCTTGATGAGTTCTGCCTTCGACTCCTTACAGGGTGCTACGGTGTTCACCAAAGCTAGACCTACGCAATGCGTATCACATGGTCCGGATCAGAGAGGGAGACGAGTGGTTGACGGGTTTCAATACACCGATGGGTCACTTGAGTATCAGGTGATGCCGTTTGGACTGACCAATGCTCCAGCGGTATTCCAGAGTATGGTGAACGACGTCCTGAGAGATATGATCGGTCTCTTTGTGTTTGTTTATCTGGATGACATTCTGATATTCTCGAAGGAACCTTCCGACCACGTCCAGCATGTCCGGCAGGTTCTGCAGCGATTGTTGGAGAATCGCCTGTTCGTGAAGGCCGAGAAGTGCGAGTTTCACGCCCACACGACATCCTTTCTCGGGTACATCATCTCCAGGGGAGAGATTAGGATGGACCAGGGAGAAGGTTAGAGCGGTTCTGGAATGGGCCCAGCCCGGTACGAGATTGCAGCTCCAGAGATTTTTGGGGTTTGCGAATTTCTACCGCAGATTCATCCGGGATTACAGCCGTGTGGCCGCTCCGTTAACTGCCTTGACTTCCAGTATCAGGAGCTTCAAGTGGAATCCGGAGGCGGATCGAGCGTTTCTGGATTTGAAGAGGCGATTCACCAACGCACCGATTCTCTCTCAACCGGACACGGCCCGTCAGTTCGTCGTTGAAGTGGCCGCGTCTGATGTGGGAGTTGGCGCCATCCTGTCGCAGCGATGCTCCACGGACAGTAAACTCCATCCCTGCGCCTACTACTCTCGTCGCCTTTCGCCTGCGGGAGAGGAATTACGATGTGGGTAACCGGGAGCTTCTCGCGGTGAAACTTGCCTTGGAGGAGTGGCGCCACTGGTTGGAGGGGGCGGAGCAACCGTTTATTGTCTGGACTGACCACAAGAATCTTGCTTACGTGCAATCGGCTAGACGTCTCAACTCCCGTCAGGCCAGGTGGTCGTTGTTTTTCGGACGATTCAATTTTTTCCCTGACGTTCCGACCTGGATCTAAGAACGGCAAGGCGGACGCCTTGTCTCGGATGTTCTCCAAGACGGAGGAGAGTGGGGCCAAGACCGAGACAATTCTCCCCCGGAACTGCGTCGTGGGAGCTGTTAGGTGGAAGATTGAGGAGGAGGTGATGGCGGCTCTTCGGACGCAGCCCGGTCCCGGTAACGGTCCACCCGGTCGGTTGTTTGTGCCTGAGTCGGTTCGTCCTGCGGTCCTCAAATGGTCCCACGCCAGCAAGATGGCTTGTCACCCTGGCGTGGCTCGGACGATGGCGTTTCTTCGCAGACGGTTTTGGTGGCCTGCCATGGCCGAGGATACTCGGGGTTAGGTTGCTGCCTGTCCAGTGTGTGCGCAGAATAAGGGTACCAATCGGCCCAGCTCTGGACTACTTCATCCCCTTCCTATTCCCCGGCGACCATGGTCGCATCTGGCCCTGGACTTTGTCACTGGGTTGCCCGCTTCTGAGGGGAACACGGTCGTTCTGACTATCGTGGACAGATTCAGCAAGTTCGCCCACTTTGTGCCAATTGCCAAGCTTCCCTCTGCCTCGGAGACGTCCGAGATCCTGGTTAGGGAGGTTTTCAGGGTCCACGGGTTGCCCAGTGATATCGTTTCCGACCGTGGCCCTCAGTTTACCTCTGCTGTCTGGAAGTCCTTCTGTTTGGCCATTGGAGCTACAGTCAGTCTCACATCTGGTTTTCACCCCCAATCTAATGGTCAGGCGGAGAGAGCCAACCAGAAGATGGAATCCACGCTACGCTGCCTGGCCTCTTCCAACCCCACCTCCTGGGTCTCTCAGTTGCCTTGGGTTGAGTATGCCCACAATACTCTCCCTACATCTGCCACTGGGATGTCCCCCTTCCAGTGCCTGTATGGCTACCAACCTCCCTTGTTCCCTTCTCAGGAGAAGGAGCTCTCAGTGCCTTCTGTTCAGGCCCATATTCGTCGTTGCCACCGGACCTGGCATCGGGCCAGAAAGGCACTCCTTAGAGTTTCGGACCGGTATCAGCTCCAGGCGAATCGTCGCCGGATCCCCGCTCCCACCTACACCATCGGAGATAGGGTCTGGTTGGCCACACGGGATCTTCCTTTACGGACTGAGTCTAGGAAGTTGTTACCGAAGTTCATTGGTCCGTTTGTGGTGGAGAAGGTGATCAATCCGGTGGCAGTTCGACTCAAACTCCCGAGGACGCTCAGAGTCCATCCCACCTTTCATGTCTCCTGCCTCAAGCCTGTTTTCCTCAGTCCTCTGTTGCCTCCTCCGCCTCCTCCTCCTCCTCCTCGGATGATCGGAGGTGGTCCTGCCTACACGGTGCGACGCATCATGGATTCAGACGGCGGGGCCGGGGTTTCCAGTATCTCGTGGACTGGGAGGGGTATGGTCCTGAAGAGAGGAGTTGGATTCCGCGCGACAGATCCTAGATGCTGACCTCATCCGTGACTTCTACCGCCTCCATCCTGGCGCTCCGGGGAGTCCGCCCGGTGGCGTTCGTCGGAGGGGGGGTACTGTAACGATCCCGGCAGTCTGAGTCGGGTCCTGTCTGTGGACTAGTTTTTCTGCTCGGGATCTCCAGTTTCCCGAGGGTTCTGGAACGCTCCGGGGAGCTCTCTTGATTTCCGCACCTGCATCCCATCAGCAATCTGCACACCTGGTCCTGATCATCACCCTTCTTAGGCTCTGGCCTATCATCCATTCCCTGCCGGATCGTTAGCCATGAACAGTAGGTTTACCAGAGTATCAGTCTTAGAGCTTCTAGCGTTAGTTTTGTTGTTTTGCACCTTGTTGGTTTGTTGTTTACTTACCTCCGTTTTGTTCCATCTGCAGTCACTCGTCCGGAACCTTCATCCAACCTCTGCCTGGTGGTCGGCGGCTGCCGAGCCATGATTGGATCAACCACTGCACCCCCAACAACTAACCAACGCCGCCCGCTCTGTTCCCTGGATAATTCAGCATCACTCTTGAATTTGTAAATAAACACTCACCTTCGTTTCAACTTACCTTGTCCTGGTCTGCTTCTGGGTTCTGGCTTTGTAACTCGTGACATTAGCTAAGTAAGTGAAAGGTAAACCTGTATATAGCCTCCACTACACCACTGGTCTCAGCTACTACATAGCATTATTGTGTGCTTGACGCAATGCTTGTTCTATTCAAACTGAACATATAGTTAACATGAATCTATTATTTAACAGTAGGCTATTACTTTTCTGTGTTAAAAACAATAGAACTGTGTGTGGATGTGTAAGTTAATCACATCAGTACTTTAAACAGTAACTTTTCTTATCTTGGAAAAGTCATTAAAAAAATGTAATTAAACTATGAAATACACCAGGTCTACCCTGCGGTTATGGGAAAAAAGTAGCGACTTTCAATCAAGCAAAAAGTAATTACATGGTGTGGAGCATGTCCCTCATGATAAGGTAAACTTGTACGCTTATATGACTGTTGAGAGGGTGTTGTGACTCAAGGTGCAAAGCCATGTACATTAACGTATACAGTATTTCAGCATCACCAACAGAATGAACAAGGAATCAGGGAGGACACAGTAAGAGACACATTGTAATTGTAGAAGAGACAATGAAGGATGGAACGAGAGAAGGATAGACAAGTCATGTCGCTCAGCAGTTTGATGGACAGCCCAGGTGTCATCTCTTTAAGTCAACCAGTCTAATTTGGGAATCTGCTCAAATTTCCATTTGACAGGCTATAGTGCAGGGCCCTGCATGGGCCTGTGCCCATATAGGACATACAGTTTCTATAGATGGCTCTTTATGGACTCCTCTCTGGTAAAACCATGGTTGACTCAACCTGAGGTTAGTGCTTAATGAAAGCATGTACTGTCTGACTTATTTACATTTTATGGGGTCCTGCCCTGCATGTGCCATGACACAGAGTCCGCACAAGAGAAAATGTCAAATTCCTCTCTCTGCTTGCAATATATATTACCTGCTTTACTTTGAGGTGGATCCCTGATTGTTCTAAAAGAGCTATACACTCTTTTTATGGCCTCATACAGAACTATACTATCAGGGTCTTTTCACCTCCAATACAGTACATAGGCCTACAGTGCATTGCAGAAGACCATTGTATTCGCAACAACTGTATTCTGAGATTACGCGAATAAACCAAATTTGGAACATCTCACCAGGGTAATCATTACCAGTGCCATGTCTTCTCCTCCCCAGCCTTACACACACCCGCTGTCTCATGGGTGTCTGAGCAGCCCTCTCCCTGGTATCATGTGACTGTGTTCTACTGTCCTTTGAGTGCAGTCTTTACCCTGAACCTGAGATCACAAATTAAATCTGGTTTATCCCAAAGACAGGCCGTGCTCTAAGTTCCTCCTGTGGCGGTCTCAGCAGGGGAGGACACGAGCGTGCGGAGAGGGTGGCCAAGAAGTCAGCCAATAGGATCTCTGTGTGTGTTCTCTCGAATGTCTGATGGGTCTGCATCAAGAAACCTCTCGAGCTTAATCAGTGTGTCTGAGAATAGAGGCACGTGTTTGACAGCCTGTCAGAAAAAGGGTATTTTATCAAATCTGGGGAATATTATTTTTGTTGGGTAATTACCGCACCAGCTGCTAAAATGTTTTTACATGCCATCAAGATGGCTTCTGCCACAGAGGGAGGACAGGAGGAGATAAGCTCGGGCAATCTGTTCTTACTGTGGTTGTGTGAAATTCTCTTCTGGGTTTTTACTGTTGGCCAGAAGATGTGACTGTCAAACAGAAGGCAGAATCAGTGAACCTTGGAACAATACATTAGGGATAGAATCTTAATCTTTGAATGCCATTTGTATGTACAGCGCTGTACACACTTTGTTCAAACCACCAACTGACTAATAGAAGATGGTTGCTATAATAGGATATTCATTTAAAATATGTTGGACAGTTTGGAAGTTCTATGCACAAAACTGATGTTAGTTGTGAAATGCAGAAAAATATACTGTATGTCTGTAAGAGGCTTCAGTATACTATTATCCGACACTGCTGGCCCCATGCTGCCACACTGACTCCTACCAGTAGCCACCAGCTCACATCATTCAAGGAGGCAGTGCAATTAACATTTTATGGTTTGGAGGAAATGTGTAATATTCTTGCCCTCGGCAACTATATCTAGCCTAGTTCTGTAAGTTCATTATCATTCATATTTTAAATGTCTCCTTTTGTTTTATATCTTCCATGAATCCTATTGTACGTAGTGTTTACATTTTGTGGCTTTCATACAATTTTCCCTTGTTGTAATAAAACCCTATGGTACAGTTAAATAAATCATTCTACTTCTGTTCTGAAGTGGACCCTCTCTGTCTCCAAAGTTATTGTCTATGATATGCTCTACTTGAGTGGGCCAGCATTCACTGTTTCGCAAGGCTAAATCCCATAGTGCAGCTTCTTGTGTTACACTCTACTTCTGTGGTTCCCAAACACATTGTCTAATGTTAACTTAAAATGTAGTTTGATGTGCTTTCTACATCCTGTCACGCCTACTATAACTGTCTTGATAGCAAACAGTACGAATATGGTTCAGGCTATAATTAAGCAATAAGGCCCGAGGGGGTGTGGTATATGGCCAATCTACCACGGCTAAGGGCTGTTCTTATGCACAACGCAACGCGTAGTGCCTGGATACAGCCCTTAGCCGTGGTATATTGGCAATATACCACAATCCCCCGAGGTGCCTTAATGCTATTATAAACTGGTTACCAATTAGAGCAGTAAAAAATTATGTTTTGTCATACCTGTGGTATATGATCTGATTTTCCACATTTGGTACGTTACAGCCTTATTCTAAAATGGATTCAATAAATACAAATCCTCAGCAATCTACACACAATACCCCATAATGACGAAGCAAAAACAGGTTAGGTTTATTTACATAAGTATTCAGACCCTTTGCTATGAGACTCGAAATTGAGCTCAGGTGCATCCTGTTTCTATTGATCATCCTTGAGATGTTTCTACAACTTGATTGGAATCCACCTGTGGTAAATTCAATTGAATCCACCTGTGGTAAATTCAATTGGTTGGACAATTGGTTGGACATGGGAAACAAACCCACATCCCTGCCGGCCATTCCCTCCCCTACCCTGGACGACGCTGGGCCAATTGTGCGCCGCCCCATGGGTCTCCCGGTCACGGCCGGCTACGACAGAGCCTGGATTCGATTGGTTGGACAATTGGTTGGACATGGGAAACAAACCCACATCCCTGCCGGCCATACCCGAGTGGCGCAGTGGTCTAAGGCACTGCATCGCAGTGCTAGCTGTGCCACTAGAGATCCTGGTTCGAATCCAGGCTCTGTCATAGCCGGCCGTGACCGGGAGACCCATGGGGCGGCGCACAATTGGCCCAGCGTCGTCCAGGGTAGGGGAGGGAATGGCCGGCAGGGATGTGGGTTTGTTTCCCATGGGGGCCAGTATGAAAAAAAAAAATAATAATAATGTATGCACTCACTAACTGTAAGTCGCTCTGGATAAGAGCGTCTGCTAAATGACTAAAAATGTAAAATGTAAAAAAAAAATTGGAAAGGCACACACCTGTCTTTATAAGGTCCCACAGTTGACAATGCATGTCAGAGCAAAAACCAACCAATGAGGTCAAAGGAATTGTCCGTAGAGCTCCAAGACAGGATTGTGTTGAGGCACAGATCTGGGGAAGCATACCAAAACAATTCTGCAGCATTGAAGGTCCCCAAGAACACAGTGGCCTCCATCATTCTTAAATTGAAGAAGTTTGAAACCATCAAGACTCTTCCAAGATCTGGCCACCTGGCCAAACTGAGCAATCGGGGGAGAAGGGCAGGGAGACTAGTCAGGTTGATTTTCTGAAAATAGCTGTGCAACAACGCAGAGAAGAATGGGAGAAACTCCCCAAATACAGGTGTGCCAAGCTTGTAGCGTTATACCCAAGAATACTTGAGGCTGTAATCGCTGCCAAAGGTGCTTCAACAAAGTACTGAGTAAAGGGTCTGAATACTTGTATGTAAATGTGATATTTCCGGTTTTTATTTTTTATAACTTGGCAAAAATGTCTAAAAACCTGTTTTTGCTTTGTCATTATGGGGTATTGTGTGAAGATTGATGAAAAACAATTTAATTTTACAATAAGGCTGTAACCTAACAAAAAATTCAAGGGATCTGAATACTTTCCGAAGGCACTGTATACAGTGGGGGAAAAAAGTATTGAGTCAGCCACCAATTGTGCAAGTTCTCCCACTTAAAAAGATGAGAGAGGCCTGTAATTTTCATCACAGGTACACGTCAACTATGACGGACAAAATTAGGAAAAAAAATCGAGAAAATCACATTGTAGGATTTTTTATGAATTTATTTGCAAATTATGGTGGAAAATAAGTATTTGGTCAATAACAAAAGTTTCTCAATACTTTGTTATATACCCTTTGTTGGCAATGAAACAGGTCAAACGTTTTCTGTAAGTCTTCACAAGGTTTTCACACACTGTTGCTGGTATTTTGGCCCATTCCTCCATGCAGATCTCCTCTAGAGCAGTGATGTTTTGGGGCTGTCGCTGGGCAACATGGACTTTCAACTCCCTCCAAAGATTTTCTATGGGGTTGAGATCTGGAGACTGGCTAGGCCACTCCAGGACCTTGAAATGCTTCTTACGAAGCCACTCCTTCGTTGCCCGGGCGGTGTGTTTGGGATCATTGTCATGCTGAAAGACCCAGCCACGTTTCATCTTCAATGCCCTTGCTGATGGAAGGAGGTTTTCACTCAAAATCTCACGATACATGGCCCCATTAATTATTTCCTTTACACGGATCAGTCGTCCTGGTCCCAAAGCATGATGTTTCCACACCCATGCTTCACAGTAGGTATGGTGTTCTTTGGATGCAACTCAGCATTCTTTGTCCTCCAAACACGACGAGTTGAGTTTTTACCAAAAAGTTATATTTTGGTTTCATCTGACCATATGACATTCTCCCAATCCTCTTCTGGATCATCCAAATGCACTCTAGCAAACTTCAGACGGGCCTGGACATGTACTGGCTTAAGCAGGGGGACACGTCTGGCACTGCAGGATTTGAGTCCCTGGCGGCGTAGTGTGTTACTGATGGTAGGCTTTGTTACTTTGGTCCCAGCTCTCTGCAGGTCATTCACTAGGTCCCCCCCGTGTGGTTCTGGGATTTTTGCTCACCGTTCTTGTGATCATTTTGACCTCACGGGGTGAGATCTTGCGTGGAGCCCCAGATCGAGGGAGATTATCAGTGGTCTTGTATGTCTTCCATTTCCTAATAATTGCTCCCACAGTTGATTTCTTCAAACCAAGCTGCTTACCTATTGCAGATTCAGTCTTCCCAGCCTGGTGCAGGTCTACAATTTTGTTTCTGGTGTCCTTTGACAGCTCTTTGGTCTTGGCCATAGTGGAGTTTGGAGTGTGACTGTTTGAGGTTGTGGACAGGTGTCTTTTATACTGATAACAAGTTCAAACAGGTGCCATTAATACAGGTAACGAGTGGAGGACAGAGGAGCCTCTTAAAGAAGAAGTTACAGGTCTGTGAGAGCCAGAAATCTTGCTTGTTTGTAGGTGACCAAATACTTATTTTCCACCATAATTTGCAAATAAATTCATAAAAAATCCTACAATGTGATTTTCTGGAGAATTTTTTTCTCAATTTGTCTGTCATAGTTGACGTGTACCTATGATGAAAATTACAGGCCTCTCTCATCTTTTTAAGTGGGAGAACTTGCACAATTGGTGGCTGACTAAATACTTTTTTTCCCCACTGTATCACGGCTTTCAGCCAATCAGCATTCAGGGCTCAAACCACCCAGTTTATAATTATGATTTTGGCAGTTTGTCTACCAACCGTGTGCAAAGTTGTCATCAAGGCAAAGGGTGGCACTTTGATTAAATTAGCGGATTCTGTGTAGTATTTTAACACAACAACCAAAATCATTGCCAAATGTTTTAAATAAGCTGCCAATAGTCCGATTTGTAATACCAATGTATCCGAACATATCCTGAAAACACAACATATTTGAATCGATCGAAGAGAGTTAGGAGTGAAATTTACTGTAACAGTTCAAGAGGTGAGCTACAGTAGTCATCTCACATGAAATCACCATCCACCCTGTTAAAAATACAAACAAAATACTTTATCAGGTTTCAGTTAATTAGATTCATGGAAATGTGTCTTGCAGAAGCTGATTGTCATTGGTAATTATCAGTGGAGATTAAAAGATATGCACTGGCAGCTGTCATTTCTATCATGGTCTCTGAGGTTCAATGGGAGACTGACAGGAACCATTAATTATCAATTACTCAATAAACATAACTATATATTTGAATTAAACCATTTGAAATGTTTAGATCTTTGAATTTTACAGGGGATGATGAGGTCCGGATACTGAATTTACTTCAAGCATATTTTAAGGGATATTATAAGAATACCTTACAATGTATTATTGTGCATTCTCTGTATTGACATATGTTCCTGAAAAAATCCAGTTTTCCCTATTTATTCAGAACCCTGGATGCACCCAGAGGAATTTGAATTCCACAAATGTCCATTTATGAGGAAATTGGGTGTGACAATTTAATGAGGAGGCTGTCTTCGTGCTGAGAACAAAGGCTCGTCCTCTGAAGTCCTTTTGTTCACACATAATTATCAGATGACCTCTAGTGTGACATTGTAATGCCATCGCATGTAAGTCAGGGTCCCATAGTGAAGAGCTATGCTGATAGCAGAGGTCTGTCTCCATTTACTAGAGTGCTGTGTTAAATGTCAAGGAGCTCCAACAAAACCCATTATATTCCTTGGCTCCACTGTCTTTAATAAGGGCAGAAATTGATACATTAAAAGGCGCCATGGGGGGACAATTCACACATGCTGCTCCCACCAATGTGAACAGACAGTTGCTGTGTGAGCTCCTTGACACACTGTGAGACAGCTAGCCAGCTACTGTACTGTAATTATTGTACAGACGACCTGACATGTGAGTGTTGTGGCCATGTTGTGAGTCACTTCTCTAGCATTAGTATCAAATCAAAATCCAATCAAATTGTATTTGTCACATGCGCCGACTACAACGGGTATAGATTTTAAAGTGAAATAGGCCTCACTCCCCCCTATCTGAGATACCTACTGCAGCCCTCATCCTCCACATACAATACCCATTCTGTCAGTCACATTCGGTTAAAGGTCCCCAAAGCACACACATCCCTTTGTCGCTCCTCTTTTCAGTTTGCAGCAGCTAGCGACTGGAACGAGCTGCAAAAAACACTCAAACTGGACAGTTTTTTCTCCATCTCTTCATTCAAAGACATTCTTACTGACAGTTGTGGCTGCTTCGCGTGATGTATTGTTGTCTCTACCTTCTTGCCATTTGTGCTGTTGTCTGTGCCCAATAATGTTTGTACCATGTTTTGTGCTGCTACCATGTTGTGCTGCTGCCATGTTGCGTTGCTACCTTGTTGTTGTCATGTTGTGTTGGTACTATGCTGTGTTGTCATGTGCTGCTGCCATGTTATGTTGTTGTCTTAGGTCTCTCTTTGTGTAGTGTTGTGGTGTCTTTCTTGTCGTGATGTGTGTTTTGTCCTATATTTTTATTTTATTTTTTATTTTTAATCCCAGCCCCCGTCCCCGCAGGAGGACTTTTGCCTTTTGGTAGGCCGTCATTGTAAATAAGAATTTGTTGTTAACTGACTTGCCTAGTTAAATAAAAAAAGAAACTCAAAGAAATGCTTACTAGACCTTCCCAACGATGCATATTAATAAAAATAAAATTAGTATTAAAAATGAACACATGGAATAAAATACACAAGAATGAAACTATATACAGGGAGTACCAGATATTATTCATGGGAACGTTTGTCACTAACAGAATTAGCAGGGTTTCTGTGTCTACATTCTCAGACTCACTACTGAGAAGTGGGGCTGTCCTAAAGAGGTTAACACAAGTCCTTAGGGAGAGGAACACACACACACACACACACACCGGTACGTGTTTGGACATCTTGCTCAGTGTATAGGACCATACTACTCAGTGAATTTCACAAAAATAAAAATAGTGAAACGTTTAGAAAGTTATTATTTTTTAGATAAAACTATACTAAATATATTCACGTCACCAAATAACTGATTTAAACACACTGTTTTGCAGTGAAGGTCCACAGTAGCCTCAACAGCACCCTCTATGATAGCAGCATGGTGTAGCTGGAGGACAGCTATTTTCCGTCCTCCTCTGGGAACATTGTCTTCAATACAAAACCTAGGAGGCTCCTGGTTCTCACTCCCTTCCATAGACTTACACAGTATTTACTTCCGGAGGATGTCCAACCTATTAGAGCTCTTGCAGTATGAACTAACATGTTGTCCATCCAATCAAAGGATCAGATAATTAATCTAGTACTGAAAGCATACGCTAAAGCTAGCTAGCACTGCAGTGCATAAAGTGTGGTGAGTAGATGACTCAAAGAGAGAGAAAGACAACAGTTAATTAATTTCTTAAAATATTAAGAAGCAAAAAGAGAGAGAGTGCTAAATAAATGTTGTTGTATTTTTTTGTCTTAGTTTACCTTTCACTTACTTAGCTAATGCAACTAATTTAGCATACTCAACAACCTGACTCAAACAGAGAGGAATGCTATTTATGTTAGCTAGCTGGCTAAGGCTATCCAACACTGCAACTCTTCCAAGTCAAAGTAAGCTTTCGGTTTTATTAATTTATTGCCACTGCTTGCTTTACACTGTACTGTGTGATTGTACACATGAATTGGATTGTGTTTTTACTAACACGTTAGTTCTAGTTTGTTGACTATAATGTTAATATGGTGACAATGATGTAGCTAGGCTGTATAGCTGTTAGTGGTTATGGTATGAAGGTTTGGCTTGAAGAGGTTATTGTGCCTGGTCACAGACAGCTGTTGTGTTGTGCACTGAAGTCCAAAGTGATGATGCTGTGTGGCTGCTATGAAAGTGAACAGTGTGTGCGGGTGATCAGTTGTCAATTAGTTACGTCGATTCTGTTGCAATACGTTTCTTAAAAAGGAAGCAAACGGAATGAAACAGGGAGGGAACTACCTACATTTGTCCAATAGAAACTCTGTTTGGACTAATGATTACAACCCAGATCAGCTAGATGCAGGCAAGAGTGTGCAAGG
Organism: Coregonus clupeaformis; assembly: GCF_020615455.1. Lineage (NCBI taxonomy): Eukaryota > Metazoa > Chordata > Actinopteri > Salmoniformes > Salmonidae > Coregonus > Coregonus clupeaformis. The sequence goes on from NC_059203.1 coordinate 8,970,313, forward strand.
CAGTATTGAATGTGTCACTGTCTGTCACCTTGATTACTCCAATTAGTCTATCTACCTCTGCACAGTTGCTAGTGAGGACACAAGGGGATCAGCTTTCCCTTCTCTCCGAGACACAGCAGGGAGACCAACCCACCCGCTCTACATGCATGATACACATGCAGTACCAGTCAAAAGTTTGGACACACCTACTCATTCAAGGGTTTTTCTTAATTTTTACAATTTTCTACATTGTAGAATAATAGTGAAGACATCAAAACTATGCAATAACACATATGGAATCATGTAGTAACCAAAAACAAAAAAAGTGTTAAACAAATCAAAATATGTTTTATATTTGAGGTTCTTCGAAGTAGCCACCCTTGATGACAGCTTTGCACACTCTTGGCATTCTCTCAACCAGCTTCATGAGGTAGTCACCTGGAATGCATTTCAATTAACAGGTGTGCCTTGTTAAAAGTTAATTGGTGGAATTTATTTCCTTCTTAATGTGTTTGAGCCAATCAGTTGTGTTGTGACAAGGTGTGTGTGTGTGTGGGGGGGTATACAGAAGATAGCCCTATTTGGTAAAAGACCAAGTACATATTATGGCAAGAACAGCTCAAATAAGCAAAGAGAAATGACAGTCCATCATTACTTTAAGACATGAAGGTCACTCAATCTGGAAAATGTCAAGAACTTTGAACGTTTCTTCAAGTGCAGTCGCAGCAACCATCAAGCGCTATGATGAAACAGGCTCTCATGAGGACCGCCACAGGATTGGAAGACCTGCTGCAGAGGGTAAGTTCATTATAGTTAACTTCACATCAGATTGCAGCCCAAATAAATGCTTCACAGAGTTCAAGTAACAGACACATCTCAACATCAACTGTTCAGAGGATGCTGCGTGAATCAGTCCTTCATGGTCGCATTGCTGCAAAGAAACCACTACTAAAGGACACCAATAAGAAGAAGAGACTTGCTTGGGCCAAGAAACACGAGCAATGGACATTAGACCGTTGGAAATCTGTCCTTTGGTCTGATGAGTCCAAATGTGAGATTTCTGGTTCCAACCGCCGTGTCTTTGTGAGACGCAGAGTAGGTGAACGGATGATCTCCGCATGTGTGGTTCCCACCGTGAAGCATGGAGGAGGAGGTGTGATGGTGTGGGGGTGCAGCCAGCAAGTGTTCAGCATATGTGGGAACTCTTTCAAGACTGTTGGAAAAGCATTCCTCATGAAGCTGGTTGAGAGAATGCCAAGAGTGTGCAAAGTTGTCATCAAGGCAAAGGGTGGCTACTTTGAAGAATCTCAAATATAAAATATATTTTTAATTGTTTACTTTTTTGGTTACTCCATGATTCCATATGTGTTATTTCATAGTTTTTATGTCTTCACTATTATTCTACAATGTAGAAAATAGTCAAAATAACGAAAAACCCTTGAATGAGTAGGTGTGTCCAAACTTTTCACTGGTACTGTATAGAAACACATGCGCGCACACACACACAAACACACTGAGAATCATTCACAGACACTCACCTGTCACAATCCGGGTTAGAACTCCGGTCTCAGAAGTGTAGAGCTGGGGGTACTACCCCTTAGCCACAGAGGAGCTGTTGTAGGACCCAAATGAAACACCCAAGGCAATACTCCAGGCAAGTAGATTTAATGTTCACAAAACAGGAGGCAAAACAAAACAACTCCACGAGGGGAGAAAAACAAACTAAAGATAACTTCAAAAACTTACTAGGACAGACACGGTGAGACAAAGCAGGAGACACACAGTCAGGACGCAATAACCAAGTGACAAACAAGGGGAAAACACACAGCTAAAATACACAAGGGGGAAACAAGGCACAGGTGACCTGGATAAGCTAATTAGGACACATGAGGAAGAACTAAGGCAAAGGGGAACACAGCTGACCTCTAGAGGCCAGGAGACAAACAGGGGAAGCAGGAAGCTGACAGGACCCCCCTCCTCTAGGAACGACTCCTGACGTTCCTTCCAGAACACCCTGGCCCCAGGGGTGCGAAAATCTCGGATCAACCCTGGGTCCAGGATGTCCCTGGCTGGAACCCAGGAGCGCTCCTCTGGCCCGTAGCCCTCCCAGTCCACCAGATACTGCAGAGAGTTCTGGACCCTCCGGGAGTCCAGTATCCGGCGGACTGTGTAGGCTGGCTGGCCGTCTATGATCCTGGGAGGTGGCGGGGGTCTGTGGGGGGGGCAAAAGGAGAAGACAAGACAGGTTTAAGGAGTGAAACATGAAAAGTGGGGTTAACTCTAAGGGAGCGAGGCAGAACTAAACGATACGAAACAGGGTTAACCTTTCTAGCAATGCGGAAAGGGCCGATGTATCTCTGGGAAAGCTTCTTGGATTCGACCCGGAGGGGCAAGTTCTTAGTGGCCAACCAAACTCTCTGACCAGCTCGGAAACTAGGGTCAGTCCGGCGGTGGCGATTAGCCTGACTTTGGTATCTCTGGGAGGTCCGAAGGAGGGTACACCTGGCCTTCTTCCAGGTCCGCCTACAGCGTTGGACAAAGCGCTGGGCCGAGGGAACACCAACTTGCGCCTCTTCCTCTGGAAATAATGGAGGGTTGTAACCGAACTGGCATTCGAAGGGGGACAATCCGGTGGCTGAGGACTGGAGGGTGTTGTGGGCATATTCAGCCCAAATGATATAGGTGGCCCAAGACGTGGGATTACTGGCCGCCATACACCGCAGGGTGGTCTCCAGATCCTGATTAATCCGTTCCGTTTGGCCATTAGACTCTGGATGGAATCCTGACGATAGGCTGGCTGTGGCCCCAATAAGCCTGCAGAAGGCCCCCCAAAACCGGGACGAGAATTGGGGACCTCGGTCAGAGACCACGTCCAGGGGAATGCCAAATATCCGGAAGACATGGTTCATGAGGAGCTCAGCAGTCTCCTTAGCCGAGGGCAGTTTGGGCAGGGGAATAAACCGGGCAGCCTTAGAGAAACGGTCTACCACCACAAGGATGACGGTGTTGCCCTGGGATAGAGGGAAGTCCCGTAACAAAGTCCAGAGAAAGGTGTGACCATGGCCTTCGAGGAACAGGTAAGGGATGGAGCAGTCCCTGGGGTCGCTGGCGTGTCGACTTTCCCTGGTTGCACACAGGGCAGGCCTCAACATAGACCTGCACGTCCCTTCTTGATGGACGGCCACCAAAACCGCCGCCGGAGGAACTCCAGTGTGCGAGCACTGCCAGGATGGCATGTCAAGGGCGACTCATGACCCCACTGCAAGACGCGGCCCGAACCGAGAGAGGAACGTACAGGCGACCGGCAGGACCACCGCCTGGATCGGGCTCATGGGCAAGAGCTCCGCACCCTCTTTCTAGTTCCCACTGAAGAGGTGCGACGATCCTAGACCTCGGAATAATCGATGCCAAGGGCTTCTCTTGTACCTCGGGAGAATAGACTCGAGACAGAGCATCCGGCTTGACGTTCTTGGTGCCAGGTCGGTAAGTCAGGAGGAACTGGAATCGATTAAAGAAAAGGGACCATCGTGCTTGCCGAGGGTTCATCCGCTTAGCCTGTTGGAGATATTCCAGGTTCTTGTGGTCTGTGAGAACCTGGAAAGGGTGCTGAGCCCCCTCAAGCCAATGGCGCCACTCTTCCAAGGCCAGTTTTACCGCAAGCAACTCTAGATCCCCCACGTGGTAGTTGCGCGGCCTCAGACAGGCGGCGAGACATGAAGGCACAAGGGTGTAATCTCCCATCCGCACCCCTCTGTGACAGGACGGCTCCCACCCCCACCTCTGAGGCGTCCACCTCCACCACGAAAGGTCTCTCTGGGTCAGGGGTCACCAGAATCGGAGCAGAAGTGAAGCGGCGCTTGAGATCCTCGAAGGCCCCTGCTGCTTCCGGACCCCAGTGAATCTTGGTCCCTCCTCCCTTGGTAAGCGTCGTCAAGGGGGCTACCACCGAGCTGAAATTCTTGATGAACTTCCGATAGAAGTTAGAAAAGCCAATGAACCGTTGAACCTCCTTGACCGTGGCAGGTGTGGGCCAATCGTGGACCGCCTTGACCTTCTTGGGATCCATCTCTAGGTGCCCGGGAGTGACAATAAACCCGAGAAACTGAGTCTGAGAAACATGAAATTCACACTTCTCAGGCTTAACGTAGAGGTGATTGTCAAGGAGCCTCTGGAGAACCCGGCTAACATGCCCCTCATGTTCCTTCAGTGACCTCGAGAAGATGAGGATATCGTCCAGGTACACGAAGACGAACAGATTAAGCATATCCCGGAGAACATCATTAATCAGGGCTTGGAATACTGCGGGGGCATTGGTGAGCCCGAACGGCATCACCCGATATTCATAGTGTCCCGTGGGCGTAGTTGAACGCCGTCTTCCATTCGTCTCCTGGCCGGATCCGCACGAGATGGTAAGCATTGCGGAGATCCAGCTTAGTAAAAATGGAAGCCCCTTGAAGCAGCTCAAAAGCAGTGGCCATGAGCGGAAGAGGGTATCGATTCGAACCGTGATCTTGTTGAGTCCCCGGTAATCAATACAAGGCCTCAGACCCCCGTCTTTCTTTCAACAAAAGAAGCCCGCCCAGCCGGGAAGTAGAGGCATAGATGAGGCCGGCTGCCAAGGACTCCTTAATGTAGGTGTCCATAGCTGCGTGCTCGGGGAGGACAAGGAAAGATCCGACCTCTAGGAGGGCAGCACCCAGGGAGTAGATCAATGGCACAGTCATAAGTGCGATGAGGCGGTAAGGCAGTGGCCCGGGCCTTGCTGAACACTGCCTTGAACCGATGGTAAACACTGGGGACTCGGGAGACGTCAACAGACTCTTGAAACTGGGTACTAGGGGCTGAGGAACTCTGAAGCATGCAGGTGAGTTGGCAAGTGAGACCCCAGCTAAGAATGGTGCCAGTAGGCCAGTCGATCTGGGGATTATGTCTGCATAGCCAAGGGTGACCCAGGATAATAGGATACTCGGGAGAGTCAATGAGATAGAAGGTCTCCTCCTGCTGGTGTTGAGAGATGGTAAGTCGCAGGGACTGAGTCGCCTCAGTAACTTTTCCTGGTTCCAGAGGTCTGCCATCTAAGGCTGTAACTGCCTTTGTGATTGAGTTACTGCGTGGTCGAGCGCTGGAGTGGGCTTCAGCCGTTTGGGAACGACAAGACCCCTGCATGGCTTCATACCAGGGGTTCACGGCCGAGATGACCTGTCGTCACTGGGAGGTGACCGGGGGGAAGGGGGAGGACCAAGGAGGCGTTCAAAGAGCTGGTGAAGGGAACTCATCATTTCGGCCAGGAGTTGAGAATGTCTAGTCATCAGCTCCTCTTGTCGGCTGAGAACGGCTTCATGGCGCTGGAAAGAAGCCTCATGTCGAATGATCACCGCCAACAGGTCCTGGGAACTGAGTGTTTCTGGGTCCATGATTGACTTGGTTATTCTGTCACAATCCGGGTTAGAACTCCGGTCTCAGAAGTGTAGAGCTGGGGGTACTACCCCTTAGCCACAGAGGAGCTGTTGTAGGACCCAAATGAAACACCCAAGGCAATACTCCAGGCAAGTAGATTTAATGTTCACAAAACAGGAGGCAAAACAAAACAACTCCACGAGGGGAGAAAAACAAACTAAAGATAACTTCAAAAACTTACTAGGACAGACACGGTGAGACAAAGCAGGAGACACACAGTCAGGACGCAATAACCAAGTGACAAACAAGGGGAAAACACACAGCTAAAATACACAAGGGGAAACAAGGCACAGGTGACCTGGATAAGCTAATTAGGACACATGAGGAAGAACTAAGGCAAAGGGGAACACAGCTGACCTCTAGAGGCCAGGAGACAAACAGGGGAAGCAGGAAGCTGACACTCACCATGCTGCTAATTGTGCTGCTGTTTCCTATAGCCATGCTGAGGTGTTATAATCTGCAAGTGAATGAACTTGTTTTCAACAGTATAATGAGCTATGAAGAACTGAAGTTGTATGATGGAGACACTTTACAACATAATGGGTAAACCAATGCCAAGAAGAGATACAGTAAGAGGGCTATATCCCATTCCATACTTTAGTAGCAAAAAAAGTTGATGTGTCTTACTTTGGTCCTTGAAGGAATGTCTCTTCCTTTAGGTGCTTTGTATTTTCTCAAAGACACAATTAGTACTGCAAATTTCAATTACATAACAGTTGTTGCGTTAGCATTTGTGTGGGTAGATTTTAGATGGAAAACAAAAATACTTAATTAAGTCTTGATGAGCCTGATGATGATTCAGATAAAGACAAAGACAAGTCTTTGTTAATATTACATGATTACATTTGCATGCTATTGGCAATTGTTCTGCAATCCTCCAGTTCTCCCTGCTGCTGTCAATTCAGCTTTTACTCAAAATATGTTTGCCCCATGGATCAACACTGTTAAGTGAAAGGAGAAAAATGTAGGCCTATTTTTGTTTAAAATTGCCCATGGTTACTTACTGCAAAACTATTTTAGAGAAAAAAGTGTTTTGCCTTGATATGATATGATGTCTGATGCCCAAGCAAATGTTTAGAGGCTATTCACCAGCTCAGGGCTAAATTGCCATAATAGTGTCTCTAATTACATAATCTGAGGTGTCAGCTGGTATTTTGTGTTGCAAGGACCCAATATATTTGAGCTCCATAAATATGTAATTTCCCCCATGAAAATCAATTTGGGACAAATTATGTGACTTACTGTATGCATTTTAAATCTTTGATAAGTTAACTATGCCTTACTAAACTGTGTGCAATTCATCTTACTGTGGATTAATTTTCTACCAGAAAAAGAAAAGCTTCTACATCAGAAATACATATCTCTCCTTCCCCCATTCCGTTGCTTACAGCGAAATACAATGTTGATGTACGCTTGAAATACACTACTACCACCCCTAACTCCTTCCCAACAAAATGTAATCGTCCAGTTGCTGTAACAATGTCCTGTGGGGTAAATGGACTAGATCCTAATACAGTGTGATGGGGTGAGATAAGGCTTGGCTGGGGTTTGAGCAGTGTCTTGGTGTGGTCCTAGATAACCCACATCAACAGGCAAAGGGTACAGCCTAGCCTAGCAGAGAGGCCACCATGGCTCCCAAGGGCCCAAGAGCGATGACCCCCATGTCCACATGTTCCAACGGGCCATCCCCTGCTTTCTACAGGACCAAATCTGACAAGCTTTCAAGCCAGGGTCATATTCTGTTGCGGATCTTCCAAAAAAGGATATGGAACAAAACAGAACAGCGCTTGTCAGTGTTGGAAGGAGACAATGTATTGAAATAATGACCCCTTGGTGTTTTAGCTTCCAGACGGTTTAGAGAGGGAGCGGGGGAAAATTGAAATCTATTACATGTTGAATAATTTACTGCCTCGCTCTCTGAGAACATAAAACATCCCTCTCTTCTGTGCCTCGCTGTTAGGTATCTGCAACTGGTGGGTATTTTTATGGCATAGTTTTTTACCTGCTCTAACAAAGCAAGCCACAGACATTAGATGTCCTGTGAAAATAACTCAAGGACATAAAAAGCAATATCACCAACCAGTGCAAGCATTCTGCACTTTTTATATTTATGTATTTAGTGTGGCTTGTACGACATCTCATTCTGAACACTGTATACTAGCCTTGAGGGCTTCCCTGCAATTTAACATCATCTTAACAATAGCCACATGTGACAGATCCCAATGTGGAGCCTTAGCAGTTAAAACCACCCCCTGCTGTTGTGGCTGTTATGGTTAGGAGAGGGTATGTATTGCATCAGGTTTACCAGCCTGTCAGCCCCTCTGTCCTGGGGGAGACATTGGTGTGATGGAGTACATTGTTTCCCTCTAAATCTCTGTATGGTACAAAAACAGCAACAAAAGGCATGGCTGTTAGAATGTGTCACAGTCACACTTTTTCCCCGCCATGTCTATACTCAATTAACCATAATGGGTCCCTTTTGTTTGCATTGTTGGAAGGGCAAGACATTTCTATTTCAGACGTCAACTCCGCTTGTGTCTGAAAAGACTAAATGAGGGGTGAGGTTGTTGTTGTTTTTGTTTTATGCATTTCATGGAATTTCACCAGTTCCCCAGTTCCCCTGGGCATCCATCTTTTATATTCTACAATCTGGTGGCACAATCAGGTGCATATAGACTATCAGGTGCTAATGTTTCTACTAACCCCCGGTCAACAGCTTTGTTTGTTCTGCTACATTGAAACAGTTTTTTATTCACTGGTGCATATTCATTTTCAAAGGCAAATTTGGTTACTTTCTCCCTCCAGTTACTAATGTAAACAGTTGACTATGTGTGTGCATACGTGCAGGTATGTCTGGGCATACAGGTGCTTGTTCATGAACTAATAGCCTCTGTGTAGTAGACTGTAAGTAAAGTAAAGTAATGGACTATGTGATGTGCAGCTCCAGAAGCATGACCGTGAGAATGAGGATGTCCCCTCCAAGTGGAGAACAGAGGAGGAGATGGCTGCAGAGCCCTTCGATCTGAGGAAACAGTTGAGCTAAACTCTCCGGTAAAGACCCTCTTTAAGTATTTGTATAATTAGGGCTGGGAATTGCTAGGGACCTCACAATATGACATTATCGCGATACTTAGGTGCCAATACGATATGTATTGCGATTCTCACGATTCTATATGTATTGCAATTCAATACTGTGATTCTATTGTGATTTGATGTTCCAAACCCAGATAACAAGCACACCTTTGGCCGACCTATCAAAGTGCGTGCGGAATATGTCGTTTGGAGAGCATTTACACATTAGGAAGATGTCGGTGAGACATCAGAATATACATCATGCCTACGTTGGGCAGAAATACAGTATGTGTTCTATATGGGAACATATTGCTCACTCTAGTATTCACACCCCTTGACTTTTTCCCCATTTTGTTGTGTTACAATGTCCTGCTGAAAGGTGCATTTGTCTCCAAGTGTCATTTGGAAAGCAGACTGAGCCAGGTTTTCCTCTATGATTATGTCTGTGCTTAGCTCTATTCCTTTTATTTTTATCATTAAAAACTCCCCAGTCTTTGCCGATGACAAGCATACCCATAACATGATGCAGCCACCACCATGCTTGAAAATATGAAGAATAGTACTCAGTGATGTGTTGTGTTGGATTTGCCCCAAACATAACGCTTTGTATTCAGGATATAGTTAATTTCTTTGCAATTTCTTTTGTAGTTTTACTTTACTGCCTTATTGCAAACAGGATGCATGTTTTGGAATATTTTTGATTCTGAACAGGCTTCCTTCTTTTCACTTTGCCAATTAGGTTAGTATTGTGAAATCCCTGAGCGGTTTCCTTCCTTTCCGGCAACTGAGTTAGGAATGACACCTGTATCCTTGTAGTGACTGGGTGTATTGATACACCATCCAAAGTGTAAATAATAACTTCACCATGCTCAAAGGGATTTTTACAATATTATTTTATTCATTTTACCCATCTACCAATGCGAGGCATTGGAAAACCTCCCTGGTCTTTGTGGGGTGTGTGGGGGGGTGGGGTGGGGGGGTGACGTGTCTGTCCTAAATCTAGGAGATATTACAAAACTTGTAACACATATTTAACCCCTTTTTTGGGGTAGGCACGATACTACCTTCATACTTACATTTGTTTTTTTAACCGGTACCGGTTACCTTCAGATGAGTCCCGGAGAACACCATTGAGTTCGTGAGAGTCTCCACTTTCCATAAAGTGGTCATAATAGTTTGTAGGTTAAATCTTTTGGACACTATAGACGTGTACTTGAGAAGCATCAGAAAATGATTTTTGATTAGTCATGGAAATAAAAGTGCTAAGAACATGTTGGCTCACTAATTAAAAATAATATGGCGAACAAGCTAGGATGAGCAATACTGGAGTTTTAGCGCAGGTACAGCTGACTAGCGCTAGCTAGCAAAAAATATTATAAAATATATTTAGAAACCGATACTTGGAGTCAAAGTATTGATATAATATTGTCCAAAATAATTTTGCGATATGTACAGTGCATTTGGAAAATATTCAGACCCGTTCCCTTTTTCCACATTTTGTTACGTTACAGCCATATTCTAAAATTGTTTAAATAAAAAATGTTCCTCATCAATCTACACACAATACCCCATAATGACAAACCAAAAACAGGTTTTTAATAATTTTAGCAAATATATAACCAAAAACAGAAATACCTTATTTAGAAACATATTCAGACCCTTTGCTATGAGACTCGAAATTGAGCTCAGGTGCATCCTGTTTCCATTGACCATAATATAATTGGATATGCCATTTAGCAGACACTTTTATCCAAAGCGACTTACAGTCATATAATATAATAATAATAATATGCCATTTAGCAGATGCTTTTATCCAAAGCGACTTACAGTCATGCGTGCATACATTTTTGTGTATGGGTGGTCCCGGGGATCGAACCCACTACCTTGGCGTTACAAGCGCCGTTCTCTACCAGCTGAGCTACAGAGGACCACATCCTTGAGATGTTTCTACAACTTGATTTGATTCCACCTGTGGTAAATTCAATTGATTGGACATGATTTGGAAAGGCACAGAGCAAAAACCAAGCCATGAGTTCGAAGGAATTGTCCGTAGAGCTCAGAGACAGGATTGTGTCAAGGCACAAAGTATTGAAGGTCCCCAAGTACACAGTGGCATCCATCATTCTTAAATGGAAGAAGTTTGGAACCACCAAGACTCATCCTAGAGCTGGCCGCACGGCCAAACTGAGCAATCAGGGGAGAAGGGCCTTGGTCAGGGAGGTGACCAAGAACCCAATGGTCACTCTGACAGAGCTCCAGAGTTCCTCTGTGGAGATGGGAGAACCTACCAGAAGGACAACCATCTCTGCAGCACTCCACCAATCAGGCCTTTATGGTAGAGTGGCCAGACGGGAAGCAACTCTCAGTAAAAGGCACATGACAGCCCGCTTGGAGTTTGCCAAAAGTCACCTAAAAGACTCTCAAACCATGAGAAACAAGATTCTCTGGTCTGATGAAACCAAGATTGAACTCTTTGGCCTGAATGCCAAGTGTCACGTCTGGAGGAAACCTGGCACTATCCCTACGGTGAAGCATGGTGGTGGCAGCATCATGCTGTGGAGATGTTTATCAGCGGCAGAGTCTGGGAGACTAGTCAGGATCGAGGGAAAGATGAAAGGAGCAAAGTATAGAGAGATCCTTGATGAAAACGTGTAGCGTCATACCCAAGAAGACTTGAGGCTGTAATCACTGCCAAAAGGTGCTTCAACAAAGTACTGAGTAAAGGGTCTGAATACTTTTGTAAATGTGATATTTAAGTTTTTTATTTTTTATAAATTTGCAACAAATTCTAAAAACCTTTTCTTGGTCAAATCAAATTTGATTAATCACATGCTTCATAAACAACAAGTGTAGACTAACAGTGAAATGCTTACTTATGGGCCCTTTCTAAAAATGCAGAGAGAAAGAAAATAGAGAAATAATAGAAAAGTAATAACACATAATAATAAAAGTAATAATGAATACACAATAACAATAACTTGGCTATATACAGTTGAAGTCGGAAGTTTACATACACCTTAGCCAAATACATTTAAAATCAGTTTTTCACAATTCCTGACATTTAATCGTAGTAAAAATTCCCTGTTTTAGGTCAGTTAGGATCACCACTTTATTTTAAGAATGTGAAATGTCAGAATAATAGTACATACACTCAATTAGTATTTGTTAGCGTTGCCTTTAAATTGTTTAACTTGGGTCAATTGTTTTGGGTAGCCTTCCACAAGCTTCCCACAATAAGTTAGGTGAATCTTGGCCCATTCCTCCTGACAGAGGTGGTGTAACTGAGTCAGGTTTGTAGGCCTCCATGCTCGCACACGCTTTTTCAGTTCTGCCTACACATTTCTATAGGATTGAGGTCAGGGCTTTGTGATGGCCACTCCAATACCTTGACTTTGTTGTCCTTAAGCTACTTTTCCACAACTTTGGAAGTATGCTTGGGGTCATTGTCCATTTGGAAGACCCATTTGCGACCAAGCTTTAACTTCCTGACTGATTTCTTGAGTTGTTAGTTCAATATATCCACATAATTTTCCTTCCTCATGATGCCATCTATTTTTTGAAGTGCACCAGTCCCTCCTGTAGCAAAGCATCCCCACAGCATGATGCTGCCACCCCAGTGCTTCACGGTTGGGATGGTGTTCTTCGGCTTGCAATCACCTGCTTTTTCCTCCAAACATAACGATGGTCATTATGGCCAAACAGTTCTATTTATGTTTCATCAGACCAGAGGACATTTCTCCAAAAAGTACGATCTTTGTCCCCATGTGCAGTTGCAAACCGTAGTCTGAAATTCAGAAAAACGCATGTAAAAAATGTTATGAATTGATTTGCATTTTAATGAGGGAAATAAGTATTTGACCCCTCTGCAAAACATGACTCAGTACTTGGTGGCAAAACCCTTGTTGGCAATCACAGAGGTCAGACGTTTCTTGTAGTTGGCCACCAGGTTTGCACACATCTCAGGAGGGATTTTGTCCCACTCCTCGTTGCAGATCTTCTCCAAGTCATTAAGGTTTCGAGGCTGACGTTTGGCAACTCAAACCTTCAGCTCCCTCCACAGATTTTCTTTGGGATTAAGGTCTGGAGACTGGCTAGGCCACTCCAGGACCTTAATGTGCTTCTTCTTGAGCCACTCCTTTGTTGCCTTGGCCGTATGTTTTGGGTCATTGTCATGCTGGAATACCCATCCACAACCCATTTTCAATGCCCTGGCTGAGGGAAGGAGGTTCTCACCCACGGTTTGACGGGCCCCGTCCATCGTCCCTTTGATGCGGTGAAGTTGTCCTGTCCCCTTAGCAGAAAAACACCCCTAAAGCATAATGTTTCCACCTCTATGTTTGACGGTGGGAATGGTGTTCTTGGGGTCATAGGCAGCATTCCTCCTCTTCCAAACACGGCGAGTTGAGTTGATGCCAAAGAGCTCGATTTTGGTCTCATCTGACCACAACACTTTCACCCAGTTCTCCATCTGAATCATTCAAACTTCAGACGGGCCTGTATATGTGCTTTCTTGAGCAGGGGGACCTTGCGGGTGCTGCAGGATTTCAGTCCTTCACGGCGTAGTGTGTTACCAATTGTTTTCTTGGTGACTATGGTCCCAGCTGCCTTGAGCTCATTGACAAGATCCTCCCGTGTAGTTCTGGGCTGATTCCTCACCGTTCTCATGATCATTGCAACTCCACAAGGTGAGATCTTGCATGGAGCCCCAGGCCGAGGGAGATTTACAGTTATTTTGTGTTTATTCCATTTGCGAATAATCGCACCAACTGTTGTCACCTTCTCACCAAGCTGCTTGGCGATGGTCTTGTAGCCCATTCCAGCCTTGTGTACGTCTACAATCTTGTCCCTGACATCCTTGGAGAGCTCTTTGGTCTTGGCCATGCTGGAGAGTTTGGAATCTGAATGATTGATTGCTTCTGTGGACAGGTGTCTTTTATACAGGTAACAAACTGAGATTAGGAGTACTCCCTTTAAGGTTGTGCTCCTAATCTCAGCTCGTTACCTGTATAAAAGACACATGGGAGACAGAAATCTTTCTGATTGAGAGGGGGTCAAATACTTATTTCCCTCATTAAAATGCAAATCAATTTATAACATTTTTGACATGCGTTTTTCTGGATTTTGTTGTTGTTATTCTGTCTCTCACTGTTCAAATAAACCTACCATTAAAATTATAGACTGATCATTTCTTTGTCAGTGGGCAAACGTACAAAATCAGCAGGGGATCAAATACTTTTTTCCCTCACTGTACATATAACTAGGAATAGAGTGACTAGGCAACAGGATAGATAATAAACATTAGCAGCAGCGTATGTGATGAGTCATAAAAGTTAGTGCAAAAAGTGTCAATGCAGATAGTCCAGGTAGCTATTTGGTTATTAACTAACTATTTAACAGTCTCATGGCTTGGGGGCAGAAGCTGTTCAGAGTCCTGTTGGTTCCAGACTTGTTTCATCAGTACTGCTTGCCGTGCGGTAGCAGAGAGAACAGTCTATGACTTTGGTGGCTGGAGTCTTTGACAATTTTTTAGGCCTTCCTCTGACATCGCCTGGTATAGAGGTCCTGGATGGCAGGGAGCTTGGCTCCAGTGATGTACTGGTCCATACGCACTACCCTCTGTAGCGCCTTGTGGTAGGATGCCAAGCAGTTGCCATACTAAGCGGTGATGCAGCCGGTCAAAATGCTCTCAATGGTGCAGCTGTAGAACATTTTGAGGATCTGAGGGCCCATGCCAAATCTTTTCAGCCTCTTGAGGGGGAAGAGGTGTTGTCATGCCCTCTTTACAACAGTGTTGGTGTGTGTGGACCATGATAGATCCTTAGAGATGTGGACCGAGGATCTTGAATCTCTCGACCCGCTCCTCTACAGCCCCATCGATGTGAATGGGGGTGTGCTTGGCCCTCCGTTGCCTGTAGTCCACGATCAGCTCCTCTGTCTTGCTGGCGTTGAGGGAGGGGTTGTTGTCCTGGAAACACACTGCCAGGTCTTTGACCTCCTCCCTATAGGCTGTCTTAACGTCGTCAGTGATCAGGCCTACCACCGTTGTGCCGTCAGCAAACTTAATGATGGTGTTGTAGTCGTGCGCAGCCACACAGTCATAAGTGAATAGGGAGTACAGGAGGGGACTAGGCACTCACCCCTGAGGGGCCCCCGTGTTGTGGGTCAGCGTGGCGGATGTGTTGTTGCTTACACTCACCACCTCGGCCCTTCAGGAAGTCCAGGATCCAGTTGCAGAGGGCTCATAACAACACGTAAAGGCCCTCTAAACCCAACAGTCACAGATAAGCACATGCATGTGGGCACCTCCATGCAAAGCAGAGCTAAAAACGTGCAGATAATGAAGGTAACATGTGGTTAATAAAGAGGAGCAGCTGCTCTGGGATCTGTGAAATTGTCAAATCAGATTTAGTGTGCCGTTGGAGACAACAAGCCTGCCAAAGAGTTAGCTGAAGGCAGTAGATCTGCTTTCACATTGCTGGAATTCAGGAAATAGCAGTGGAAAGAAGATATGTTGTTGCTGCCCGTTTCACTTTATATTAGGGATTTACTGTAAGTATCTGATTTGGTAAAAAAATTTATCTTCATAATAATCAGTGGGATAACAAAGGTCTGTTACATCTTAAGAAAAGCATTCCTACGCTTAATTAGTTTGTAATACTTTCATATCCTTCAACTGAACTGTAAAGTGCTTAAAAGCATTGCCCTGGAGTCCAGGGACTGGGATTTGGTAGCCTTGTTTGAAGCATGCTGATCTTGCGAGCTTACACGGAAACAGAATGTAAGCTTGTGAGGTCAGGATGGTTTGTACGAGGCTAGGGCTTTGATACAAGGTTGAAAAATGGACAATAAGAAACGCTGTGAATTTAACTCCACCATTAGTCAACATTCCATAACATGTCATTTTTATTGACACAACGACCACAGTAATGGATTGATTCCTGGTGGTTATGCCTGGTGAATAACACAGCATAAGGTTACATAGATTTCCTTTATTGTATCGATGTTAGGATAAAATGTCTATTAGGCTTGGTGGGGGACTCAGGTGCAGAGACGGACACACGGACAACAGAGGGTGAATTAGGATGTCGTTTATTCAGCGTGAATTGGCAGAGAGAAACAGTTCAGGGTGGAATAGCTTCAGACCGGGGTAGGAGCTGAGTGGGGGGGAGAGCCAGTAGTCCGGAGAGCTGGATGACGAGGATATCAGACAACAGATGAGCAGGTTGCGGCGTGGGAATGGCAGGTAGGCAGGCAGCAGGAACAGACGGGATCTGGTCGAAGGAGAGACAGGTTACAAAACGTGGCAGAAACAACTATAATGCTGAGATAGTAACAACTAGACTGAGATTGCTGTACGGGGCCAAGTTACCACAGGTAGTGTAGGAACGAACTGGCGCTGGAGAGGTGTCCAGCCCGGGTAGATAACTGCTGGTTGATTGATGACAATGAGCCGCAGCTGGAAGTAACGGAGCATGAGAGAGAATGGCCACGCCCCCTAACCTAGATCCTCTGACTGGGCTGCACAGCAGGGGGAGACAGACACAGACAACACACACACACAGGGGAAAAAGGAAAAGGGAAACAAGCGGGAACCGGACCAACAGTGCCGAACCGTAACAATGTCAGTCTTTCCATTTACTCAGCTAGATGCAGAAATACAATTCTGTCATTGATATACAATATGTGAGTGGCTGTGCCCATGGCTTTCTAGTGGTAATCAAGCTGTAAAAGGCCCCATGAATTTTAAACAATATTATTAAGCATGAGGGATTTTTCAATAAATCAAAGAGTTGGGGGAGAATATCCATTTAACACGGGTCCAGTCAGATTAAGCCTCCCCACACAGAGAGAGGAATATAGCCTTGCAGACAGGACTACACATTTCTTATCTGGCCTTTGCTTCAGGACCAACACTATGTTACCTCCATTCAAATGTCCCTTATAAGATCGCTTTCATTTCAAAGGTTTGTGGTTGATCGTAATATGAAATAATTAGTAGGCACATATTATAATAGGATATCGTTAAAGCGTATTGAATATAATTAGTTAGAGAATAACGTTGTAATACATTTCACATGCTATGGAATGAAATTCCAATTAGAATGCACGTCCAGATTATATTAAATGGATGACTTGGAGAGTTCCTATTTACTGACGTATGGTTTAATTAACTCTCTGACATGGTAAAAGGGCCTAATGACTACCAACATCTTTCATAGGATTACTAGGCCACCGCTGCAATGATACCATGAATCACTTTACTTCTTTATCGTCGGAAACTAAGTGTACATAACACTGTGAGATTGGCTTCTGGGATTTTCTCTGACTAATGTTTTGCTTGTATTTCAAGAGAAAGACTGTTTCATTGAACTTCATAGATTAGAGGTTTTCATCACAATGATTTGCCAACCCAAATGCTCTGATACTATTTAAACTATTTAAACCATGAACATAGACATGAAAAACTACGTAAAAACATCCAAGGAACTAGTTATCCACACAGAACAAATAGATTGCTACCCATGTAAAAATAGACATATTCTGTCCCAACAGAGCAATAGATCCCTGGACATTAAACATCGTTTTATCTTGTCTGTTTTGGCCACCCATGTAGTCACTAGAGGAGACACCTCACTTATGCGGAAAAAAAACTCATCTTCCTTCCTCTTTCCACCATCATTGAATGTAAATTGTACTGTATATAGAGTCGTTCAGCTTCTCTTCAAATTATAATATCTCTGGACCATCAGAGATGCATCTGTACATGTCAGCAACGGAATTCATTATTACCATGAAATGTGGATGGAGACCCCACACATAACTATCATTATTTACCAGTGATAGATATGCATCTTCTGGTTAAATGGATGTGCTTTCCATTATTGGTGCATTAGGTGAAACCGTGTACTGACCTAGGTAATGGTACCTTTCCAACTTTTCCCCCAGGTTTTAATCGTAAATATCATAATTATGTGGACAAGAAAAAAATAGCAAAAGGTGATGTAACCTCTTTTATGACTGGTTATATAAGCCCTGGCCATGTTTTTGGTGTAATGTGCAGCCTATTGCACAGGGGTTTCTACTACTCATATGGGTATGAGTGCATAGATGAGATTCACGTCTCCAACAATTACTCTCATGTTTGTGCTCATGTCTTCAATATGAATTTTTGTGTTATCCGCATTACATTTTTACCTTCCTAATATTACTTATTCTGTTAACAATAAATAAAATAAAATCTAATTGTATTGGTCACATACAAATATTTAGCACATGTAATTGCGGGTGTAGCGAAATGCTTGTGTTCCTAGCTCCAACACTGCAGTAGTATCTAACAATTCACAACAATACACATAAATCTAAAAGTAAAAGAATGGAAAGTCTGAGTGGCATTGACTAAAATACAGTAGAATACAATACAGTATATACATATGAGAGTAAAGCAGTATGTAAACATTATTAAAGTGGCCAGTGATTCGAAGTCTATGTATATAGGGCAGTAGCCTCTACGGTGCAGGATTGCGTAACCGGGTGGAAGCCGGCTAGTGATGGCCTTGACATAGAAGTTGTTATTCAGTCTGTCGGTCCCAGCTTTGATGCACCTGTACTGACCTCGCCTTCTGGATGATAGCAGGGTGAACAGGCCGTGGCTCGGGTGGTTGATGTCCTTGATGATCTTTTTGGCCTTCCTGTGACATGGGGTGTTGTAGGTGTCCTGGAGGTCAGGTAGTTTGCCCCTGGTGATGTGTTGGGCAGACCGCACCACCCTCTGGAGAGCCCTGCGGTTGCAGGCGGTGCAGTTGCCGTACCAGGCGGTGACACTGCCCAACAGGATGCTCTCAATTGTGCATCTGTAAAAGTTTGTGAGGGTTTTAGGGGTCAAGCCAAATTTCTTCAGCCTCCTGAGGGTGAAAAGGCGCTGTTGCGCCGTCTTCACCACACTGTCTGTGTGGATGGACCATTTCAGATCATCAGTGATGTGTACGCCGAGGAACTTGAAGCTTTCCACCTTCTCCACTGCGGTCCTGTCGATGTGGATAGGGGCGTGCTCCCTCTGCTGTTTCCTGAAGTCCACGATCAGCTCCTTTGTTTTGTTGACGTTGAGTGAGAGGTTATTTTCCTGGCACCACTCTGCCAGGGCCCTCACCTTCTCCCTGTAGGCTGTCTCGTCATTGTTGGTAATCAGGCCTACTAGTGTTGTGTCGTCTGCAAACTTCATGATTGAGTTGGAGGTGTGTGTGGCCACGCAGTCATGGGTGAACAGGGAGTACAGGAGGGGGCTGAGCACGCACCCTTGTGGGGCTCCTGTGTTGAGGATCAGCGAACTGGAGGTGTTGTCTCCTACCTTCACCACCTGGGGGCGGCCTGTCAGGAAGTCCAGGACCCAGTTGTATAGGGCAGGGTTCAGACCCAGGGCCCCGAGCTTAATGATGAGCTTGGAGGGTACTATGGTGGTGAATGCTGAGCTATAGTAAATGAACAGCATTCTTACACAGGTATTCCTCTTGTCCAGATGGGATAGGGTAGTGTGCAGTGCGATGGCGATTGTATCGTCTGTGGATCTATTGGGGCAGTAAGCGAATTGAAGTGGGTCTAGGGTGTCAGGTAAGGTAGAGGTGATATGATCCTTAACTAGCCTCTCAAAGCACTTCATGATGGCAGAAGTGAGTGCTACTGGGCGATAGTCATTTAGTTCAGTTATCTTTGCTTTCTTGGGTACAGGAACAATGGTGGACATCTTGAAGCAAGTGGGGACAGCAGACTGGGATAGGGAGAGATTGAATATGTCCGTAAACACTCCAGCCAGCTGGTCTGCGCATGGTCTGAGGACGCGGCTAAGGATGCCGTCTGGGCCGGCAGCCCTGCGAGGGTTAACACGCTTAAATGTTTTACTCACGTCGGCCATGGAGAAGGAGAGCCCACAGTCCTTGGTAGCGGGCCACGTCGGTGGCATTGTGTTATCCTCAAAGCGGGTGAAGAAGGTGTTTAGCTTATCCAGAAGCAAGACGCCTGTGTCTGTGACGTGGCTGGTTTTCCCTTTGTAGTCCGTGATTGTCTGAAGACCCTGTCACATACGTCTCGTGTCTGAGCCGTTGAATTGTGACTCCACTTTGTCTCTGTATTGACGTTTTGCCTGTTTGATTGCCTTATGGAGGGAATAACTACACTGTTTGTATTCGGCCATATTCCCAGTCACCTTGCCATGGTTATATGCGGTGGTTCACGCTTTCAGTTTTGCGCGAATGCTGCCATCTAGCCACTGTTTCTGGTTTAGGTAGGTTTTAATAGTCACAGTGGGTACAACATCTCCTATACACTTCCTGATGAACTCAGTCCCCGTATCCGTGTATTCGTCGATGTTATTCTCAGAGGCTACTTGGAACATATCCCAGTCCGCGTGATCAAAACAATCTTGAAGCATGGTTTCCGATTCGTCAAACCAGTGTTGAATAGACCATAGTACTGGTACTTCCTGTTTGATTTTCTGCCTATAGGAAGGGAGGAGCAAAATGGAGTCGTGATCAGATTTGCCAAAGGGAGGGCGAGGGAGGGCCTTGTAGGCATTTCGAAAAGTTGAGTAGCAGTGGTCCAATGTTTTTCCAGAGCGAGTACTACAGTCAATGTGTTGGTAGAACTTCGGTAGAGTTTTCCTCAAATTCGCTTTGTTAAAATCCCCAGCTACAATAAATGCAGCCTCAGGATATGTGGTTTCCAGTTTGCATAAAGTCCAGTGTAGTTCTTTGAGGGCCATCGTGGTATCGGCTTCAGGGGGAATATACACAGCTGTGATTATAACCTAAGATAATTATCTTGGGAGGTAATATGGTCGGCATTTGATTGTGAGGTATTCTAGGTCGGGTGAACAAAAGGACTTGAGTTTCTGTATGTTATCACAATCACACCATAAGTAGTTAATCATGAAACATACACCCCCGCCTTTCTTCTTCCCGGAGAGTTCTTTATTCCTGTCAGCGCGATGTACTGAGAACCCAGCAGGCTAAATGGACAGGGACAGTGTATCCCGAGAGAGACATGTTTCTGTGAAACAGAGTATGTTACAATCCCTGATGTCTCTCTGGAAGGAGATCCTCGCCCTGATCTTGTCTACTTTATTGTCCAGAGACTGAACATTAGCGAGTAATATACTCGGAAGCGGTGGATGGTGTGTACGCCTCCTGAGTCGGACTGGAAGTCCACTATGAATACCTCTCCTCCGCCGGCGGTGTTTTGGAGCAGCATTTGGAATAAGTTCAATTGCCCTGGGGGGTACGAACTAAGGATCCAATTCGGGAAAGTTGTATTCCTGGTCATAATGCTGGTGAGTTACTGCCGCTTTGATATCCAAAAATTCTTTCCAGCTGTATGTAATAACACAAAACATTTCCTGGGCTAATAATGTAAGAAATAACACACAAAAAAAACAAAATACTGCAAAGTTGTTTAGGAGCTAGAAGCTGAGCTGCCATATCTGTCGGCGCCACCTTCACATACATTGCCTTCAGAAAGCATTCAGATGTTGTTGCGTTAAAGCGTTATTCTAAAATAATAATACAAAATCAACAACCTTCACACAATACCGCATATTGACAAAGCAAAAACAGGTTTTTATAAATTTTAGCTAATTTATAAAAAATAAAAAAACAGAAATATCACATTTACATAAGTATTCAGACCCTTCACTCAGTACTTTGTTGTAGCGCCTTTGTCAGCGATTCCAGTATTGAGTATTCTTGGGTATGACGCCACAAGCTTGGCATGCCTGTATTTGGGGAGTTTCTCACATTCTTCTCTGCAGATCCTCTCAAGCTCTGTCAGGTTAGATGGGGAGTGTTGCTGCACAGCTATTTTCAGGTCTCTCTAGAGATGTTCGATCGGGTTCAAGTCCGGGCTCTGGCTGGGCCACTCAAGGACATTCAGAGACTTGTCCTGAAGCCACTCCTGTGTTGTCTTGGCTGTGTGCTTAGGATGGTTGTCCTGTTGGAAGATGAACCTTCGCCCCAGTCTGAGATCCTGAGCGCTTCAGAGCAGGTTTTCATCAAGGATCTCTCTATACTTTGCTCCATTCACCTTTCACTCGATCCTGACTAGTCTCCCAGTCCCTGCGGCTGAAAAACGTCCCCACAGTATGATGCTGCCACCACCATGCTTCACCATAGGGATGGTGCCCGGCTTCCTCCAGACGTGACGCTTGGCATTCAGGCCAAAGAGTTCAATCTTGGTTTCATCAGACCAGAGAATCTTGTTTCTCATGGTTTGAGAGTCTTTAGGTGTCTTTTGGCAAAATCCAAGCAGGCTGTCATGTGGCTTTTACTGAGGAGTGGCTTCCGTCTGGCCACTCTACCATAAAGGCCTGATTAGTGGAGTGCTGCAGAGATGGTTGTCCTTTTGGAAGGTTCTCCCATCTCCACAGAGGAACTCTAGAGCTCTGTCAGAGTGACCATCGGGTTCTTGGTCACTTCCCTGACCAAGACCCTTCTCCCCAGATTGCTCAGTTTGGCCGGGCGGCCAACTATAGGAAGAGTCTTGGTGGTTCCAATCTTTTTCCATTTAAGAAAGATGGAGGCCACTGGGTTCTTGGGGACCTTCAATGCTGCATAATTTTTTTGGTACTCTTCCCCAGATCTGTGCCTCTGCACAATCCTGTCTCGGACCTCTATGGACAATTCCTTCGTCCTCATGGCTTGGTTTTGTCTCTGACATGCACTGTCAACTGTGGGACCTTATATAGACAGGTGTGTGCCTTTCCAAATCATGTCCAATCAACTGAATTTACCACAGGTGGACTTCAATGAAGTTGTAGAAACATCAAGGATGATCAATGGAAACAGGATGCACCTGAGCTCAATTTCGAGTCTCTTAGGGAAGGATCTGAATACTTATGTAAATAAGGTATTAATATTTAATAATTTGCAAAAATTTCTAAAAACAAGTTTTGCTTTGTCATTATGGGGTATTGTGTGTAGATTGCTGAGGATTTTTTATTTATTTAATCAATTTTAGAATATGGCTGTAACGTAACAAAATGTGAAAAAACTCAAGGGGTCTGCACACTTTCCGAAGGCACTGTACTATTTTGGCTAATAATCATTTCCACAGATCTGTCAGTTTCTACCAGTGAACAGAACAACAGCAAAGAGAAATACATCCTGATCAGAGGTAGTATATAGTGTGACAGGTCTTCATACAATGGAGGCTGTCAAAAATTGCCTGCAGTGTTTCCCTATCTATTTTTATATTCTTCTCTCAAATTGGATCCAGGTTCTTGAATGGGTAGAGTCATTTGTGGACAGAATTGCTTCAGGAGTAATGTACTTGAGCAGTCATGAATCTTTATGTGGTGTTTGTGGTTTTTCCTTATTCAGTGTGTAACCCACAAAGCTCCATGGTTCCTAAGGATATGTATAGGCTGTAGGCTCCGCCCGGTCACTTCCTAGCCACACCCATCACTTCCAGGGCCAGTTCAGTAGGCAAAGTAGGCAATGTTGAGAGACGGGTCAGACCAAGGTGCAGCGTGAAAAGCGTACATGCTTATTTAACTCAATAAACATAAACAAAACAAGAAACAACGTAACATGAAGTCCTCAGGCTATACACATACACACCTAACACAGAGCAAGATCCCACAACTAAGGTAGGCAACCAGGCTACTTAAGTATGATCCCCAATCAGAGACAACGAGCGACAGCTGCCTCTGATTGGGAATCACACCAAACCTAGAAATACACATCTAGATCGTAAACATAGAAATTCTAACATAGATCCTCACGCCCTGACCAAACCAACTAAAGACAACAGGCCTCTCAAGGCCAGGGCGTGACAGTTCCCTCCCTTATTTTTCTGTTAGTGACGTTGGGTTCGGTAACTAGCTGACCATTATAGGAGAAAACAAGGTTGTATGGGATTTAGTGGTAGGCCTATATTCAGCCGGCCATTACTGGTTGCAGAATTGAAAGTAAAGCCAATATTTCTATACTGTTTTGACATCCACAGTGCTACTGTTATTGAGATATGTCTCAGTGTGTTCCTTTCATTTCATATGACTGTTGAACATTTTTATTTCAGCTTAAATAGATCATGAATATCCATGGAATGGTAAACATTTAATTCACTGTTTAATTGAATTTCACTTCCTATAAGTGTAAGAATGGATTCCTTTGGAAGAGCATTCCCTGAGGTCTAACATCTTAAAACAAATTCTGAGCCAGTGATTCTGTTAGTGGTTGTTTTGCATGACATTTTGAAATTATATGGTTAATCTAGAGATGTGTGGTACGTCAAACATTCACATTGTGAAAGAGGAAAATACAAATTATTAAAATAATATAAATGCCCTATTCTAGAATGTGAGTGCTCAACAGAAACCAGTAAGAAATGTAATCAAAACCGGCCTCTCTCTGGTTTCGGTTTATGAATCATAGCTAGTTATGGGAGAGAAAGAAAAAATATATGAATTCCCAAATACATCTTCAAAGCTGCTTAAATTAATTACAGGAGATTGGGGAAGGTCCAAGGGGGCCATGGCATACTGTTTGCCTGTGGCTAAGAAAATAAAGTGATTATGGAAGCCGTCATGGAGCTGGCCTTTGCCACCACAGCTCAGGGCGGAAGTTTCCCCTGGCTGTGGTACCCATGGGTCGTGGTGCCAATAACATGTCAATCCCTTGCCCTCTGGGTTACACGCTGCGACATTAACGACAAAGTAACGGACCGCTCCGCTATGAAGGCTCTCAAACTGTTCTCCCCGGAGTGAGAGTATGAGAAAAATTACAGCAACATTCTACTCCCCAAACACACACTAAGGCACCAGACTCTAACATAATTAGCTCCTAACTTTGTCTTAGAATAAATGGGAGCAACTTAATTTCCCTAATCAGTATTTGTCTTTTCTTTTACCATATCCAAGGCCTCTGAAAGTATAACTCCCTTATATTTGTGAAAAGTCGTTATTTTATAGAAATGTAGCTAACTCAACTCATAAACCATAGCGTGTAAAAAGGACTGCAAGAAATAAAAGGTTGCTTGAAGGTGAAAAAAAAAGTGTAATCTCAAAGCAATACCACATCAGTACTCGCAGTACTCAATAACACATGAAAGGCCCTGTGATGGTCAAAGCTGTGTGCACAGTAGCCTATACTCAGTTTGTCCAGTCGTTCTTTATTGGCCTTCAGTAAGTGATGTGTTAAAGCTCAACAGATCAGCTATGCTGTCAGAAGTACTGTAGGTCTGAAGTGTTTCACACATGTCCCTAGAGACCACATATCCAGTCAGCATCCCTTAGTTTCCTCTCTCCCTCCCTCCGGTGACATCTCTCTCCCTGGGGTGGACAGCTGAGACCTACAGGGCCATGGAAATGGGCCTTTGATCTGTACTTTTACCTCCACTGAAAATGATCCAGAAAGTGTTGATTCAGCATCTCTACTCAATTGGTAGAGCATGGTAGAGCATGGTGCTTGTAACGCCAGGGTAGTGGGTTCGATCCCGGGACCACCCATATGTAAAAATGTATGCACACATGACTGTAAGTCGCTTTGGATAAAAACATCTGAATTCCCTGACATGTCTGCCCATGAAACAAAACATATCCTTTGTGTGTGTGTGCGCGCTGTTATTTACAGCTGAATTAAGCTAGTGAGGTTCATTAGCTGAGGAATTTAGCTCTACTTTTTGGTTCCACTTAAGTTTGGCTTTGAGTTTTGTAAAAAAAATAATAATAATAAAGTCTAGCGACTAATTAACTGAAGAGTGTTGAGTTTCAGCATTGAGCTCTGTAATTCACTCCCTTTATATGGGTATGTAATGGATGTGTGACAGGTAGCCTAGCGGTTAAGAGTGTTGGGCCAGTAAACAAAAGGTTGCTGGTTCAAATCCCTGAGCTGGCAATGTTGAAAGATCTGCCCTTGAGCAATGCAGTTAACTGACAACTACTGCTCCCTGGCCGTTGATGATGTTGATAAAGGTAGCCCCCCTGCACCTCTTTGATTCAGAGGAAGTAGTTCATGTAGGGTGGTTTGTATCAAACTGTATTGCACACCTCTTGATTTATGATGTGTCCAGTGGTAATAAAATTGGGCAAATAAAATAAATAACCAGGTGGTTTCACCTGTGGTTGTAAACACAGGGTTTGTGAGGAACTGATTTCGGGGGATGGTATTTGGATAGGGGGGATGTTCTCCTGTGGCTATAATTATGTTAATTAATACTATAAATTAGCTTTAAATAGTTATGTGTAGGGGTTGTCTGGGATTGATGTATATTTATATAATATGTTGTAACGTTAGGTAGAACCTGCCCTGTGATTTATGACCATAGATGTCAAATCTGTGATTAGGTTCTGATTTCTATAGAAAGGTATTTGTACTTACAAGGAGATCATGTTACACATATTAAATATGTACTTTTTTTTTTTTTTCATTTGTGAGATCAATTAAGATCTCTTGAACATACAAACATAACTCTATTCACTGATGCTGTGGACAACAGTTTTCAAGAAATTCCATTTGTGATGGAAAATGTGTTATGTTCAGAAGTATAGAACATCACATGTTTAATCTTTCACATCATAGTCAGAGGAGTTTATGTCAAAAACTCTGTCCTGCCAGGGATCACTTGACAAGTCTTAATCCTATATGTCTCCCTGTTAACCTACAAGTGAATAAACCACTTATTCCCAAAAGAGGTTGGGGAGGGAGATCTTGGTCAGGATACAGTGTGAAGTTTGTTGTGGTAATTTTTTGTATGGTCTTTTCAGTCACGGTATACATTAGAAAACCCCTCAAACCCAAAAGCCTTTGCAAGGTTAAATCTGCATAAACATTTTTGATTCGCCGTTACCTCAACATCAAAGACACATCTCTCTAGACCCCATTCTATATTGTGGCTAATCTAGGGCGGTTTGCGTCAAACTCTAGTTCACGCCTCGCGATTTATGAAGGGGTTTGTCCTGAGGGGTAATTAAAATAAGTAACCAAATGGTCACCTTCTATTGTATGTAATCACTTTTGATGTAGGTTTTGTTTGTTTGTGTGTGTGTGTGTGTGCGCGGTGTGTGTGTGTGTGTACCATTATACTTTCATTAGTTTAGGCACTCAAAGCTGAGAGGATGAATCCATTTTGAAAAGGGGTGTCCTGTCCTGTGATCAAGCCAACCATTTTTAATATAATGGGGGACCCAACAAACACCAGCTAGACAATATGTTGTTTGTCAGGCTCTTGTATCTAAGCGTCTGTGTGTGTGTGTGTGTGTGTGTGTGTGTGTGTGTGTGTGTGTGTGTGTATGTTGCCAGGTGTGACTGTGTGGCCTTCTGTATAAATATAAAACATTTTCAGATCCCGGTGTGTTAACTAATTTCTCTCTTTTCATTTTTCATTTTTCCATTTTTATTTCAATTATTCTTTTTCTAAAACATAACATAAATGTGGGGTGATTGAGATTTAAAACCAGATTATTATATTTCTTTCTCACTTTTAGAAGTTCTTGGGAATTGTCATTTGATCTTTTCAATACAACAGCGGGAGAGTTTACAGAAATCTGTAAGAACAGATACCGTCTGTTAATAATTCAATAGTTCATCAAGGTCTGTTTTGAACTTGCCTCTTTTTGTCTTTTACAGATATATTAACTACACCTGAGAACCAAGGGTGTGTGAAGACTTCATTTTCAGAGCCTGGCCCAAGTACAGTTTAACGAGCACACCCAGAAAAAAAGTGTGTGAAAAAGTGACAATTTTTGTGAAGGTTAGTAACCTTGTTCATGTTGTTTGTATAAAATGATGATGATGCTGGATAAAATATGATCTATTGATGTAAATAAAAATGTGTGTAACACATTCTCTTGTACGCCCATTTTCAACAGGGCTCGGAAGAATCGGGGGAAGTTCAACCATCGATGAAAGTTTAAGGATTAACAACTCTCTAGACCCAGATAGGGTCTAGAGAGTTGCTATGGACGAGTTGCTATGGACAACAATCACTATATTAGTGAATTGCTTGAATCTGTGGGAGGAATTTACATACGGTGTACAGAACTCACTGGGTTATATACACACAGTTGCAACATAAGAGAGAAGACATGTATGAAAACCGTACTCTTCGTGCTGAAATTCATGCTCTTAGGGAAGAAAATCATATGCTTGGGGGGTAGCATGTTAATTTAACCCTGACCATAGCAGATGCTGCAAAAGGCTTCAAAGTTAATGTGATGATCCTGCAGACCAGAACTATTGTGTATACCTTTTTTATTTTGTATATATATATTTATTTTTGTAACCCTTTTTTCACGGTATCCAATTGGTAGTTACAGTCTTGTCCCATCGCTGCAACTCCCGCACGGACTCGGGAGAGGCAAAGGCCGAGAGCCGTGCGTCCCTTGAAACACAACCCAGCTGAGCCTCACTGCCCGCTTAACCCAGAAGCCAGCCGCACCAATGTGTCACCGTACACCTGGCGACCGTGTCAGCGTGCACTGCGCCCGGCCCGCCACAGGAGTCGCTAGTGTGCGATGTGACACTGCGCCACTCGGGAGGCCCAGGACTATTGTGTATTTTGTAAAGTTTTGTTAAAAGGTGTGCCTTGTTAAAAGTTAATTTGTGGAATTTCTTTCCTTCTTAACACGTTTGAGCCAATCAGTTAGGTTGTGACAAGGTAGGGGTGGTATACAGAAGATAGCCCTATTTGGTAAAAGAACAACAAGTCCATATTATGGTGTAAGAATATTTCAATATAAATACACAACGAAGAGGACTAGAGGACAAGAGGGAATTAACAATCAATGGAAATAGTTGTTTTTCAGTTCAACATCTGTTTAGAATCTGTGTAGGGGTTCCAACCAGGGACTCATAGCTACATATGGCACATTCTCATTGGTCCAAATTGTCTATACATTGAGCCTAAAGCAGGATACTTGGGGGTTTGGCCATTGGCCCAATTTTATTGCATGGAATTCTAATTGGTCAGCCACATGCTAGGCATGAGGCAATTAACTACATCCTGTCTCTTTGTTCAGTAGAGAAACATTGAGGACAGGGAAGAATTAACATCTACCATCTACTTTCCAGCATAACAACTATGATTTGTTCTCTTTGAATAAATATATTTCTCTCCCCCTGATTTGCTTCTGGGTCTGTGTTATTGAAGAATAACATAAACTGCTAACACTGGCAAGAACAGCTCAAATAAGCAAAGAGAAACGGCAGTCCATCATTACTTTAAGACATGAAGGTCAGTCAATCCGGAAAATTTCAAGAACTTTGAAAGTTTCTTCAAGTGCAGTCGCAAAAACCATCAAGCGCTATGACGAAACTGGCTCTCATGAAGACCACCACAGGAAAGGAAGACCCAGAATTACCTCTGCTGCAGACGATAAGGTCATTAGAGTTAACTGCACCTCAGGTTGCAGCCCAAATAAATGCTTCACAGAGTTCAAGTAACAGACACATCTCAACATCAACTGTTTAGAATTCAAGGCACACTTAACCAGCATGGCTACCACAGCATTCTGCAGCGATACGCCATCTCATCTGGTTTGCGCTTAGTGGGACTACCACTTGTTTTTCAACAGGACAATGACCCAACACACCTCCAGGCTGTGTAAGGTCTATTTGACCAAGAAGGAGAGTGATGGAGTGCTGCATCAGATGACCTGGCCACCACAGTCACCCGTCCTCAACCCAATTGAGATGGTTTGGGATGAGTTGGACCGCAGAGTGAAGGAAAAGCAGCCAACAAGTGCTCAGCATATGTGGGAACTCCTTCAAGACTGTTGGAAAAGCATTCCAGGTGAAGCTGGCTGAGAGAATGCCAAGAGTGTGCAAAGCTGTCATCAAGGCAAAGGGTGGCTACTTTGAAGAATCTCAAATATATTTTGATTTGTTTAACAATTTTTTGGTTACTACAAGATTCCATATGTGTTATTTCATAGTTATGATTTCTTCACTATTATTCTACAATGTTGAAAATAAAGAAAAACCCTTGAATGCGTAGGTGTGTCCAAACTTTTGACTGGTACTGTATGTGTTTTTCAAATGTATTGAATGGTAAAAACAGTATGGCTATATTATATGTAGCTCAGAGCTATTTCTGTCCAATGTTGAAGACGAGCTAGAGTGTGACTGTGGTTGTTAGCGCTGACGTCTTCTGGCCCAGCCTTGAGCTACCAGACCAATGGTTTAAAAGAGACAAGAAAACTATTGAAAAACAAATTCCCGATGTCGTGGATAATTATCACTATACTTGTTAACAATCAAAAGTTCTTCCAGAGTTTTTGTTGAATCAAGATAGACTTTTATTAAACAAAGCAACGAAAGCCGAGCTGGTCTATGGAGTAGCTGCTTGCCATGACTTGGAGCTCTCCTTTTATACAGACACAAATGCATAGTCAAGCTTATACAACATACATAGTTACTCCTCTCAATGTGAATGAATAACATCTTTCAGTGTCACATGTTGGTTACTCACGAGGCTACGTGCGTTTCTCTAAGTGGGGCTTATTAGTGGCGTGACTCAAAAAATTATATACAGTGGGGAGAACAAGTATTTGATACACTGCCGATTTTGCAGGTTTTTCTACTTACAAAGCATGTAGAGGTCTGTAATTTTTATCATAGGTACACTTCAACTGTGAGAGACGGAATCTAAAACAAAAATCCAGATTCGATTCCCACGGGGGGGCCAGTATGAATAAAAAAATATAAAAAATGTATGAACTCACTAACTGTAAGTCGCTCTGGATAAGAGCGTCTGCTAAAAATGATGTAAATGTGTCATGGCTGTAAAAAATACACACACACAAAAAAAGATGCTTTCATGTAATCTTTTATTTGAAAATAAACATAGTAAATAACATCAATGTTTGCATAGTATTATATAAAAATATGAAATTACATTTCATACATGGTCTTACATAAATAAAATAATTTTGGAAACATAAATAGACGTGACCAAAACAAAATGAAATAATTTGCATTAAGGTTAATGGTCCTACTTGATTTACCTTGAACAAAAATATTTTCAACCAAATAGATTTCTATGGTGTGTATACTAAGTGAAGACCTTCTCAACCTCCAAACTCTCCAATGCGCTCTTCAATAATCATAAGGTTGTTTTTCTGCGGGGGTAAAAGGCTGTCATCACACAACGATGCAGGGAGTCCTTCTATAAATGTGATAGCCTTTACTTTCATCAAATCATCAACAAGGGCTGCCAACATGAATAAATCCAAATCATATTTTCAATCTTCTTTGTGAAAACGGCATCTGCATTCTCCAAAAGGATTTTCACAAAAAAAGGGTTACTAGTTCCACTCACAACACAGCTGAAAGGATGTTGTAATCTTGTGTAAAAAAAAAAAGTGACACTATTTAACATCACCATTGTAGCCTTTAGTACCCATATGGCCTCGTACTGTAATCAGGGAGAAGCACACGCTTGTTATACACAACTCTGAAACGTTTACTAACTGATCTGTTTTTCAATGTGAAAGACTTCTTATCCCTCACAATTGAGTCAGTATTAGCAAGAATATGTTCATCACCTCGGTACTGCACATACAGTGCATTCGGAAAGTATTCAGACCACTTGACTTTTCCCACATTTTGTTACGTTACAGCCTTATTCTAAAATGAATGAAATTAATGTTTTTCCTCATCAATCTACACACAATACCCCATAATGACAAAGCAAAAAGAGGTTTTTATAAATGTTTGCACATTTATAAAAATGAAAAACAGAAATACCTTTATTTACATAAGTATTCAGACCCTTTGCTATGAGACTCGAAATTGACCTCAGGTGCATCCTGTTTCCATTGATCATCCTTGAGATGTTTCTACAACTTGTTTGGAGTCCACCGGTGGTAAATTCAATTGATTGGACATGATTTGGAAAGGCACACACCTGTCTATACGCTCTTATTTCATCTTTCGTAAAAAAGACCCCATCGGAAACAGACTTGTACCACTCTGTAAACTCAACCTTTTCTTTAGCCATCATAGTATTCACACTGTAAAAACAAGGCTCAGGGAATACACCAACATAACTCTCATTCATTTTTAGAGTTATTAAACCCCATAGCAGCAGACATCGCGCATAGTTTCATTGGCAGGAAGCAGTGACAATCATTGTAACACTGTTTGTACCTTGAGCAATGATTGAAGGATTAATGCCACTCTGAACAAGATACTTGTTCAAAATGTAGCCATCCAAATGCTTTTGAATGATGTGCTATAAATGTGAAGTTACTATATTTTGGTTGTCGAATATTTGGAAGAATGCTGCTACACAATCATCACCCTCAGCACAACACTTCTTATTGTCAAAACGTATAGTGCAGACATAGTTACAGTAGCTACATGTAGACTACCCTGAACACGAGATTCAAAATCGTAATACACCTATCTCTCACTAGGGTCTTCTATTTTAATTGGTTATATGCAGCATTCATGCTTTATTTCGGAGGCTAGCTCTTCCTTGCAATGGACACACAATTTAACAACACATTAGTGCGGTTTGGGGCTGCAAACACTAACGTTGTACAGTGAGGGAAAAAAGTATTTGATCCCCTGCTGATTTTGAACGTTTGCCCACTGACAAAGACATGATCAGTCTATAATTTTAATGGTAGGTTTATTTGAACAGTGAGAGACAGAATAACAACCAAAAAATCCAGAAAAACACGTGTCAAAAATGTTATAAATTGATTTGCATTTGAATGAGGGAAATAAGTATTTGACCCCTCTGCATAACATGACTTAGTACTTGGTGGCAAAACCCTTGTTGGCAATCACAGAGGTCAGACGTTTCTTGTAGTTGGCCACCAGGTTTGCACACATCTCAGGAGGGATTTTGTCCCACTCCTCTTTGCAGATCTTCTCCAAGTCATTAAGGTTTCGAGGCTGACGTTTGGCAACTCGAACCTTCAGCTCCCTCCACAGATTGTTTTGGGTCATTGTCATGCTGGAATACCAATCCATGACCCATTTTCAATGCCCTGGCTGAGGGAAGGAGGTTCTCACCCAAGATTTGACGGTACATGGCCCTGTCCATCGTCCCTTTGATGCGGTGAAGTTGTCCTGTCCCCTTAGCAGAAAAACACCCCAAAGCATAATGTTTCCACCTCCATGTTTGACGTTGGGGATGGTGTTCTTGGGGTCATAGGCAGCATTCCTCCTCCTCCAAACACGGCGAGTTGAGTTGATGCCAAAGAGCTCGATTTTAGTCTCATCTGACCACAACACTTTCACCCAGTTCTCCTCTGAATCATTCAGATGTTCGTTGGCAAACTTCAGACGGCCCTGTATATGTGCTTTCATGAGGAGGGGGACCTTGTGGGCGCTGCAGGATTTCAGTCCTTCACCGCGTAGTGTGTTACCAATTGTTTTCTTGGTGACTATGGTCCCAGCTGCCTTGAGATCATTGACAAGATCCTCCCGTGTAGTTCTGGGCTGATTCCTCACCGTTCTCATGATCATTGCAACTCCACGAGGTGAGATCTTGCATGGAGCCCCAGGCCGAGGGAGATTGACAGTTATTTTGTGTTTCTTCCATTTGCGAATAGTCACACCAACTGTTGTCACCTTCTCACCAAGCTGCTTGGTGATGGTCTTGTAGCCCATTCCAGCCTTGTGTAGGTCTACAATCTTGTCCCTGACATCCTTGGAGAGCTCTTTGGTCTTGGCCATGGTGGAGAATTTGGAATCTGATTGATTGATTGCTTCTGTGGACAGGTGTCTTTTATACAGGTAACAAACTGAGATTAGGAGCACTCCCTTTAAGAGTGTGCTCCTAATCTCAGCTCGTTACCTGTAGAAAAGACACCTGGGAGCCAGAAATCTTTTGGATTGAGACAGGGTCAAATACTTATTTCCCTCATTAAAATGCAAATCAATTTATAACATTTTTGACATGCTTTTTTATTTTTATTTTTTTTGTTATTCTGTCTCTCACTGTTCAAATAAACCTACCATTAAAATTATAGACTAATCATGTCTTTGTCAGTGGGCAAACATACAAAATCAGCAGGGGATCAAATACTTTTTTTCCTCACTGTAATGACAACCGCAATCAGAACAATACTTCTTCATGTCACACTGACTGACCCAACACCCAGTCTCTTTGTGATATGTCAAACGACGGTGTTGGTGAAGAGTAAATTGTGAGTAGCAATTGCGTTCGCAATCCTCACATTACACTGTGTGCATGATCTGTGCACGACATTCCTTATGAAGACAGACACTACAGCTGTGTTTACAACTATGATCACCTATTGTGTTGAAACCAGTGTAACAATACTCACACACATTTGAAACACCAAGAAAACCTTTCAGATTCAAGATCCCATGGTAGTGTTCATTTTGCAAGTATAGAAATAATGTTTTAGGGTGGTTCTCCTCGCTGTTTTGAAACTTGGAAAAGATGCCTTCTCGATTGCGATAGATTACAACAATTTTAACACCCAACATTTGTTCAAACTTCCCGATGTCTGTGAATGCCACACAGTCATTGAAGGATAACCCAACATCATTGTGGAGCTCCCTATCATGGGCTATTGCCTCTGTCATTGTGTATTGTGGGATCATCAAACACGCCACACAAATGGAAAAACACGTGGTGTCATTATTCCCTACAATATACAAATGGTTTTTATTATTTTTTTACAATCTCACCTTCGATGAGGGTTTGCACTTCACGGAGAGCTCTGCCACCAGCCTTATGGTTTTTAACAATTTGGATGACCAGTTCCAAGGTCTCATCAGTCAAATGTCCTTGATTGCTTTGCATCACACCTTCAAGCATAATTCCAAAAGTACACTCATTATATTCATCAAGTGTCATAATAACATTTACAGGTGATAACAGTGAATCACCCGACAATTCTATCTGTAAACGGTTACCTGGACCATCTGCAAACTCTGAGGCTCTAAGAACCAAATCGTCCAAAGTCTGCATAATGGGTAAATAGAAAGTTGCAAAATCATCTATTCCAGCATTTACAATACCTTGAAAATTTTAAAACTGTCTGAGTTCTACATTGTCAAAACGATTACGTTGTGTAATCCTCACATCTTCAAGCCACCACCTTGCTGTAAGATATCTGTATATCTCTCAAATTCTGTAAGGTTATCATGTTGAGAAGGCATCGGTGAGTTTGTGGGTGCAGAGATTAAATCAGTATTAATCAATCCACCGTTTATCTCAGTGATTAAATCTTGGACATTTTGAGGCATTTCATCATTTGTTGGGTCATCTAGGGTGTCAGGGCTGAAAACAACAGCTGCCATAGCATATCTTTAAAAATCATCAGGGTCATTGTGATAAGAAAGCATCGCAGAGTCTGACTGAGGTTGATGTGGATGGGGGTTCTGTGAAGGGGTTTGTGGTATTGCTCGGGTTAGTGTTTGCGGCGGTGTTCAGGATAACATTTTCACAAATGCTACGTGTTTTAGATTTCCGTTTATGAGTCAAAGATAATCTATTGGATCGCTGATGTGTTGAGATGTTAGGATGATTTGTTATTGTAATGTGTGGAGTATGTGTGGTGGATGAGTGATGGGTGATGAATGTGGTATGAATCCTATCAGATTGTTGTTGTGCTGGGTTGTTAGAATGGTGTGTGGATGGGTTGTACAGGTTATGTGTAGGAGATGGCTGTTGTGCAATGGATGAATTAGCGGTGACAACTGTGGGGTTTTGAGGTTGTAAGTTGGGTGGTGGTTCGACGTTCACAGCATGATCACTAACTCTTCTTGCCTTGCGCCTATTCATCAAAGATAGTCTGTTTGGTCGTTTAGGACCGATTTGTAATAATACCGATCAACTTTTTTTTTTTACAACATACACACCCCAAAAAAAGAAAATGGAAAATACTGCCAAAGTTTGCATTAATATGATAACGCTTAAAGTGACAAACAATACGAGTCATAAGCAATAAGTGCAATCAAACAAATGTGTACAAATGCGGACTACACCCAATTATCAGTAACCATTACAAACCTATAAACCTATAAACCATTAACATTAACTGTAACCAAACAAATGTGTACAAATACGGACCAGATCCAATTATCACAAACCATTACAAACATACAAAGACTTCATTAATTGAAATGTATTCCAGGTGACTACCTCATGAAGCTGGTTGAGAGAATGCCAAGAGTGAGCAAAGCTGTCATCAAGGCAAAGGGTGGCAACTTTGAAGAATCTCAAAATAAAATATATTTTGATTTGTTTAACACTTTTTTGGTTACTACATGATTCCATATGTGTTATTTCGTAGTTTTGATGTCTTCACTATTATTCTACAATGTAGATAATAGTAAAAAAATTAAGAAAAAACCCTTGAATGAGTAGGTGTGTCCAAACTTTTGACTGGTACTGTATGTGTTTTTCAAATGTATTGAATGGTTAAAACAGTATGGCTATATTATACGTAGCTCAGAGCTCTTTCTGTGTCCAAACTTTTGACTGATACTATATATTCTATTAGCGACATTTTGCGAGTGACACACGAAAAAACATTCCGGAAAACACCCCATTCCCTTGAGGTGAAATCCACGTGGTGTCTTTCTTCGCAAAAACTCCTTGCCTTCTTCCGTTGTGTAAAATGTAACCATAGGTTGCGAGGGCATGAAAACGTAACCCCCGATACGACCATCTGAAATCTTCCAATCGTCCCTCAACATCTCTGAATCCAGCTGGAGAACTCGTCTCAAAATCGGCAGCGATTTCTTGGGGGCTGACACATTCATCACGTCTTCAACATCAGGATGGACGCTCTTGGTGGAATACAGTAGACCCGACCTTGTTGGTAGATTCCGCAGGTGTTTCAACATCCATCACCGGTACTTGATCAAGCTCGACGGTAGATCATCGATAGGGCATACCAAGTTTAACTCAGACAGGTCTGAACGAAATACCCTAAACGTTGTGACGTTATAAATACCCAAAGTGGAATACAAAAAAACGGGGGTGTGGTTTGAACCCTAGACGAGATCAAACTATTCAGATCAAAGGTGTTTACAGCCACAGGTGAAACCACCTGGTTATCTATTTTAATTACCCAATTTTATTACCACTGGACACGCCCACATCATAAATCAAGAGGTTTGCAATACAGTTTGACACAAACCGCCCTACATTAACTACTAGAGGGGTTGGGTTAAATGCGGAAGACAAATTTCGGTAGAATGCATTCAGTTGTGCAACTGATTAGGTGTCAGTTGTGCAACTGATTAGGTGTCCCCTAATAGATGGTACAGTGAGGGAAAAAAGTATTTGATCCCCTGCTGATTTTGTACATTTGCCCACTGACAAAGACATGATCAGTCTATAATTTTAATGGTAGGTTTATTTGAACAGTGAGAGACAGAATAACAACCAAAAAATCCAAAAAAACACATGTCAAAAATGTTATAAATTGATATACATTTTAATGAGGGAAATAAGTATTTGACCCCTCTGTAAAACATGACGTAGTACTTGGTGGCAAAACCCTTGTTGGCAATCACAGAGGTCAGACGTTTCTTGTAGCTGGCCACCAGGTTTGCACACATCTCAGGAGGGATTTTGTCCCACTCCTCTTTGCAGATCTTCTCCAAGTCATTAAGGTTTCGAGGCTGACGTTTGGCAACTCGAACCTTCAGCTCCCTCCACAGATTGTTTTGGGTCATTGTCATGCTGGAATACCCATCCATGACCCATTTTCAATGCCCTGGCTGAGGGAAGGAGGTTCTCACCCAAGATTTGACGGTACATGGCCCCGTCCATCGTCCCTTTGATGCGGTGAAGTTGTCCTATCCCGTTAGCAGAAAAACACCCCCAAAGCATAATGTTTCCACCTCCATGTTTGACGGTGGGGATGGTGTTCTTGGGGTTATAGGCAGCATTCCTCCTCCTCCAAACAATGCGAGTTGAGTTGATGCCAAAGAGCTTGATTTTGGTCTCATCTGACCACAACACTTTCACCCAGTTCTCCTCTGAATCATTCAGATGTTCATTGGCAAACTTCAGATGGCCCTGTATATGTGCTTTCTTGAGCAGGGTGATCTTGCGGGTGCTGCAGGATTTCAGTCCTTCACGGCGTAGTGTGTTATCAATTGTTTTCTTGGTGACTATGGTCCCAGCTGCCTTGAGATCATTGACAAGATCTTGTGTTTCTTCCATTTGCGAATAATCGCACCAACTGTTGTCACCTTCTCACCAAGCTGCTTGGCGATGGTCTTGTAGGCCATTCCAGCCTTGTGTAGGTCTACAATCTTGTCCCTGACATCCTTGGAGAGCTCTTTGGTTTTGGCCATGGTGGAGAGTTTGGAATCTGAATGATTGATTGCTTCTGTGGACAGGTGTCTTTTATACAGGTAACAAGCTGAGATTAGGAGCACTCCCTTTAAGGTTGTGCTCCTAATCTCAGCTCGTTACCTGTATAAAAGACACCTGGGAGCCAGAAATCTTTCGGATTGAGAGGGGGTCAAATACTTATTTCCCTCATTAAAATGCAAATCAATTTATAACATTTTTGACATGCGTTTTTCTGGAATGTTGTTGTTATTCTGTCTCTCACTGTTCAAATAAACATACCATTAAAATTATAGACTGATCATTTCTTTGTCAGTGGGCAATCGTACAAAATCAGCAGGGGATCAAATACTTTTTTCCCTCACTGTATGAATGAATCACAATGAGTTGAATTAGAAGGTGAACGAGTCATATTAATGAGAAGAAAATATGTGTTGTTGCTGAAGATAATTGAGGAATTTACTGTATAAAGTTTTTAAGCAATGATGTACTACTAGAAGATTGGCAGATGGGTTCTAGGGGTCATATAAAGTGCTACTGCTGCTACCCACCTTGAATTCCTTAATTGTATTCTGTTTTCGATACATGGCTGTGAGTGATGATTAAAATGTCAAATTCTTCCCTAGCTTTAGATGTAAAATTATATATTTTATCAGGAGTGGTCTCTAGTACTAGTGAACCGAAGGCCCAAGGGACAGGAATTCATCAGTCGCTTTTCATACACAGCTTCAACAAACTCATAAAGGAACAACAGATATGGGATGGGAGTCCACCAATGGTAGAGCTCTGGCAGGAAAAACATATTCACTTGACAAAGCCTTACTTTTATGAAACAAAATATATTGTGACGCTCTCTACCTCCCCCAAAAGCATTTCATACTGAGAGTCAATATTGTATAAATGATGGAAAATAATACATACAATTACTGAATATTAGAGTGTGTTTCAAAGGAACAGAGTTATTTGGGAAAGAGTAGGGTTAGTCATATTGTCACGATCATCATACACAGTGGACCAATGCGCAGCGTGATTTGCGAACATACTTATTTATTAGAGTACCACACGAACAAAACAACAAAACGATACGTGACGTCCTTGGTAACAGACACTAACCATACACGGAACAAGATCCCACAAAACACTGTGGAAAACAGGCTGCCTAAGTATGGTTCCCAATCAGAGACAACAAGCAACAGCTGATACTCGTTGCCTCTGATTGAGAACCACCCCGGCCAACACAGAAACACATGAGCTAGATAATCAGCCTAGAACACAAAACACATAGAAACAACACACCCTGGCTCAACATAACGGAGTCCCAGAGCCAGGGCGTGACACATATCCATTTTTTGATTCAGGTGGTTAGTAAATAATACAAAAAAAATTTTTTGTCATCTTTACTTGAATATAATCAGTACTTTACTCTACTTTACTTGATCAACCAACCTAATAATAATAATAATATTAATAACAATAATTTAAAATAAGATAAATACATAATCTAAACCACTATTTGTGTGTAAAAACAACTACGAGGAAATATGTATTTAACTTACTCAATTTTCATATTTTACTTTCAACTTAAGCATTTTAAGTTCTTCCAACATCTTGCCATGTGGCTCTTTTTTTGTGGGTAATATATACTTTTTTTAAACTTCATGATACTTTTACACAATGTTGTATGCACATTTGAAGAAAGAAAAACACATTTCTATATTAGGTTCAAACAGTTTGCTATGCTATGATGCGTAATGGATCATGATGAACAGATATCAAAACCACTGGGCAAATTGACTTTCGATGAACAGCTAATCATGGCTACCCGGACTATTTGCACTGCCCCCCCACCCCATACTTTTTACGCTGCTGCTACTCTGTTAAGTATTTATGCATAGTCACTTTAACTCTACCCACATGTACATATTACCTCAACTACCTCAACTAGCCGGTGCCCCCGCACATTGACTATGCAACGGTACCCCCCTGTCTATATAGCCTCCCTACTGTCACTTTATTCTATTGTATATATAGCCTCCCTACTGTCACTTTATTTTTACTCCTGCTCTTTTTTTCTCAACACTTTTTTGTTGTTGTTTTATTCTTACTTTTTTTTGTTTAAAATAAATGCACTG
Organism: Coregonus clupeaformis; assembly: GCF_020615455.1. Taxonomy (NCBI): domain Eukaryota; kingdom Metazoa; phylum Chordata; class Actinopteri; order Salmoniformes; family Salmonidae; genus Coregonus; species Coregonus clupeaformis. Next base: position 9,010,239 of record NC_059203.1, read on the forward strand.
TTGGTTAAGGGCTGTAAGTAAGCATTTCACTGTAATGTCTGCACCTGTTGTATTCGGCGCATGTGACCAATAAAATTTGATTTGATTTGATTTGATTTGATGAGACCACCAATTCTCAGTATTAGTAAGATCATGCATGGCACTCTTGACAGAGACTACTCGTGCAGCTTTACCTCCAGTTAGTGCTAGTGTAATGATAACTGTGCTCAACAATCCTGCTAAAGTGGATAAATATGTAAAGTGATGAAATACATAAAGCCATGTTTAACACTAAGACACGATCAATAAAAGTAACTCATCAGCAAGATTAAGTAGATCTAATGTACAATAACAGTTCTGGATTTTAACAAATTAAGTTGGATTTTAGATATTTTTTTATGCTGGACTTAATATATTAGTGTTTGTGAAACACTAAAAGCTACACTACCAGTCAAAAGTTTGGACATACCTACTCAAAGGTTTTTCTTTATTCTTACAATTTTTTACATTGTAGAATAATAGTGAAGACATCATAACTATGAAATAACACATATGGAATCATGTAGTAACCAAAAAAGTGTTAAACAAATCAAAATATATTTTAGATTTTAGATTCTTCAAAGTAGCCACCCATTGCCTTGATGACAGCTTTGCACACTCTTGTTATTCTCTCAACCAGCTTCATGATGTAGTCACCTGGAATGCATTTCAATTAACAGGTGTGCCTTGTTAAAAGTTAATTTGTGGAATTTCTTTCCTTCTTAATGCGTTTGAGCAAGGTAGGGGGGGTATACAGAAGATAGCCCTATTTGGTAAAATACCAAGTCCATATTATGGCAAGAACAGCTTAAATAAGCAAAGAGAAACGACAGTCCATCATTACTTTAAGACATGAAGGTCAGTCAATACGGAAAATGTCAAGAACTTTGAAAGTTTCTTCAAATGCAGTCGCAAAAGCCATCAACTGGCTCTCATGAGGACCGCCACAGGAATGGAAGACCCAGAGTTACCTCTGCTGCAGAGGATAAGTTCATTAGAGTTACCAGCCTCAGAAATTGCAGCCCAAATAATTGCTTCACAGAGTTCAAGTAACAGACACATCTTAACATCAACTGTTTAGAGGAGACTGTGTGAATCAGGCCTTCATGGTCGAATTGCTGCAAAGAAACCACTACTAAAGGAAACCAATAATAAGAAGAGACCTGCTTGGGCCAAGAAACACGAGCAATAGACATTAGACTAGTGGAAATATATCCTTTGGTCTGGAGTCCAAATTTGATATTTTTGGTTCAAACCGCCATGTCTTTGTGAGACGCGATGTGGGTGAACGGATGATCTCTGCATGTGTAGTTCCCACCGTAAAGCATGGAGGAGGATGTGTGATGGTGTGGGGGTGCTTTGCTGGTGAACTGTCTGTGATTTATTTAGAATTCAAGGCACACTTTACCAGCATGGCTACCACAGCATTCTGCAGCGATATGCCATCCCATCTGGTTGGGGCTTAGTGGGACTGTCATTTGTTTTTCAACAGTGTCACGAACCGGCTCAAGTTCGTAACAAAAGGGAGACACGTGGAGACAAGGAATACTTAAAGTATATATTTATTAACTAAAGTAAACTAACTCAAATAACAATGGGGTGTGTAATCAGTAATCAGTAGTGTAAGTGAGTGTTTGCTTGCATAAATGTAATATGGAAAAGTGTTGAGAGGTGCCAAAGCAAACAACCAAAAAGGCCACAAAAATACCACAACCAAAGTCAAAGTATCTGCCTGGAGAGAGTCTCTTTCATGAATGTGGAAGAGGTCCATTTATGCTGGGACACACCCGGCCCAGGTGTTTCCCATGTAGCTGACGACCCTCCCAACTCCGCCCACCGGCATCCTAATAAGGAAACAAGAGCAAAGAGAGAATACGGCAGACAGAGTGGGAGGGTCGTCACCCCCCCCCCATAAGACCGTGGACCAACAAGGACCCCGGACCAACGTACCAGCCCCTGCATGTTCACACCTCCACTTGCCCCACCCATCATCCTCCTCTCCAGACCTCAGCAGCCTTTACACAGGAAGCAACATTTAGCCAAATTTATCGTGAGGCGACCCGCAGCCAGACGTCCAAACAAGGCTTGAATACGGGACAGATGTTCCTCCCAAGTATCTGCATATATCACTACATCGTCCAGATAAACAGCGCACCAGGCCAGACCAGAGACAACCCTGTTCATAAGTCGCTGAAAAGTGGCAGGCGCATTACGCAGTCCGAAACTCATAACCGAATACGAGTACAGACCAAAAGGTGTAATAAAGGCAGAGATTTCGCGTGCCCTACTTGTCAGTGGCACCTGCCAATAGCCCTTTAACAGGTCAGATTTGCTCACAAACTTAGCTGCGCCGACTTGATCAACGCAGTCCTCCATCCGAGGAAGAGGAAATGAATCCGGCTTAGTGACATCGTTTACCTTACGGTAGTCCGTACAAAATCTATTTGTTCCATCCGATTTACTGACCAAGATACAGGGAGAAGCCCAACTGGAGAAAGAAGGCTCTGCTATTTTACTCTCCAGCATGTACCGGACCTCAGCATCCAGACAACGCAGTTTCTCTGAAGAAACTCTATAGAACCGTTGACGAATGGGGTCAACATCTCCAATGTCAATATCATGTTCTATTAAGTTTGTACGTGTAGGTGTATCAGAAAACAACCCTGGAAATCTCTGAATCAAACCAACTATCTCTTTCCGCCCATCAACAGGTAGATGAGTAAGAAGGCTATCTAAAATCTCCAGTGTCTCTGAATTTTTCAATCTACCCTGCAGTATGCAATCGTCGGGACCAGAAACATCTTCCTGCTCCTGCACAGACCTAGCATGACCAGAACTCTTGGAATAAACAGTATCAGCCAAAAGAACAGCCTTACCGTCCTCTGTAGACTCCCACTGTTCAGTCTCAGAGGAACGTGCATAATAGGGTTTTAACAAATTTACATGGCACAGTTGGTGTGCTTTCCTCCGTTCTGGAGTGGCAACTAGATAATTTTGCTCAGTGTGCTGGCGCACCACTGTATATGGACCTTGAAACTTGGCTTGAAAAGGAGAACCAACAATTGGCAGCAGAGCCAGAACCTGATCACCTGGACTAAAGTGACGAGGCTCAGCTCGGCGATCATATATGCTCTTCATCCTGTCCTGTGAAGATGATAGCTTCTCTTTAGCCATTTCACCAGCGGCATACAAGCATCGCCGAAAATCACCCACATATGATAACAGGGACTGAGGAGGCTCGGGAGACTTCCAGTCATCCTGGAGAACAGATAAAAGCCCACGCACCCGATGTCCAAACACTAGGTCATTTGGGCTAAAACCCGTGCTCTCCTGTGAAACCTCCCTAGCAGCTAACAATAACCAAGGCAACCCCTCCTCCCAATCCTTTTCCATCTCAGTACAATAAGCTCTCAACAAAGACTTAAGTGTTTGATGGAAACGTTCCAGTGCTCCTTGACTTTGGGCATGATAGGCGCTAGACAAGTTGTGTTTAATATGGAGTTGTTGGAGAACCTGACCAAAGAGATTAGAGGTGAAATTAGATCCTTGATCACTTTGAATGACCTTAGGGATTCCAAACAGTGAGAAAAACTGAGTCAAAGCTTTTAACACAGCCTTAGTCGTGATAGACCGGAGAGGATAGGCAGCAGGAAACCTAGTGGCCTGACACATCACAGTCAACAAATATTTACTACCCTTTCTAGAACGAGGCAGAGGACCAACACAATCAATAATCAAATACTCAAAAGGTTTACTGAGTACAGGAATAGGGAACAGTGGTACCGGCTTAATAGCTTGATTAGGTTTACCAGTTAATTGACAGGTGTGACAAGTCTTGATGAAATCAGAAACATCCCTCTTTAATCTTGGCCAAAATAAATGTCGTAATATACGATTGTAGGTTTTTCTCACACCCATATGCCCAGCAACGTCATTGTGAGAAGTTGTTAGCACCAACTCACGAAGCTTAACTGGTACCACCACCTGACTAATCGCCTCCCCCAGAAAACAACTACCATGAGACATCCACTTTCTCATCAGGACCTCTTCTTGGAGAAAATAGCCCTGTGCGACATCTCCCAACTGTTCCACAGGCACAATTTGGTCCCGCAACTCTTCTAATGTAGGGTCAGTCCGTTGCGCCTCGATTAAATCGGAGCGGGATATAGATAACGGGATAACAGGGAAAACAGTAACAGACTTCTTTGTGGTATTCTCGTTAGCCAGCTCCGTGACCAGGTCGTCATGGATCATAGAACGCGTCACTGCACACGCAGAAAACACCTCTGGGAAATTCTGCGCACTCTCATCAGGAATCCCTACAATTGACGGCTTAGTGGAAACCACTAAAGATGGAAACGCGATAGGCCACACACGCTCCCCAGCCAAGTTATTTCCAAGGATCACGTCAATACCCTCAATAGGCAATGAAGGACGCACCCCCACAACAACCTCACCTTTCACCAGTCCACAATCCAACATCAGTTTATGCAATGGAACTGACAGAGTGTTCAAACCTATTCCCCTAATTAGAACACTATTCCCCGAATCAGTCTCCGCAGAGAAGGGTAACACAGATTCCAACACAAATGATTCAGAGGCACCTGTGTCTCTTAGGATCTTTACTGGCACTAGGTTCTTACTTCCTACCATAGACACAAAACCCTCCGTAACGAAAGGTAAATAGTCGGGATCAATATAACCTTTCACCTGGCTCTGGGCATGAGACAATGCGTCAGGAGTGAACTGATGTGGAACAGGCGCTGCTAACGCTGCAGGCCTCGATTTACCATAAGCACCTGTACTGAATTTACCCCTAGACCTAAGAATCGGACATTCATTTTTCCAATGACCTAATTCTTGACAGTAGTGACACTCTTGACCAACGTCAGTTTTACCACGGGTATCAGGCTCAACCCCAGTTGAATGAAACTCTGCCCGGGAACCGAAGTATCTCGGCGAGCGAGGCCCAAATCTCTGCGAACGCCCCCACTCACTCCGAATACGGGGTTCTGCAAAAACATTTTTGTGAGTCAACACATATTCATCTGCCAAAACCGCAGCTTTAGCGACAGTCTTTATTTTTCGTTCGTTAATGTACGTCGCTATACGATCAGGGATTGTGTCCTTAAATTGTTCTAACATAATCAGATCACACAGCCCTTGGAAAGTCATAACTGCAGAGGCAGAAAACCAGCGATTGAACTGTGAAGATAATATTCGCGCAAACTCAACATGAGTCTGCTGATCATCCCTTTTTAAAGTTCTAAATCGTTGGCGGTAAGCCTCAGGGACCAATTCATAACTCTGTAACACAGCCGTTTTAACCTTCTCATAACTAACACTGTCTGCTACACTAAGAGCTGAATATGCTTCTTGCGCTTTACCAGTCAGCACACACTGCAACATCAAAGTGCGATCAGAATCAGGCCAACTCCTAGCGTCAGCAACACGCTCAAACAACGAAAATAATGTCTCCGGGTCCTTTTCATTAAACTGGGGCAACAACCGTAAATTCCCAACAATATCAAATGTGTCTGGATTACGACCAAAAGAGGAACGACCCCTAGGTAACTCTGGGTCACCTTCCCAGAGCAAACTCTCCCCTGAGAGCTTTCCTTCCCCTAACCAACTCTAGTCGCTCTTGTTGCAGCTTGATTTTAGCACGCTCCATATCCTGTTTAAATTCCAATTCCCTTTCATATTTTACACGATCATGCTCCATTTTAGCTCTTTGTCCATTTTGTTCATGCTCTAGCTGTAACAGAAGCAGTTCTTTCTGCTGTTCAAAAGAAGACTACTATGACTAACCGATGGAGCGGTCATTGTAACATATCGGGAGACAACGTGTCCTCAGCAGAGGCTGCCCCAGTGGTAACATCCAGAATACCACTCTCCATCAAATTGGCCTTCAATATTAACCTAATATAATTTTTTAGGCGTTTATCACTAAATTCAACCTTGTAGTGTTCAGCAACCTTCAACAGCTGTTCTTTAGTACATAATTCTAACAGTTCTTCTGATGGAAAGCGAATGAACTCGTCTACATTAGACGCCATAATCAGGAAAAAAAAATATATATATATCATAATAATCTTGCTCAACCCCTCTGCTGAGCACACCAGACACAAGAGAAATGACAATCACACCGAGCACCACAGAAGAGAGCTGGGATATGGAGCTTCCCCATAACCTACAATAACTCAACCCTAGTCTTCGTGTGGATTCGCAGTGGGTAATTACGCACTGTAGCCCGCTGGCAAGGAATTAAACCCCCCAGCACGCTGGTAGATTCCACCAAGCCATGGATGTGCCCCCGAGACAACTGCTCAGTCCACAGACACCACACAAAAATAACAAACATTTAACCATGCCCAACGTATCCCAAAACAAAACACGTCACTAAGCCTATCAGGGGAAAAAGCTATAGCTCCGGGTAGAAAATGTCACTACCCTACCCAATCTCCCACTGAGGTACACAGCCGATTGTACTCACCTCCTCAGACCGATGCCCCAACAGCGAGTAGAGCAAGAGTTTCCAGGCTGGGCAGGGACTGGAAACTAACCAATGTACTCTCTCCAACGCAGTACACAACCCAAAGGAAACCAATACTGGGCCTATCAAACTCCAACAAACTAACAAAATTTACAACAAAAAAAACTACAAAATTGGACATTAACTCCACGTTCTCCCAAACACAACCAGTTCAAGATCCCGGACGAGCCCCCACTTGTCACGAACCGGCTCAAGTTCGTAACAAAAGGGAGACACGTGGAGACAAGGAATACTTAAAGTATATATTTATTAACTAAAGTAAACTAACTCAAATAACAATGGGGTGTGTAATCAGTAGTGTAAGTGAGTGTTTGCTTGCATAAATGTAATATGGAAAAGTGTTGAGAGGTGCCAATGCAAACAACCAAAAAGGCCACAAAAATACCACATCCAAAGTCAAAGTATCTGCCTGGAGAGAGTCTCTTTCATGAATGTGGAAGAGGTCCATTTATGCTGGGACACACCCGGCCCAGGTGTTTCCCATGTAGCTGACGACCCTCCCAACTCCGCCCACCGGCATCCTAATAAGGAAACAAGAGCAAAGAGAGAATACGGCAGACAGAGTGGGAGGGTCGTCACAACAGGACAATGATGCAACACACCCCCAGGCTGTGTAAGGGCTATTTTACCAAGAAGGAGAGTGATGGAGTGCTGCATCAGATGACCTGGCCTCCACAATCCCCCGACCTCAACCCAATTGAGATGGTTTGGGTTGAGTCGGATGGCAGAGTGAAGGAAAAGCAGCCAACAAGTGCTCAGCATATGTGGGAACTCCTTCAAGACTGTTGGAAAAGCATTGCAGGTGAAGCTAGTTGAGAGAATGCCAAGAGTGTGCAAAGCTGTCATCAAGGCAAAGGGTGGCTATTTGAAGAATCTCAAATCTAAAATATATTTTGATTTGTTTAACACTTTTTTGGTTACTACATTATTCCATATGTGTTATTTCATAGTTTTGATGTCTTCAGTATTATTCTACAATGTAAAAAATAGTAAGAATAAAGAAAAACCCTTTATTGAGTAGGTGTGTCCAAACTTTTGACTGGTACTGTAAGTATATTATACGTAAACATACATCATGTTGGAAATACTAAAAAAGCAAAAGCAAATAGTAGCCACTATTTTTTACAGTGTAGACTCACAATTCACCAAAATGTGTCATACTTGGTGCTTTGTTCCATACAGCTTGTTCCATACAATCTCACTGATTGTCCATTTCCATGTTTTCATGGAAAACAATGAGAAGGTCAATGAGAATATTTTCTAGTTTCTAACCCAGATTTTTTGTTAGAATAGAAGCCTCTCTAGCAGCACTGCTATTCTGCCATGACCATTGTACATCATATTAAGCAAATCACAAAGAACAGCAGACATACACTGAGTATACTAAACATTAGGAACACCTTCCTAATATTGAGTTGCATGGTGCTTGCCTACGGAACAGCAAGAGGAACTGCCCCTCCCTACCTTCAGGCTATGCTCAAACCCTACACCCCAACCTGAGCACTCCGTTCTGCCACATCTGGTCTCTTGGCCCTCCCACCGCTACAGGAGGGCAGCTCCCGCTCAGCCCAGTCCAAGCTCTTCTCTGTCCTGGTACCCCAATGGTGGAACCAGCTTCCCCCTGAAACTAGTCCCTTCCTATCTTCCAAAAGCACCTGAAACCCTACCTCTTCAAAGAGTATCTTCAATAATCCCCCTCCTCATATAGATCCCCCCTCCCCCCCATAAAATAAAATAAAATAAACTTTCCTGAACCAACACTTGCACTTCTAGCTCTGACTTTACTGAGGAAAAGTGTACGTGCTATGCCTGTGATATGTGGTTGTCCCACCTAGTTAAGATGAATGCACTAACTGTAAGTCTCTCTGGATAAGAGCATCTGCTAAATGACTAAAATGTAAAAAATATATGTAAATGTTACATACAGTACAAACCCTTTCTCCTGAAAATTGGCCATGTGGTGCCTACTTCATATTCTGTGATAAAGGTGATTCATCAGGCAAATTATTACACTTTCTTTGTGTTCCGCATAGAATCGATTAATGATGTGTTAAAATATACATTTAATTTAAAGTCAGCTTCTTTTATTTAAGGTCTGTGAATGGCATGTTAAATCCTCTTATCTGCAGGAAAGTGTTGAGACAATTTTATAAATGGGGTGTGTTGTTCTGTGAGTGAAGGGCTGGTCTGAGGAATAGACAGGAGGATTACTCATCCTGGGTGTGATGTGACTGAGGCTTGACCACGTGTTTACAGAGAATTTGAAACTGCTAATTCTGCTAATGCTGAGGCTGGGTTGATGTGGTTGTTGGTGGGTGTTGTGAAGCAGGGTAACAGGGTCTCCACTGTGAATCCCTTGGTGGATTGTGTGTGTGAAAGCAAAAGGACGTGCGTGGGGTTGCATCAGCTGCTCCTCTGCATGAGATATCAGCTCAAGATCTCACCCCCAGGGCGAAGAGCACCATAACTTCAGCATCTCACCAGCACATTGGATGAGGGTGAAGAAGGGAGCACATATATTTACAGGGAAATGTCATTATCAGTGATTCGCCTAGGGACCCTCCTCCTTCTGAATATGTGTACTCAAGGAGAGGTAATTTTAGTGTACCCTTCATGGCTGAGGCAGGGAAAAAGAGGAATGTGATTTGAACCTGGGTGATATCGCTGGATCATTTATCACTCCAGTGCCTCTGTGGCCAGGGTTCAGTGCAGATGGCTGCATATTTCCACGGTTGTTCCACTTGCTCCTGCCGTACGTGTGTGTCCCCAAAAGAGGTCTGCTGAAAGGAATTGTGATTTGGCTTGTAGGAAGGGACTGGGGGCTGTGAGCTCGTTCATTCTCCATAAATGGAGGGCGTGCGTGCGTGGCGGACAGGCCTAACCCTGCCAGTACTAACACCTGGTCCACTGAACTCTGTCCACACGGATCCACGTGCACGTTTTTCATTACTCCGCTTCTGCCGCCGTGTGCCTGTGCACTGGAGGGAGAAATTCAAGAGTTTCTAGAAAAGTCTCAAGCACAGTTCAGGTCATGGAGCTTAAAACTTGTTTGTGTGAAAATAGCTGTATTTTCTCTTTAGTTCTCATTCCTGTCTGCAAATCTTCTCCTGCTAATGGACATTTTGTAACATGAATTATGGCCCAGACTTAGTTTTTGACCTTGTGCACCCCAGTCCAACTTTGAATGTTCACATTCATCCGTGTATCGTTACATATTTTTATTTAAAAGCTTGTTGCCCATGGGCCTGACATTTCAGCTGGAAACATTTGAATAGAACACAAGGTCAACCAGTGGATTAATCTGTTTACTTGTGTCTAACATATATTGATTAATGGAGTGAAACAAACGCTATCAGAACAGTACCTGTATTTATCATCCATTCAATTTAGAGAGAACTCTATGGACATTGGCACTGGCACAAAGCACACTCACATCCCAAAGATGACTTTATGGCCAGAGAGTCAATGACAGAGGGAAAGCTTGCCAAATACATGTCCAGAGTAGAAATATCTAAAAAAAAAGTGAATTGAGAAAAACAGGCCTGAGTGAGAGCTTTTGTTGGGAATTCTTCAATGGATCAGTCAGATGGCTAACACTTTACTTAAACCATTATGGCATAGGACCTACACAATGTTGTTGTAATGATGTCATAACAGATGTCATTAAACTGTTATGACGGCTGACGTCAGTTTATGACAACTTGCCACAATACAGAGCCACAATACTAACCAATATTCAGGTAAGCTTGTGCAATGACGTGCATCAGAGGGTTTAAGCAAAGTTACATTTTAATATGTTGTGTTCACTTACGTATGGTGGGTCCTTGGCACATTGTGAACTGATCCTCCACATACTGTCACGAATACCGCCGAGGCTGCCCCTCCTCCTTGTTCGGGCAGGCTTCGGCGTTCGTCGTCCCCGGAGTACTAGCTGCCACCGTTTGATGTTTCGATGTTTGTTTGGTCATGTCTAGTTTAGTGCACCTGTTTCGTATTCTGTCCTGATTATGTCACCTATAAGTTTCCCTGTGTTATGTTTTGGAGTTGTGTGTTGTTGTCCGCCTGTCGTTTGTCTTTGGTCGGTACCTGTTTGCATTTGTGTATTTTACGCGTTGTGCGTATTCGTTGCCTCCTGTGTGTTTCGAGGCCATTTATTTTTGTATTATAATTTTTGAGTCTCAGTAAAGTCGTTTGACTTATCCGCTGTGTCCTGCGCCTGACTTTACCACCACATCCACTAGTGTACCGTGACACATACAGTACAGTGAAAACAGTCCTCCACATAGAAACAATTTCCCATTGTTTCCAGCCCTTTTATTGTTGCTTTTTAGGATATTATCAAAAATGATTTAGATTTTCTATAGTGTAAACATGTTTCCACACAATGCAAATCCTTAGCCCCCTCCCTTGCTTTTGTCCTCAGTTTCTATTCAGCTGTTGCCAGTAGTAGCTCAAAACATGCATGGGCCTATGTCTGAGTCTCTGTCCCTGCCCTCAGTATCGCCCCAAAGGGTCTCTGACCCTTAAAAAATACATAGCAGGGATGACAAGTAATACTAACATTGTCTTGTACAGTATGTGTAACAGCTTCTGATTAGCAGGCACACAAACTGGGAGTGAGATCCGGATGCATTTTGCCAGCCCTGATTCATCAGTGATGCTGAAGCTGATTGCCTGGGAGAGACGGCTAGTGAAAGAGAAAATAGAGGGGGAGCTATGGAGAAAAAGCGCTCAAATGAAAATGCTAACCTTCACATTTCCCTGAAGGCTTTTCTGCAATAAAGAGATTTTCATTCAAATAGAATGCTAACGTATCAAAGCTGTATTCTTCCCCCCTCGCTCCTCTCCAATGGCAGCAAACCTGAGGTGATCAGGAGATGGTTTCAGGGATTCACAGCCATTTCCTCAGCGAGTCGGAGACAACACCATGCATCGCATTATCTCTGTTATTCCCCTGTTTGTGCCTCCACGGGTGATTTGCTTGGAAATAAAAGTTTGGAAAGGGATTTTCAGATATCCGCTAAACCTGCCCCCCCCTGTACAAAAATATAATAGTTATACTGAACAAAAATATAAACACAACATGCAACCATTTCAACGATTCTACTGAGTTACAGTTCATATGAGGAAATCAGTCAATTTAAACGAATTCATTAGGCCCTAATCTATGGATTTCACATGACTGGGAATACAGATATGCATCTGTTGGTTACAGATACCTTAAAAGAAATGGGCCTCACAATGGGCCTCAGGATCTCAATGCAGTATTTCTGTGCATTCAAATTGCCAATAGATAAAATGCAATTGTGTTTGTTGTCCATAGTTTATGCTTGCCCATGCCATAACCCCACCATCACCATGGGGCACTCTATTCACAATGTTGACATCAGCAAACCGCTCACCCACACAACACCATACACATGGCCTGTAGTTGTAAGGCCGGTTGGAAGTACTGCCAAATTCTCTAAAATGACATTGGAGGCGGCTTATGGTAGAGAGATGAACATTAAATTCTCTGCCAACAGCTCTGGTGGACAAAACTTGAGACATCTATGACATTGTGTTGTGTGACTAAACTGCACATTTTAGAGTGTCCTTTTATTGTCCCCAGCACAAGGTGCACCTGTGTAATGATCATGCTCTTTAATCAGCTTCTTGATATGCCAAACCTGTCATGTTGATGGATTATCTTGATGGATTATCATGTTGAGGGATATAAACAAATTTGTGCACAACATTTGAGAGAAATAAGCTTTTTGTGAGTATGGAACATTTCTGGGATCTATTATTTCAGCACATTGAACATGGGACCAACACTTTACATGTTGCGTTTATATTTTTGTTTAGTGTATTTGACATCTCACTGTATCTCTCTTTTCTACTCCAGACTGCTGAAGTAAAGCATAGATTCCACATGATGATTTCATGCCAGGCTATCCTACATACTCATAAAGGTGGTTTGTTACACATTAAACTCTTAGGTTTCATACAGTGTGGAGATAATAATAATAATAATATGCCATTTAGCAGATGCTTTTATCCAAAGCGACTTACAGTCATGTGTGCATACATTTTTACGTATGGGTGGTCCCGGGGATCGAACCCACTACCCTGGCGTTACAAGCGCCATGCTCTACCAATTGAGCTACATAGATTGTAGATTTTCCATAATTTCCATAAAAATATATAGATGATTATAATATTGTATATTCCAGTGTGTAATTCCCTTTTCCATTGTATCTTACTATTTTATTCCATTAACAGTGGTGCACTTGACCAGTCTCAAGTGTATTTAAAAGTCAAGAAACATGTGGAAATGATGCTGTTTGTAAACAGAATCAGCATGCTTACAGACTTTTTTCTTTGATTTGGTTTAGCTGTCTGACCAGCTGGTCTGTGAGTTGGAGGCTAATGCATAAACATTGTATTGGAAGCAGTAAAAATCTATTTCATAAGAAACAAAAGAGAAAAACGTCAAGGATATAAGGCATAACATAGCTGAATGTAGCACTTCTATTAATTTCATTGAGGTCACACATGTCAATCATCTCGCTGGAGTTCCACCTTGAGTCTAGACCTCTTTGCCTCTCTCTCTGCCTGCTGCATGAAAAAAACCAAAAACACATGCAATGAAGAAAGCACTACAGTACAACATCTCTCTCTCTCTCTCTCTCTCTCTCTCTCTCTCTCGCTCTCCCTCTCTTCTTTTACCCTACTTTCTCATAGCACGTGGGGTCCAAGTGACATGGAACTCAGGCATTTGTGTATTGATGATTGAATGAAGGTATTAAGAAGAAGGCAAACTATGGCATCATTTCACAATAAAGGTTTACAACTGTTACACATAGGCTGTGTTTACACAAGCAGCCCAATTCTGATCTTTTTTTCACTAATTGGTCTTATCTGATGTGAAAAGATCTGACGTGATTTGTCAAAAAAACAATTATTGGAAAAAATATTAGAATTTGGCTGCCCGTGTAAACATAGCCATAATTAGCTAAACTATTGATTTGAAACAATCATCATAGGGATAATCGTCAACAAAATGTTAACGTTTGTCACAAAAGCGGTTTTCAAAACCAACAGAAATGTATTTGGCAAGGTATTTGGCACAGATCATATTGCATAATTTTTTTTTGTACAGCAAACAAGGACAATACTTTGTTTATCTGCAAGGCTAGGTCTCGTTTATACTCTCTGTTTACCAATATTGTCCAGCACAATACAGGCCACACATACCCACCCCAGTGTTGGAGTCTTTTCTACTCTGTTTAAAAGGATTTATTTTTTTGCGGTGGCCAACGCTCAGCGATAATCAATTTGATATTGCATAAAGGTCATTTGATCCTATTTAAACAAATGGAAAACTCTGATTAATATTTCATACACGCATTGATTCTCTTTGACCTTTACATTGCAGAGCTGGTCAATTATCTTGTGAAAATAGCAAATTAAAGCATTCCTTCTGTTCTATTAATGCTTTAACTGCAACATTTATCATAGTTACCAGGATGGGGATAAAAAATTGAGATAGGAGCACCATTATTCTAGTGGGCTTCCTTACTACATGGTATGATAACAACGAGTTGTTTTGTTTACTCATAGCTAATTCCAGTGTATCTAATGCATGGTGTTGGGATAATTAAAAGAACCGGGTCAGGCTTCTCATTACATTTTAGTAATTTAGCAGACGCTCTTATCCAGAGCAACTTACAGTTAGTGAGTGCATACATTTTCATACTGGCCCCCACGTGGGAATCAAACCCACAACCCTGGCGTTGCAAGCGCCATGCTCTACCAACTGAGCTACACAGGACTCTTCTAACTGAGATTGAGGCTGGCATTAGAGTTATTAGAGGGGACCTGAGTGAGAACACCTCGAGAGCGTAGGGGCTGGTCTGCTGTGTAGCAAAATAACTACAATATATGCCATTTAGCAGATGCTTTTATCCAAAGCAATTTACATTAATGCGTGCATACTTTTTATGTATGGTCGCAGGAATCGAACCCACTATCTTGGCATAGTAAGCTCCCTGCTCTACCAACTGAGCTACAGAGGACCGAAATAACACATACATTCCATCCAACAAATATAGGGTAAGGAAGCAGGTCTAGATTATTGTAAACCAGTGAATCTAGAGGTTTGAATACACTGGACACCATGAGAAGACAATTAGCAGGGCATTTACAAACCTTTCCTTGTTCTATTATTAATAAAAGCTGCATTTGCGTAGGACCATCAGAGATTAAGGTAGCTACATCACATAGACAATTTGTTGCTTCTTATCATTTCCACAAAATGAAACTGCTATTAACAGCCAGGTAGAAAGCTATTTGAAAAGAGCACACCCCGTACATCCAGTACCTAATCTAAACCATCCACCCCATACTGTTTTATAAGGGCTTTTACATGAAGAGCTGATAAATGTTTCATTAGTATATCCCCAGTGTGTCTGGACTAAAGCATCCCCATAATGTCCACCCCTCAGTTCCACAGCAACAAAGCAGCCCTGCCTAGGATGTCCTGGAGTAATTGTGGTTACATTGACAGAACTCCTTATACATACCACCACACTCATTACCAAACTCCTATTGTAGACTACTTTTGAATAATCTCTCATTATTTATGAATAGTCTGATATTCAAGCTTAACCACCATTTGATTTATGACTAAAGCTATGGTGGAATATAAAGCTAATTAGGTGGAATCCCCATACAATCTATACACATTCATTCATTACCCAGACTCAAACATGATAGCATGCAATGGTGCAATATTCAACTGTAATAGAAATCAGACACAGGAAAGATCATGCAAGTAAGTGCTTTTGCTGAAGTACCAGGTGAGATGTGTGTCATTTATTTTCTTTAGGTATTATTTTGATAATGTATATTTACCTCACAAGCATGTATACCTATCTAGAATAAATCAATACAATTGAACTTCAAATTCATGTATTTCTATCAACATTTGTCTGCCTTATATAACAAGCTATATAATACCACCATATAGCATGCTATAATACCACCATACTGAAAGCCAACAGTATTATGCAGCATTACCTATCACAATGCATTATACAAGTTGGCTTTATGTCAAGTGCTACCCTTGATACTGGTACTGCATCAATGTCATGGTAGGCTTTGGCCGCTGACATCTGTAAAACAGCAATGTATTATTCCCTTCAAGAGTGTGAACATTCTTGGCATTCAGAACTCCCAGTATTGACTAAAAGGTTAGCCCCTGGAAAAAAGTGAGTCTCAGCTGTTGACAGATATCTAGGGTTCGATTCAGTCTGTATTGTGGAAGTTCAGCTCTATAGTGCGATTGAAATAAAAAGGTAATTTCCAATTGAGCCGACACATGCAGCGTTTACCGTGAATACAGTCTCCACGAATGCGGGAACATTGCCTTTAAATGTCAATCACACTATGGAGCAGAACTCCCACAATACGTATTGAATCAAGTCCCTAGTCATAAGTTCAAGGTAGTGTGCGCACTTGAAGCAGACTTTAAAGGTACGCGGTTTTATAGGACATTTTGTGTAATATCACTGCAGCCAAAACTTTGCAGGGAAATCAACACTGAAGAATTTTGCAGGTATTCTGATTTCTTATTGCAAGGTGTCTAGTCATGTTCATAACTCTTTCTCAGCCGTAACATCATACAGTACCCTACATTGTGATCTTGATATTATGCGTGCTCTTTATATTATGAGTACTGTGACAGCAAATAAGTAAAGAATATCCATGCAAATGGACCAATGAAGCAAGTATTGTGTTGTATTGTCTTTCATCACCATGTGTGCTCAAGTAATAATTCATTTAAAATAATAAAACGAAGGAAGCAGGAAAACATCTATGAACTCTTGGAAACAAAGGTGCAAAATTACTTGACTAAGACAGTCTGTCATTGTTCACAAAATTAACCATGTTGTAAAACTGCTAACATAAAGCAAATGTGTCAAAAATAAATGGATTCTGAACTGGGTTTTACATGTCTGTTGTAAGACTTAGCCACATAGGCAGTATTGATTTACCGATATATAGTAGTAGTATAGTGTATATACAGTATACCATATTTTGAATGTTTTTCAGATATTATACTTTCATGTGGAGTTACTCTAAATACATTTTGTTGTACCCCCATTGTTGACAACATACCGTCTGTTCCTCTGTTTCCACAAACCGAGTGTGGCGTTATCTCTTGCCAATAATCTACGGCAGGTAATAGTGTAGAAACATGTTTACCACTCTCCATGTTCAACAGGAAAGCTAATTAGCATTCTACCAGCAGGCTAAACTGGATGAGTTCAGAAAAGAGCACCAACTCTGAGTCATGCTATTTAAAAATCATTTGGAAAGTCACATAAACAAGAAATACAAGCAAGGAAAGTACTAGAGGTAATTTCACCTTTTGGTATGCTCTTGTTTATCCTGTTATTAGATGAAAACCAGTGGCGGTCGGTGCCGTTTAAGAAGAGGGAGGACAATATAATTTTTCTATGAGCATGGCCTTATTTCTATTACAGCATAATGGATGACTGTCATTCATATTCCATTCACCCAGCTCAATGGAACATCGATAGGTTTAGGCTACTTACATGATACTCAAATTTGCCTATACCCATCATGAGGTTGCTACAACCTAACCTATGAATGAATGTTTACAACGAAGTTGCACAGGTCAAGAGACATTTTAGAAATCAAGGTGACAGACATTGACACATTCAATTCCGCCTTCCACAATCTTGCCTGCATCTAGCTGATATAGGTGTAATCATTAGTCCAAAAGTTGCAAACGAGAGTTTCTATTCGACAAATTCAGGTATGTTTATCCCCGTTTTGTTCCGTTTGCTTCTGTTAAACAGAATAAATGTTTTTCAACAGAATCGGCGGAATGAATACACCCCTGATCACATGCAAACACAGTTCATTTTCATAGCAGCCAGATCGTTGTTTAATTCCTTCTTGCATCTACGCGCTCTCCTCTTCTCACCTTTTCCCTTCACTTGTGGACCCTAGCTGTCTGTGACCAGGGGAAAAAACCTTTCCAAGCCAAACCTTCATATTGTAACCGCTAACCACTACACACAGCCTACATTGTTGTCACTATTATTAGCTAACGTCAAGTCAACAACATAGCTTCTATAACTAACACATGAGTAAACCTGCTACAATCATGCAGTACAGTGTACAGTTAGCAAGCAGTTTAGCAGGTACTCCGGCGGGACCCGGTGGCAATACATTTATAAAACCAAAAGCTTACCTTGACTTGGAAGAGTTCCAGTGCTGGATAGCCATAGCCAGCTAGGTAATATAGCATCCCTCTCTGTTTGAGCCTGGTGTTTGAATAGGCTAAACTAGCTAGCTGCATTGGCTAGCTAAGTAAGTGAAAGTGAAAAAAATACAAAATATCTCTCTCTCTCTCTTGCTTTTCCTTCATTTCTGAAGAAATGAATTTGTTCAAAACTACTGTCTTTCTCTCTCTTTGAGTCAACTACTCACCACATTTATGCACTGCAGTGCAAGCTAGCAGTAGCTTATGCTGCAAGAGCTCTGATAGGTTTGAGGACATCCTCCGGAAGTTGTCATAATTTCTGTCTAGGGAAGGAGGTGAGAACCATGAGCCTCCTGGGTTTTGTATTGAAGTCAATGTACCCAGTGGAGGACGGAAACTAGCTGTCCTCTCCTCCGGCTACACCATGGTGCTACCCTACAGAGTGCTGTTGAGTGTGTTTTAATCAATTATTTGGGGATGTGAATGTATTTAGTATAGTTCTATATTTATTTATGTTTCACAATTTAAATTTTCTGAAATTGACTAAGGAGGATGGTCCTCCCCTTCCTCCTCTGAGGAGCCTCCACTGAAGAAAACACAGATGCAATTAAAGAGACTGTAAAATACATGTGATTTACTGTGGGTTGCATACTAATCTAAATATGAGTCTGTGCTTTTGGGTTTATGCTATTCTCTTTAATAACACCCCTTAAATCGTGTTTTCAGGTTCTGAGACTTTTTCATGGCTTGTTAAGTTTGGTAATTGCTTGGGGCCATGATGGCATCTCCCATCGGGATTCTCTGGGGCTTAGCTGGTAATTTGTCCGCCTGAATTAAAAAATCTCACCTGGCTCACAGACCGAGATGATTAGAGGACTCACAGAGTCACAGGGAGGAGTCAGCTAATGACAGCAAACCGGTGCTGCACTGATTTTAGTGTTCCCCTCCACTCTCTACTCTGGTTAACTCAGATTCACTGTCAGTGCAAGGCAATGTCTACCCCATCATAATAATAATTGTATAATATTCCTCGCACCACCATGTTGTATCTGTAGCCCCAACTTTAGTGCACCTATCTATTCATAGTATTTATGGGTAAATGTCTGTCCTATATACACCTTGAAATATTAGATGTGAAAGCAGTGGCGGCTTATCATTGCAGTTGGATGGGTGTTATGGCAGGCTGCAGTGCATCTGTATTTACAGGCCACAATGTGAGGGCAGGACAACAGGTCCGTGCATGGGGACGCAGCCAGCTACCAGACAGCCACAGGAATGATGCAGAGTGGACAAAATGACAAGCCAACAATGTCTTTCTCTCTCTTCCTCGCTCTCTCTCTCTCTCTCTCTCTCTCTCTCTCTTTACCCCCTGCCAAGCGACTGACTGTGAACACCTGCTTGCATTATGTTGGATATTTTAATTACATTCTGCACAACTTGTTTGCTCCATCTACTGGTGGACAGTTGTCATACGCCGCAATTCCTCTCTACCTAAAAGGACACTACAATAAGGCTCGTTATAGATAACTAAACATGAATGTCAGTTGTTTCTAAGTATATAATCCGGCTTTTGGCTGCAATAAAATGAAAACATTGAATTACTTAGACATGGTATACCTTATTGTAGTTAAATAAATAAAAATGTTTTGCTGAATGCATGTGTTTTATAGTATGAGGTCGTATATGTGTGTCTCCCGAGTGGCGCAGTGGTCTAAGGCACTGCATCGCAGTGCTAGCTGTGCCACTAGAGATCCTGGTTCGAATCCAGGCTCTGTCGTAGCCGGCCGCGACCGGGAGACCCATGGGGCTGCGCACAATTGGCCCAGCGTTGTCCTGGGTGGGGGAGGGAATGGCCGGCAGGGATGTAGCTCAGTTGGTAGAGCATGGCGTTTGCAGCGCCAAGGTTGTGGGTTCAATTCCCATGGGGGGCCAGTATGAAAAATTAAAAAAGAATGTATGCACTCACTAACTGTAAGTCGCTCTGGATAAGAGCGTCTGCTAAATGACAATAATGTATATTATGGATGACAAACATCCAGAGAGCAATGCTTTCAGAACTGATTTATTTTATGTGTACATACTTGAACAGTTCATCAGCTGAGGCACAATGATGTGTGTAATTGTAAGACATTTCTGGGTTTAGAAATATACAAGCTATTGAGATGAGACAAACAATGGAACACGATCTATAGGCTATGTCTATAGGCTATGTTAGAGTGACCCAGTAGATGATACAGCAATCATCATATAAAAATTGGTTGAATTCTCCAAGCTATTGGACTTCTGTACTTTCACAATAAAACTGGAATCCATACCGCAACCACAACTGCTTGATTCTGTATGGGAATGTACATCCAATCACTACCCCTGTTGCAAACAATAGGTTGTCCACAACATCACCTAGCAGAACACTTCAGTTGGTTTTCATACACTTTCAGTATTCCTGCATGCACTTGGAAGTAAAACTTGAAAATGGAACAGTACAAAATGTAACGTAATAGTCCCATGGTGACTGGATGTTCACATTCTCTTCCAAAATCAATAAGGATTTTTTGGAAGGCAAGAAAAAAACAAAATTGTTATTTTCATACACCTGCATGTACGTCAAAGTAAAGTGTTCGTTTACACAAGGTCACACATAGACCTTCATGTACTGTAGGTATTGATGTGCTTTATTATATGCTATAGAAAGCAAGCAGGAAAGAAAAAAAGCAAGAAAGGAAGCATTTGGGGTGAGTTAGTTGTGAGGATACACAATGGGACCCTGCATATTCCTACTCTGTGAACACTGCCATTCCTGGCTCTACCGCAGATCACTGACTTTGTAAGAGACTTCGAAAGAGTAGAAAGTCATACAATTAGTGGTGGAAAAAGTACCCAATTGTCATACTTAAGTAAAAGTATAGATACCTTAATAGAAAGTTACTCAAGTAAAAGTGAAAGTCACAATGTAAAATACTACTTGAGTAAAAGTCTACAAGTATTTGGTTCTAAATATACTTAAGTATCAAAAGTAAATGTAATTGCTAAAATATACTTAAGTATCAAAAGTAGAAGTAAAAGTATAAAATTCCTTATATTAAGCAAAGCAGATGGCACCATTTTCTTGTTTTTAAAATGTATGGATAGTCAAGGGTACATTTACATTTTACATTTACGTCATTTAGCAGACGCTCTTATCCAGAGCGACTTACAAATAGGTGCATTCACCTTATAGCCAGTGGGATAACAACTTTACAATGTATTTATTTTTATTTATTTTATTTATTATTATTATTATAATTATTATTTTAAGGGGGGGTAGAAGGATTACTTTATCCTATCCCAGGTATTCCTTAAAGAGGTGGGGTTTCAAATGTCTCCGGAAGGTGGTGAGTGACTCTGCTGTCCTGGCGTCGTGAGGGAGCTTGTTCCACCATTGGGGTGCCAGAGCAGCGAACAGTTTTGACTGGGCTGAGCGGGAACTATGCTTCCGCAGAGATAGGGGAGCCAGCAGGCCAGAGGTGGATGAACGCAGTGCCCTCGTTTGGGTGTAGGGACTGATCAAAGCCTGAAGGTACGGAGGTGCCGTTCCCCTCACAGCTCCGTAGGCAAGCACCATGGTCTTGTAGCAGATGCGAGCTTCAACTGGAAGCCAGTGGAGTGTGCGGAGGAGCGGGGTGACGTGAGAGAACTTGGGAAGGTTGAACACCAGACGGGCTGCGGCATTCTGGATGAGTTGTAGGGGTTTAATGGCACAGGCAGGGAGCCCAGCCAACAGCGAGTTGCAGTAATCCAGACGGGGAGATGACAAGTGCCTGGATTAGGACCTGTGCCGCTTCCTGTGTAAGACAGGGTCGTACTCTCCGAATGTTGTAGAGCATGAACCTACAGGATCGGGTCACCGCCTTGATGTTAGCAGAGAACGACAGGGTGTTGTCCAGGGTCACGCCAAGGCTCTTCGCACTCTAGGAGGAGGACACAACGGAGTTGTCAACTGTGATGGCGAGATCATGGAACGGGCAGTCCTTCCCCGGGAGGAAGAGCAGCTCCGTCTTGCCGAGGTTCAGCTTGAGGTGGTGATCCGTCATCCATACTGATATGTCTGCCAGACATGCAGAGATGCGATTTGCCACCTGGTTATCAGAAGGGGGAAAAGGAGAAGATTAGTTGTGTGTCGTCAGCGTAGCAATGATAGGAGAGGCCATGTGAGGATATGACAGAGCCAAGTGACTTGGTGTATAGCGAGAATAGGAGAGGGCCTAGAACTGAGCCCTGGGGGACACCAGTGGTGAGAGCACGTGGTGCGGAGACAGCTTCTCGCCACGCCACTTGGTAGGAGCGACCGGTCAGGTAGGACGCAATCCAAGAGTGAGCCGCGCCAGAGATGCCCAGCTCGGAGAGGGTGGAGAGGAGGATCTGATGGTTCACAGTATCAAAGGCAGCAGACAGGTCTAGAAGGACAAGAGCAGAGGAGAGAGAGTTAGCTTTAGCAGTGCGGAGAGCCTCTGTGACACAGAGAAGAGCAGTCTCAGTTGAATGACCAGTCTTGAAACCTGACTGGTTTGGATCAAGAAGGTCATTCTGAGAGAGATAGCAAGAGAGTTGGCTAAAGACGGCACGCTCAATAGTTTTGGAGAGAAAAGAAAGAAGGGATACTGGTCTGTAGTTGTTGACATCAGAGGGATCGAGTGTTGGTTTTTTGAGAAGGGGTGCAACTCTCGCTCTCTTGAAGACGGAAGGGACATAGCCAGCGGTCAAGGATGAGTTGATCAGCGAGATGAGGTAAGGGAGAAGGTCACCGGAGATGGTCTGGAGAAGAGAGGAGGGGATAGGGTCAAGCGGGCAGGTTGTTGGGCGGCCTGCCGTCACAAGTCGCAAGATTTTATCTGGAGAGAGAGGGAGAAAGAAGTCAAAGCATAGGGTAGGGCAGTGTGAGCAGGACCAGCAGTGTCATTTGACTTAACAAACGAGGATCGGATGTCGTCAACCTTCTTTTCAAAATGGTTGACGAAGTCATCCACAGAGAGGGAGGGGGGATTCAGCAGGGAGGAGAATGTGGCAAAGAGCTTCCTAGGGTTAGAGGCGGATGCTTGGAATTTAGAGTGGTAGAAAGTGGCCTTGCAGCAGAAACAGATGAAGAAAATGTAGAGAGGAGGGAGGAAAAGATGCCAGGTCTGCAGGGAGTCTAGTTTTCTTCCATTTCCGCTCAGCTGCCCGGAGCTCTGTTCTGTGAGCTCGCAATGAGTCATCAAGCCACGGAGCTGGAGGGGAGGACCGAGCCGGCCGGGAGGATAGGGGACATAGAGAGTCAAAGGATGCAGAAAGGGAGGAGAGGAGGGTTGAGGAGGCAGAATCAGGAGATTGGAGGGAGAATGATTGAGCAGAGGGAAGAGATGATAGGATGGAAGAGGAGAGAGTAGCGGGAGAGAGAGAGCGAAGGTTGCGACGGTGCATTACCATCTGTGTAGGGGCAGAGTGAGTAGTGTTGGAGGAGAGGGAGAGAGAAAAGGATAGAAAGTAGTGGTCGGAGACTTGGAGGGGAGTTGCAGTGAGATTAGTAGAAGAACAGCATCTAGTAAAGATGAGGTCAAGCGTATTGCCTGCCTTGTGAGTAGGGGGGGACGGTGAGAGGGTGAGGTCAAAAGAGGAGAGGAGTGGAAAGAAGGAGGCAGAGAGAAATCAGTCAAATGTAGACGTAGGGAGGTTGAAATCCCCCAGAACTGTGAGGGGTGAGCCAGCCTCAGGAAAGGAACTTATCAAGGCGTCAAGCTCATTGATGAACTCTCCAAGGGAACCTGGAGGGCGATAGATGACAAGGATATTAAGCTTAAATGGGCTAGTGACTGTGACAGCATGGAATTCAAATGAGGAGACAGACAGATGGGTCAGGGGAAAAATTGAGAATGTCCACTTGGGAGAGATGAGGATTCCTGTGCCACCACCCCGCTGACCAGATGCTCTCGGGGTATGCGAGAACACATGGTCAGACGAGGAGAGAGCAGCAGGAGTAGCAGTGTTTTCAGTGGTAATCCATGTTTCCGTCAGCGCCAAGAAGTCGAGGGACTGGAGGGTAGCATAGGCTGGGATGAAGTCTGCCTTGTTGGCAGCAGAACGGCAGTTCCAGAGGCTGCCTGAGACCTGGAACTCCACGTGGGTCGTGCGTGCAGGGACCACCAGGTTAGAGAGGCAGCAGCCACGCGGTGTGAGGCGTTTGTGTAGCCTGTGCGGAGAGGAGAGAACAGGGATAGGCAGAGGCATAGTCGACAGGCTGCAGCAGATGGCTACAATAATGCAGAGGAGATCGGAATAAAATGAACTAAACATCTGGGAAAGGAGAGAGCGGGGCCTCCCTCACCACAACTCCCAAATATAACTCTCCCAACTTCCACCTCAGAAACTATAATTGTTGTAAACTACAGCGGTTCAATGTTTTCTAGGAATAGACTAACCTAGTTTATTCAGCTAACTAGGTGCAGTATTATTCCGTGAAAAACGTCTGGGCACCTCGTCATAAGACGCCACAGCCAGCTAGCATGCCGGTCTCCAACAGCAGGGTTTAGCGCCAATACTCAGCCACAACAACCACCAGTGTATCAACACACAAGCAGATCGTCCGTGTCTAACGTTGTGGGTTAGTCCCGACAGCTTGAGCGAGTCCGTCGTCAACTTATTCAGCCAGTTAGTTAGCTAGAATAGTTAGTAAACTAGCTAGCCATTGCTTTCAGACAAAGAAGAACCCCTCCTTTCACGGCACGAACACACAGAGAGAGCCAAACTATCGTTAACTAGTCACCCATGTCCCGAATTCCTTGAGCGACTCGGGCTATCAATATGTAAAAAACAAAACACAAGTGTAGGTTATGACTTACCCCTAGCAGCTACTGTTAGCTAGCCAAATGCAAAACTAGCCACTGAATTGACTCAGCCAGTTCGCGTCTGTTCGCTCGGTCGTTATAATTATTGCATGTAATTATTGTAGGCAGCCAGCTGGCGTAATTACAGGCACCCTCAGGCGTGAAACAACTATACCGTTGCTAATAGCTACTCGCCAGCTAGTCCAGGTGATGAGTTAGCTAGCTAGCTAGCTTTGTGCTACACCCGGCACCGTCGAATACAACACTAACCTACAATAATTACATACAATAACTACCTACAACAACCCAGGATACCTACCTACAATACCAAACTACAATCTAAATACATAGTTTAAGCCTTACTCGACAAAGCCCAAGCTATGTATAAAGCCAAACTTACCCGACGCCAAGCTCCAAGCTCCTCACCTGCTCACCTCCTCACCTCCTCCATAGTCCCCATAGTCCCCGGGTACACTCCAACACTCAGACATAATTTACAAACAATGCATTTATATGTCTGCCAGATCAGAGGCAGTAGGAATGTCCACGTGTTCTCTTGATAAGTGCGTGAATTGGACAATTTTCCTGTCCTGCTAAGCATTCATCATGTAACAAGTACTTTGGGGTATCAGGGAAAATGAATGGAGTAAAAAGTACATTACTTTCTTTAGGAATGTAGTAAAGTAAAAGTAAAAGTTGTCAAATATATAGATAGTAAAGTAAAGTACAGATACCCCAAAAAACTACTTAAGTAGTACTTTAAAGTATTTTTACTTAAGTACTTTACACCACTGCATACAATTATAGTTTGTGATCTCTTTCTATGAAGAATGACTGTCAAAATTAGCAGCTCCTTTTAGAGTGAGCAGTGACTGACGCTTACGGCTCTCTAAATCACAATCTGGAAATCATTCATCTGTCCTTAATGAACAAATTTTGCCTCAAAAGAATAAAACCATATTGATGGCAAACTCAAGAGGAGTCAACAGCTAGGTTATTACATATTCTTTCAGTATGTACTAAGCAGCAGTGTGTGTCTGTGTGTGTGTTCCTTTTCCTTGTGCAAAAGCAAATTGCCTTCTTTGAGGGGTTCTGTGAGAGTTTTGCGCGGATCACACTGTGTAAAGGGATGTGTAATGAGTTACATGCTTGTGAAATCATAAACAGCATGGAGCTGCCTGAAGCCCACAAATCCTCTCAGGCACTTTAAAGCTCCACTATCGCCCAGATGAATTGCATGCACGCCACACTAACTCCTGGCTGCTTTTGCCAGTGGAGTTTGTTGTATTGTTGATGAGCGTGTGTGTATGTTAGTGATGCGCGCGGGTTGACTCATAACCCGCAGTCCCCTCGGTTATTTACAGTACGCGGGCATGCGGGTTTAGGGTCATGAAATAATGTGTGGATAAAGGGTGGGTGGGTCGGTGGCGGGCGGACGGACGGGTTGAATAATAAAAAATCGATACATGTATAATTATTCTGCAATTCATATCTATAGACTACATTAAGGTTTTTATTTCATTCATTAAAGCTGATAGTATTACAACCACATAAAATATGCATCCAAGCCAAACTGAAATATTTTTTATTTATTTTTATTAGGTCCTTTTAATAGCTTTTAATTTCCTTGAAACCGGTCAAACTGATGTCATTTGAATATTTTGCACAGAAAATCTTTCCAGTTTTTTTTGTTGAGTTATTGCATTTTCTCCCAGGTCCCTAAACGTCTTTGCTGCATGAGAGAAGCAGAGATGAAAGAGAAAACAAACTTTACCAATGTCAACCAGATTGAAGCATTCATTCTATCGATTTATGACATTATTCTGGTGAGCAGGGGTTTATTTAGTCCTCTAATCTAGGGAAACAAGTAATGACAGAAGAGAAGCTGCATGTATCTAATTATAGAAAAGTTGACCAACAAATACAGTAAGAGCTCTGGGGTCCCATGCACCCGTCATCTCACACCTACAGTATGTTTACATTTTATAAACAATTTTAATACATACTTTTGACAGTAATCCTCCTTTTTAATTTTTAATTTAACCAAGTGTACTCATGAGAGTAACCTCCCTTCGGTGAACACTGATAAGCCTATGAGTGATAATAATATAATAATAATAATATGCCATTTAGCAGACACTTTTATCCAAAGCGACTTACAGTCATGTGTGCATACATTTTTACGTATGGGTGGTCCCGGGGATCGAACCCACTACCCTGGCGTTACAAGCGCCATGCTCTACCAATTGAGCTACAGAGGACCACATTAGATTGGATATTTACTCAAGGGTACAGTGGGTCAGCAGTATAGGACACCAACTCAGAAACCTGCTAATGAGAGCTTGAGGGAACACCAACTTATTTACAGAGGATGAAGTTCAGAAAGGGACCTGGTCTCCTGCTGTATGAACCCCTGGAGGCTTCGCTTTCCCTGCCTGAAGGTACTTTCCCTCCTGGAAAATAGTAGGATGACCAGGAGCCTTAGGAGGGTTTCAATGTTACTAAAGCTCCAAATGTCTGATGCCTTCAGGGTGTCGAACACAGTGGCTGGAAGATACCCAGACATGGGATCCAACCACTTCTCTCTCCAAGACTTAATCTCTGTTGGGAGTGAGACCAGGTCAGGCATGTCGTCTTTGAACATGCGGAAAACATGGGCATTTACAATGCAGTTTTCTAGCTTCGACATGGCGTAAGGCACAATCTCCAGGTACCTCAGGGTATTGAGGACCTTCTCTGTGAAGAACTCACTGACCTCAGCAATGGAGTGCTCTATCACCTTATGACTCACCGCCATTTTGTAAAACTGACTCAGGGGTTCTAGCAGTGCAGAGTGCAACAGTGTTATCTGCAGCTTGGAAGCTAAAGCAACAGCTTCCTTGAACCAGGCCTTGTGATGTGTGTCAATATCGCGCTTCAATTCATTGAGGGAAGTTAGGAGATCAGGCAAGCTATTCATAGCTAGCAACATATCTAGGGGTTTGCCTTGAAGAGATTGGCTCAGATTTTTGGTCGAGCTCAGGACATTCTTCAGCACGACAGCCGAGAAGATGAACTCAAAACTTCGGACTTTATTGAAGTAAAGCAGTGCTTGGCCACTCCCTAAGCTATTCTCTTTGCTTTTCAGCTCGTTCAAGCACAGCATGACTACCTCTAGGAGCGCTACCATCAAATAATGCATATCATGACTCTTCTCCCAGTTCTTAATAAGCTTGTCCCAAAACGCATTACCCTTCCCCTCATCATGTTAGAATATGGCAATGATCACCTCTTCCAGTTTGGTCTGTCGTTCTGCATCATCTGTGAGCCACTGTAACATGTTTTCTACAGACACTGCACAGTCTGCTGCCGCCACTGCAGGAGATGACCTGGCTAGCCACACATTCAGAGACACAGCAGAGCTGACCGTCCGCATGGCCAGAGGGTATTTCTGGGATATTACAGCAGAGACATCCCTCATCCAAGACCCTACCTCACCAAAACTTAGCAAGGCTTGCCCTCTACAGTACTCCATATTGAGCCCCCATTTCTCTGATAGGGCTGTTTCAATAGCATCAGCCAAGACAGCAGTGTCCTGGCTAAACGGGATGAAAGCTACAGTCTCCTCGCACTGAGTGTCCTGTTTGTCCAAGTACCTGATGCACAGGGGGACGTAGAGCTGTCCCTCAATTTCAACTGCCTGTTCCGTTATTATTGTAAAGAACTGTGAGTCCCAGAGTTCCTTAAGTGATGAGATGGATAGCCCCAGTAGAGTGAAGTCAGAGTTCCAATGTGTAATATAAATAGGCTACCAGCTAAATATTGTATATAGCTATAGATAGGCTGGTAGGCTAGACTGCATTGTCTGCATAATGAAACATCCCTAGTAAGCTATTGTTTTGACAGTGGAATGATTGTATAATTTGGCATTAATAAACTGGTTTTACGTAGCACAAACGTTCTATCCAAGCTGCGAGAGAGCGCGAGGACAGCAAAGGTAGGCTTACAGGACAGTAGTAAATAAAAAACAATATATATATTGATTACTGATTAGTATGCTGTTGCATCGAAAATTCATTTTACAATCTGCCATGTTTGAATTTCCCACTTTAATGCATCCATTAAACCAAAGCTATAGGCTACTACAGGCACTAGTACCACATAATCTGAAAGTCTATCAGTAGACAGCCACGTAGACAGCGATCGGTAGTCTATACTTTGTGAGTGGCTGACACATTAGGAAGGTTTTTAGGGAGGGGAGGGGGGGCCCCAACTCTGACTTTGCAGAGTGCTGTGTGCTGTCTGACTCATTATATCACAAGCTTAACAAACTGGGAGGGAACAGTGCACAAATGCCTACAGTGGGGAAAAAAAGTATTTAGTCAGCCACCAATTGTGCAAGTTCTCCCACTTAAAAAGATGAGAGAGGCCTGTAATTTTCATCATAGGTACACGTCAACTATGACAGACAAATTGAGGAAAAAAAATCCAGAAAATCACATTGTAGGATTTTGAATGAATTTATTTGCAAATTATGGTGGAAAATAAGTATTTGGTCACCTACAAACAAGCAAGATTTCTGTCTCTCACAGACCTGTAACTTCTTCTTTAAGAGGCTCCTCTGTCCTCCACTCGTTACCTGTATTAATGGCACCTGTTTGAACTTGTTATCAGTATAAAAGACACCTGTCCACAACCTCAAACAGTCACACTCCAAACTCCACTATGGCCAAGACCAAAGAGCTGTCAAAGGACACCAGAAACAAAATTGTAGACCTGCACCAGGCTGGGAAGACTGAATCTGCAATAGGTAAGCAGCTTGGTTTGAAGAAATCAACTGTGGGAGCAATTATTAGGAAATGGAAGACATACAAGACCACTGATAATCTCCCTCGATCTGGGGCTCCACGCAAGATCTCACCCCGTGGGGTCAAAATGATCACAAGAACGGTGAGCAAAAATCCCAGAACCACACGGGGGACCTAGTGAATGACCCGCAGAGAGCTGGGACCAAAGTAACACAGCCTACCATCAGTAACACACTATGCCGCCAGGGACTCAAATCCTGCTGTGCCAGACGTGTCCCCCTGCTTAAGCCAGTACATGTCCATGCCCGTATGAAGTTTGCTAGAGTGCATTTGGATGATCCAGAAGAGGATTGGGAGAATGTCATATGGTCAGATGAAACCAAAATATAACTTTTTTGTAAAAACTCAACTCGTCGTGTTTGGAGGACAAAGAATGCTGAGTTGCATCCAAAGAACACCATACCTACTGTGAAGCATGGGGGTGGAAAAATCATGCTTTGGGGCAGTTTTTCTGCAAAGGGACCAGGACGACTGATCCGTGTAAAGGAAAGTATGAATGGGGCCATGTATTGTGAGATTTTGAGTGAAAACCTCCTTCCATCAGCAAGGGCATTGAAGATGAAACGTGGCTGGGTCTTTCAGCATGACAATGATCCCAAACACACCGCCCGGGCAACGAAGGAGTGGCTTCGTAAGAAGCATTTCAAGGTCCAGGAGTGGCCTAGCCAGTCTCCAGATCTCAACCCCATAGAAAATCTTTGGAGGGAGTTGAAAGTCAGTGTTGCCCAGCGACAGCCCCAAAACATCACTGCTCTAGAGGAGATCTGCATGGAGGAATGGGCCAAAATACCAGCAACAGTGTGTGAAAACCTTGTGAAGACTTACAGAAAACGTTTGACCTGTGTCATTGCCAACAAAGGGTATATAACAAAGTATTGAGAAACTTTTGTTATTGACCAAATACTTATTTTCCACCATAATTTGCAAATAAATTCATTAAAAAATCCTACAATGTGATTTTCTGGAGAAAAAAAATCTCATTTTGTCTGTCATAGTTGACGTGTACCTATGATGAAAATTACAGGCCTCTCTCATCTTTTTAAGTGGGAGAACTTGCACAATTGGTGGCTGACTAAATACTTTTTTCCCCCACTGTATATGCTGGAAAGCCTAGAACAGCTTATTCAGAAAGCACAACATTACCAACAGTTACAGAAACTGAGGATGGATCCCTGGTCACTTGGAATTGATAACGATGTCTATACATTGAATTACATCCCTACCATTTCCTATGGCAACAATATACCCCCAAGATAAGAAGATCCATAGGGTAACTCGGTCCTCATTTGGAGGGAGAGAGATACCAAAGCAACTTCCATCGCTTCAGAGAAGGGCATTAATATGATAATTAGAAACAACATGTGTGCCATATTTTCTAATGGAGTCTCTTTAATCTTGTTATTAGTCACCCAATTAAAGAGGGGAAGTAGACTAATGCAGCTTTAGTTGAAAAGGGCCCACAGCTGGGTCCCCACCCACCCAGGCCCAGGGAGGAAGCAGGGCAGCCAGGGACAGCCATGGCCTAACCCCCCTCTGGGACTCTGGGGCCTTCTCAGAGAGAGGAAAGAATAGCTTCTTTCCTCTCTCTGGGTGGCCCTGATGACTGGAGGCCTGATGGCGTGTATGAGAGATATCCTGCTCATAGTGCTGCTGTCTCAATACTTCACCAAAAAGGTGACTCATATATAATCCAATATTGATAATGTTTTACTGAATCTCAATGCATCCATCCACATCTGGATATTTTTTTGCCAGTCAAAGACACTGTTCTCATTCAAATCAAACCAATGAAGAGACACTTGGAAAACATGTGGTATCTTACTACAGTGAGGGAAAAAAGTATTTGATCCCCTGCTGATTTTGTACGTTTGCCCACTGACAAAGAAATGATCAGTCTATAATTTTAATGGTAGGTTTATTTGAACAGTGAGAGACAGAATAACAACAAAAAAAATCCAGAAAAACGAATGTCAAAAATGTTATAAATTGATTTGCATTTTAATGAGGGAAACAAGTATTTGACCCCCTCTAAATCAGAAAGATGTCTGGCTCCCAGGTGTCTTTTATACAGGTAACGAGCTGAGATTAGGAGTACACTCTTAAAGGGAGTGCTCCTAATCTCAGCTTTTTACCTGTATAAAAGACACCTGTCCACAGAAGCAATCAATCAATCAGATTCCAAACTCTCAACCATGGCCAAGACCAAAGAGCTCTCCAAGGATGTCAGGGACAAGATTGTAGACCTACACAAGGTTGGAATGGGCTACAAGACCATCGCCAAGCTGCTTGGTGAGAAGGTGACAACAGTTGGTGCGATTATTCGCAAATGGAAGAAACACAAAATAACTGTCAATCTCCCTTGGCCTGGGGCTCCATGCAAGATCTTACCTCGTGGAGTTGCAATGATCATGAGAAGGGTGAGGAATCAGCCCAGAACTACACGGGAGGATCTTGTCAATGATCTCAAGGCAGCTGGGACCATAGTCACCAAGAAAACAATTGGTAACACATTACGCCGTGAAGGACTGAAATCCTGCAGCACCCGCAAGGTCCCCCTGCTCAAGAATGCACATATACAGGGCCGTCTGAAGTTTGCCAATGAACATCTGGATGATTCAGAGGAGAACTGGGTGAAAGTGTTATGGTCAGATGAGACCAAAATTGAGCTCTTTGGCATCAACTCAACTCGCCGTGTTTGGAGGAGGAGGAATGCTGCCTATGACCCCAAGGACACCATCCCCACCGTCAAACATAGAGGTGGAAACATTATGCTTTGGGGGTGTTTTTCTGCTAAGGGGACAGGACAACTTCACCGCATCAAAGGGACAATGGACGGGGCCATGTACCGTCAAATCTTGGGTGAGAACCTCCTTCCCTCAGCCAGGGCATTGAAAATGGGTCGTGGATGGGTATTCCAGCATGACAATGACCCAAAACACACGGCAAAGGCAACATAGGAGTGGCTCAAGAAGAAGCACATTAAGGTCCTGGAGTGGCCTAGCCAGTCTCCAGACCATAATCCCATAGAAAATCTGTGGAGGGAGCTGAAGGTTCGAGTTGACAAACGTCAGCCTCAAAATCTTAATGACTTGGAGAAGATCTGCAAAGAGGAGTGGGACAAAATCCCTCCTGAGATGTGTGTAAACCTGGTGGCCAACTACAAGAAACATCTGACCTCTGTGATTGCCAACAAGGGTTTTGCCACCAAGTACTAAGTCATGTTTTGCATAGGGGTCAAATACTTATTTTCCTCATTAAAATGCAAATCAATTTATAACATTTTTGACATGCGTTTTTCTGGATTTTCTTGTTGTTATTCTGTCTCTCACTGTTCAAATAAACCTACCATTAAAATTATAGACTGATCATTTCTTTG
This sequence comes from Coregonus clupeaformis, assembly GCF_020615455.1. Taxonomy (NCBI): domain Eukaryota; kingdom Metazoa; phylum Chordata; class Actinopteri; order Salmoniformes; family Salmonidae; genus Coregonus; species Coregonus clupeaformis. The sequence goes on from NC_059203.1 coordinate 9,043,153, forward strand.
TCAGTGGGCAAACGTACAAAATCAGCAGGGGATCAAATACTTTTTTCCCTCACTGTACATACACAGAATATTGGAGTCCATCAGATGAAGCTCTCCCAATGTGATATTGTATACAATTTGTCACAACCAGGTGGGAGCAAAGATCAACATTATTCTAGCACCAAAACCCCCTGCCTGCCTGCTCTGGTATTCCCTGGTAATGCAAGCCAATTTATGGCTATGTTAAATCTCAGTTTTATGAAGCAATCTGCAATGGTAGCTTGACAATTTTTCACACGTTACCAGAATCACAAATGTCTCAAAGATGGCATCTCTCATTCTTTGAGCACCCATCCATGTTCAGGCAGACTCAGTAGTGACAGGTGTCTGACACAACACATTACACATTACCGCTCTTGGTTGTGCCGACACTGCCAACATGTTTATTTTCCCTGCTTCTGATTTTCGTGCACCTGCTCATCTTCCTGTGTGTAGCCTATCTGCTAAATCTCTCAAACCCCAAATTCAAAAATGCAGGAGTGTTTTATTCCAAAATGGGGGATGTCAAAAGAACAGCTCAGTACTCTTGTCATCGCCTCTGGCAACATATAAAAGCAACTTTTCATCTACAATTTCTCCCCATTACGTTTTCTCCCGACATGGTGTATATCCTATTACACACTAAGGAGCCTTTTTCTTCCTTTCCGGCTCCTTCTCTGTTGTTTGAATAGTTATTTGCTAAGCTGTAAGAGAGGGGAAAAACAGCTATTCAGGTAAACCAACATGCAGAAGAGAAAAGTATTCTCTAAGCCTAGCTTGGCTGGAGGGAAGCGGCTTGCCAGTGTCATTTCTGCAACGTGTTTTACCTGCAGGCATACTCTTACTCCCATCTGTTCCTTTCAGTGGGATTCACCACTTTAAGCTTCTTGTAGAAAATCCCAAAAACCAGGCAGCCTCCTAACTGGCTTGGCAGTGATCAATGTGAAAGCACAAAATGGTGGGCAACTGCAGCTGCTGTTCGCAGGCCAATAAGCCCATCCAAACAGACACCTTGATCAATACGAAGAACACGCACTTATGCCAGAACACCTCTTCAAAGTTCTGTGACTGACACTGATAAAAGACCTGATGGTATTGTGTGTTGACATACTTAGAGAAGTAGTTATGTTCATGGCAGAAAATACTGTCTTGGGCCTGTTGTCCTACTGTCTGTTACTGTAATCCAGATTAAATTGTTATAAAATAATAGCAACAAAGGAGAGACCTTGGGATCATTCAACTCCCACAATGACTGACATAGTGTTACGGTGTGGCTCTCAAAAGGAAGGCCTCTCAGCATTTTCTTATTACCAATTGCGTGTATGGAAAACAAAGGTTGATTGACTCTTGATTGAACTGTACTTCACACAGACGCATGACTAACAGCTGATGCCCACACCTAGGGGAGATTTCCATTGATCTGCCCTTATCTCACTATAACTGCATCAGACTGAAGGAAAGATTCAGAAGAGCAAATACAACACATATCAGTAGTCTGTTTTGTTCTTTGCTTGTTCCTAACCACATAAAGCATGATGGATAAAAAGTAAACCCTGTCCCTTATCCTTTCTTCCACAGCCTTGGATGTAGAGCCTCAGACTCTTTGCTTAACACTACCTGACAATTCGGTTGACATCTCAAAGAGTTCTTTAATATATTCTTAAACCTTTTGGCATCTCTTTCCTGCACCAAATCTCATGAATAAGGCATAGGGCCCAGTCAGCAAGTGAGCGGGAGGAGAGGCGGCGAGGTCCCATCCATCACTGTCACTGAGCTGCCTCTCTGGCAAGCTACGTTCGCTCAGCCAGTGATCGCCACACACACACACACACACACACACACACACATGCCCATGTCAGTAAACAGGTAAGAGAGCAGGTAGGGCTTGGGGAGGGTGGAGGAGTGTGTGTGTTGGGAAGGGGGGTTGCTAGGGCATTTAGCAGGCATAAATCTTGAGGAATCATTGGGGGTTCTGAAGCAGGCCACCCACTATTCTGCTTCACGGTTGAGAGAGACAGACCTCACTGTGCATAGGGATATGGAGATAAAGACACTGCTACTTCAGGTATCCTCCACCCACTCGTCTCCTCTCCTCACCCTGCTGATTGTATATGGTGGGTTTTAGTGATTAAGATTAAGTGTGAGTGTGTATGTGAAAGAGGAAGAAAGCAACCTGGTCTCAAAGACTAGACGTAAATCTGGGACACTCAAATTAGTATGATATGTTACGTTTGGTTTGGTTACATGAGACAGAGGGCTCTATTTTGGCTGGCGTTAAGGCGGCGCTATTGTCAAACGCACGTTAGTTTGCAATTTCGTCATGTAAAAACTGGCGCACTAGAATTGACCAGCACTAATGCCAGGTTTGGCAATTTACCTGTCTAACGTCAGCACATTTACGCTCAGATGGGAGGGTTGGAAATAAAAACATGATCCAAACTGCTAATTTCATCCAGCACTGGTAAGGATATTTAAGACCAACCAAAAGCTGGTTTTAGCGGTAACGCAGTTGGATACGGCATTAATTTTGACAGAGGAAACGCAGCCTATCCAGCTGGGATGCACACTGCCCATATGCGCATTGAAACAAGACGTGATTTGGTGTCTGTATATTTCATATTTAGAAACATAAAACACTAATGTTCTTTCTCCGTTTCATTTTTATTTGATTAAAAACCAAGTATAGCTCCCCCTCCTCACAAAGAAGTCTGTTTTCTTTTTGTCCTGCCCAATATAACCAAGTACGCTAGACAAGACCGTCGATAAAGTGTTTGGCTCGTGAGATCGCTTGGAAATGAATCTTAATCACCAAAGCTTTATTAAAACATCAAGTTTGAGAGGAGCAAAACAATGAGCATTCCCTTTTTTATTTATCTATGTATTGTATTGCCTACATCATTTTAGCCATGCTTTGGACATGTGTAGAACCATCTCCATGATGTCGGCTACATGTGTCCATGCCCATCATGAAACAAGAGATGAGAACCTTCGTGATTACTGATGAACCTCGTATTTATTAAGTTATTTTGAGAAGTTAATTAAAAGTCAATTGTTTGTTTTCCGTTTCTTTTCTTTTTTTACCCAAGCACTCCGCAAGCTACCCTTACCCTAGGGTTTTATGGTGAAAACATCCGTGGCAGGGTTTTATGGTGAGAACGTCCGTAGCACGCATGCACTGCAACTTCTGGAGAAGTGTGAATTTGATCAGTAAGATGGTTCCAATATGTAAGACATTATATTTGGGAGCAGTATAACGGTGAGTGAACATTCTCTCTTTCTCTGTATATTGAAGCTTTGTCAAGCTACTCTGAAAAGTTTGGATGTGCGTAAAACCATCCATAGTCTATGTTGTTTTAATATTATTTGCCCACCGGAAGCAATTAGGGCGCCTGTAAGTGTATTTAGACATAGCCTATTTAAAACAAGTTCTTTAATTTTGTTTAGAATTTTATTAGAATTATTCTCACTCTTTTTAGGCCATATTAATAATGAATTTAATCTTTCTTATTGACAACATTTGGTATGTCCATGCTCAGCCATAATGCAATTTACAGTAGGCCTAGCCCCTGTTAAGTTCTAAATAAAAAGGTAAAAACGAACGGACGACTAGTAAAGCTCAAACCAAGTTTATTCACCCACTGGGTCACACAGTATTTTAAGAAATGGAACACTAGCCACTTTAATAATGTTTACATATCTTGCATTACTCATCTCATACAGTGCCTTGCAAAATTATTCATCAACCTTGGCATTTTTCCTATTTTGTTGCACTCCAACCTGTAATTTAAATGGATTTTTATTTGGATTTCATGTAATGGACATACACAAAATAGTCCAAATTGGTGAAGTGGAATAAAAAAAGTACTTATTTCAAAGAATTCTACAAAATAAATAACGGAAAAGTGGTGCGTGCATATGTATTCACCCCCTTTGCTATGAAGCCCCTAAATAAGATCTGGTGCAACCAATTACCTTCAGAAGTCACATAATTAGTTAAATAAAGGCCACATGTGTGCAATCTAAGTGTCACATGATCTGTCACATGATCTCAGTATATATACACCTGTTCTGAAAGGCCCCAGTGTGATGAGTGTGATGGAAGGAGTCAGGAGGCGCAGGAGGATAATCACCGAATACAGAGTTATTCCTTCGTTACACAAAATACGCTGGAATAGCGACAAACAAAACAGGCACAGGGGAAACTATCTACCCTGGCAATACACTGTAACGGTTTCTCTATACAATACAAAGGCACAGGGGAAATATCTACCCTGGCAACAAAATTGTACAAGTAGCTCCACCGAGCTACACTACTCTCACATTCAAACAATCACCCACAAGGACAAGGGGGCAGAGGGAACACTTATACACTGATTAATGAGGGGATTAGAACCAGGTGTGTGTGATTGACAAGACAAGACAAATGTGATGATGATAATTGGGGCGGCAGTGGTTAGTAAAAGCCGGTGAAGACGAACGCTGAAGCCTGCCCGAACAAGGAGGGGAGGCAGCCTCGGCGGAAGTCGTGACACCCAGAGTCTGCAACACCACTAAGCAAGGGACACCACCAAGCAAGAGGCACCATGAGACCAAGAAGCTCTCCAAACAGGTCAGGGACAAAGTTGTGTAGAAGTACAGATCAGGGTTGGGTTATAAAAAAATATCCGAAACTTTGAACATCCCATGGAGCACCATTAAATCCATTATAAAAAATTGAAAGAATATGGCACCACATCAAACCTGCCAAGAGAGGGCCGCTCACCAAAACTCACGGACCAGGCAAGGAGGGCATTAATCAGAGAAGCAACAAAGAGACCAAAGATAACCCTGAAGGAGCTGCAAAACTCCACAGCGGAGATTGAAGTGTCTGTCCATAGGACCACTTTAAACCGTACACTCCACAGAGCTGGGCTTTACGGAAGAGTGGTCTGAAAAAAGCCATTGCTTAAAGAAAAGAATAAGCAAACACGTTTGGTGTTCACCAAAAGGCATGTGGGAGACTCCCCAAACATATGGAAGAAGGTACTCTGGTCAGATTAAATGCAATTGAGCTTTTTGGCCATCAAGGAAAATGCAATGTCTGGTGCAAACGCAACACCTCTCATCACCCCGAGAACACCATCCCCACAGTGAAGCATGGTGGTGGCAGCATCATGCTGTGGGGATGTTTTTCATCACTGGGAAACTGGTCAGAATTGAAGGACTGATGGATGGTGCTAAATACAGGGAATCTCTTGAGGGAAACCTGTTTCAGTCTTCGAGAGATTTGAGACTGGGATGGAGGTTCACTTTCCAGCAGGACAATGACCCTAAGCATACTGCTAAAGCAACACTCAAGTGGTTTAAGAGGAAACATTTAAATGTCTCGGAGTGGCCTAGTCAAAGCCCAGACCTCAATCCAATTGAGAATCGGTGGTATGACTTAAAGATTGCTGTACACCAGCGGAACCCATCCAACTTGAAGGAGTTGGAGCAGTTTTGCCTTGAAGAATGGGAAAAAATCCCAGTGGCTAGATGTGCCAAGCTGATAGAGACAGACCCCAAGAGATGCAGCTGTAATTGCTGCAAAAGGTGCCTCTACAAAGTATTGACTTTGTGGATGTGAATAGTTATGCACACTCAAGTTTTCTGTTGTTTTGTAGTATTTCTTGTTTGTTTCACAATAAAAAATATTTTGCATCTTCAAAGTGGTAGGCATGTTGTGTAAATCAAATGTACTCAGTACATTCCAAGCTGAATTGCCTCCACCATATACATTCCTCCTACAGATAACCATTAACTTCTGGTGTAGAAACCAGACTCTGGCACTCCTCCTTTCTATAGGACAACTGATGATTAACACTATTTCAAGTTTAGAAGTCAGAACCCATCAGTCCCCCCTTTAAAAATTTTACTCCATACTGTTCGCCATTATATAAACTTGGAAATTACTTATAAATGGACTAACAATGATAATAAAACATGAACAAAAAATAAAAGATGATTAACATTCACACTTAGGTTTACAAACTCTGAGACTTATGGCCTCTGTTCTACAAATACACCATGCACACTCTTATTTCCATTTCTTATCGAACACTGATAATAACATGTGCGCTGGAGCTGTTGACTGCATCCATTTAATCCTTCTGGTTCCTAAGAGAGTGATAGCACAAGACTTGAAAAGCAAAGAGAAACACAAAACATAACAGTATTAACCATGTGTTATGCTATGCATAATTATATATGCAAAGAAAAACCAAAGTTTGATAATGTGACGATTCCCACTCTCTCTTCACCTGACTCTATGCCTTCGGAATACTTTTCTGCTCGGTTCCACAAAAATGAAAGCCCTGAAAAAACTCCTCATGCTTTCACCCAGTCTTCCCTCATCCGGCCACAGGTTATAAGTGATGTTCACAAGCCACATCATTTTCACTTCGCTCCCCATCTCCTTCTTCCTCCATTGCCACCCGATATACACGTGCGGTGGCCCTAATCAACTTTACCTCATCTTGAGGTAACACAGCACTGTATATACAGTACGTTTCACATCAATGCCTTCAGGATGTTGTCCAGTGTATAATTACCCCAACATCTATGCTTTTTGCATTAACCAATAAAACAACTGACACAAAAACTATGGCATTTAAAGTAGCTCCCAGACCCAACCCAACTGCATGTCTACAGTGGAATCTACTCTTCCTCTCTCTCTTTAGCTCCTCTTCCTCTATCATGGCGGCTTCCAGCTCACCCATTATGCAGCTGGAACTTGCTTCACGTGAGAAGTTTGAAACCACCGAGGAGAAGCTGCGGTCTTTACCGCTGCAGGTGCTGTAAGGAGTACTGTGTGTGGACCAGACCAACACTGTTCCAATACCCCCGCCTGGTGGATCTTGATGTACACTCGATCTCCAGGATTCAGCCCGTGCTGTCGGTTATCTCCTGCTCCTCATGTGTTGCCTTCCCCTGGGAATGTACACACTGCAACTCATGGGTCATTTTCTGACAATAGGACAACATAGACTCTCCCATTATTATAACATGTGAATAACAGCACCCAGTACACTCATCGGTCTCCCTGTTACCACTTAATAACAGTGAGTCCTGTGGTGGCGTTGGAAGAGTATCCAACCTATCAAAACTCTGCGTCACATGTTTCTTAATCACACTCTTCAGCAGATGTGATGCTATTATTACAGCGAATTTCCCTTCCGGTGATGTGGCCTCTTGTAGACAGGAATCTGTGCCTTTCTTTTCAAACGTTGTACCTTCTTTGACGAACCCCTCATTGAAAGTTGACAATATGAAATGACAACAATATCTCTGCTACTCCCACCATGACCTGGGTATGTGTGGCGTTCCTTTAAACTTCATAGTAGTCTCTATATTGTGCACAGTTATCTGTCCTCCCTCTCCTACGAGCTATCCCCTGTAACACTATACATAGAGGAGTGGTATCACTCCCCACTGACTTTGTTACCCACTTCCTTAATTTATGACCCACACAGATCTCAGCCTCCAGTCACACCTCCAGTCACATTCCATTCCGCTCTCCCAATTCCCTATAGCGTTAATGCCATGGTTTTTGGGACTCCACAGAATACACTGATAACTACATTTGCACATAAATCATTCCATCTAACCCATAACACATTAGTCACTACTACTAATCCACGTCTATAATTATAAACATATTAAAATTCTCAAGTCAATTTGTCAATTTCCAACAATCCCTCCTCTGGAACAATGATCACTCTTATGTTCCACAATACCTTGAAAACATATTGACTTCAACAGGGAAGAGAGAAAATACATGTTTAATAACTTCACACCACCCTTGATGCGAATGAGATTGGAGAAAGAACCGTCCATTCATTCTATGGTAATGAAATACTAGTCTCCATGCCAGTCATGTGTTAACGCAAGACCTGCGTATGAACCTTGTACGTAATTAATTATACCGTATCATCCAGCAAGCCTTATGTATTGATGTGTTTTAACATTAAGATTCTGATGACATTGTAAAACAAAATTCCTTTATCAAATACCCCCTCATGGATAGCCCAAGCTATCATCTAGTGGGTTCTCTAATACCCTCCCTCTTGGAGGACACTAAAAGATAAGGTTCCTTGGGTAGAAAAAACCCTCCCTAGACTTAATGGATTAGAGCAGTGTACCCTCCCCTTACTTTCTCTTTACCTCACAGCTTAGGCACAGCACACTCTCTCTCTCTCTCTCCTTTCCGAATCATAATTAAAACACTTGATAAATTATCCAACCCAACTTTAGAATTACAGTCCTTAGTGCTTCACATTGAGTCTATCACTCAAATTCAAACCCATCAACTTAGCACAAATCGTCATGGTTAGAATGCACATTTACAAACAGGAAAATACATAAACAGTATGTACTATTTATATCACAGCTTTAACTTTTCCTTTACGGCCCCCGTCTGTCCCTGTTTTACTGTCACGAGTGGCAAGTTAATGACAGATCGGTATCTCAATGCATTCTTAGTCTAAATGACTATACATTTCTCAGTGTGCAGACCTTCTCCATCAACCTGATACCCCAAATAAAAAGTTTAGGGCAACCCTAAATCATTTTACGGGCACAGTTGACCCCCCTTCTTCCTGGCACTCATTTTCTGGTGTATCTCCATGTTCTTCTTCAGATAACATTGCAGTTAATCTTCCCAACGGCCCATATGTAACTCATGCCTATCACAGTTGATGGCCCTTGATAATGTCCCGATTTCAATATCTGGGAAATAATCAAAATGTCCCAAGCACCCGAATCCCTCAACTGAGCCTCCATCACCATTCTGTACAGGCCATTCTGTCTTGTCCATTGTCCCACCAGTGCACCAGCAGCATGATATGAGTGATATCTCTCCATGCTCACTTCACATGCACGGTATCAGGACTCGCACACATGTTGCTGGCTTGGACTCAGGTCTCAGTAGCAGTGGTGCAGGACAGGGCCGTATTGAACTCCTTTGTCGCTATTTCTTCAGCCGGTTAGGGGGGTTGAGGTTCACACTGTTAATGGTCAAATTCTCCCTGCCATGCATCAAGACACCATCTGTGTTCACCTTCGCCATGACTTGAGAGAGGACAGAGCAAAACAACAGTTTAAGACATTTCTGATTCTGGAAATCCAGACCATCTATTCACCATATGACAAATTATTACATTCCCAATTTTCTTAATACCTAAATCTCTACGACAAATGTCAAAGAGCATAACAACACACTGTTGAAACCATTTTCCAAATTGGCTTATACTCCCTTATCATACCGGCGACTTCACTGCAGAGTTACAGGGTCAGGGAGTTAGAGAGCTAACCCTTAGGGAGAAATCCCGACAATACAGCATACCCAATCTGGTGAAACTTGTATCAAAACAAAAACAGAAACGAGAACCAAAATAATAACACTGCCTGTTAAATCAAAAATAAACAAATTAGAATATTAACATCCAATCAGAATTACAACTCTTGATAACTCCGTAAGGAAATAATTGAATCCCATAAGGTAATGGTAAAATAGAATAGAGATAGGTGTCCCTCATTCATATTATTCTTAAAACTCATAATGTCTATCATTTCTAGTGACGTTGATCAGGCCTCACCAGAAATTCAGGACAAAGGTCTTTCAACACCATTAAGTATTTTCTGTCCCTTTTCTTTCCCTGGCTTCAGAAACAATTTTTTTTTAAATCGAAAATGTCCATCATTATGCGTACCCAGTTAAGAACCAAATTAACAAGACCCCACACATTAAATCAAACAACGTTATCAAATTTTATTGGTCACATAAACGTGTTTAGCAGATGTTATTGCGGGTGTAGCGAAATGCTTGTGCTTCTAGCTTCGACAGTGCAGTAATATCTAACAAGTAATATCTAACAATTTCACAACATATACCCAATACACACAAATCTAAGTAAGGAATGAATTAAGAATATATACATATATCGACGAGCGATGTCAGAGTGGCATGGACTAAGATACAGTAGAATAGTATAGAATAAAGTATATACATGCAGTGGCTTTCGAAAGTATTCACCCCCCTTGGCAATTTTCCTATTTTGTTGCCTTACAACCTGGAATTAAAATAGATTATAATAGTGGTGCGGTGTATGTCCTGGAGGGCGGGTAGTTTGCCCCCGGTAATGCGTTGTGCAGACCGCACCACCCTCTGGAGAGCCTTGTGGTTGCGGGTGGTGCAGTTGCCGTACCAGGAGGTGATACAGCCGACAGGATGCTCTCAATTGTGCATCTGTAAAAGTTTGTGAGGGTTTTAGGTGCCAAGCCAAATTTCTTTAGCCTCCTAAGGTTGAAGAGGCTCTGTTGCGCCTTCTTCACCACACTGTTGTGTGGGTGGTCCATTTTAGTTTGTCAGTGATGTGTACACCAAGGAACTTGAAGCTTTCCACCACTAACACATATTAGTAACCATTGGGTTGTGTGTGTGTGCTGGTGTGTGTGGTAAGACGTTGGGCAAAAACACACAAATGGCCAGGCTTTACTAATCTGGGAGCTCCCTTTATGGCCGGATCCGGAAACCTTTATATTTATAAAACTGCAGAATTTCAAAGAGAGAGATATAATGACTCCCCCTCCTCTCCTAGAAGATAAAGTGTACATTTCGTTAATATTCACTATACTACAACTTAATCAGCAACCCAATTTTTTTTAAATTACAAACAAAACATGATAATGATAAGTCCACTGGTCTCTCTTTCCAATCATTAATTGTTTGTTTTAATCTACCCAAACGTTTATGTGCCCTTAATTTAGCATGCGCTACCCTTAGACACAGCAACATGTATCTCGCCACTGAGTCTAATGATTCACTCCCGTATCTGACTGGTCTCTCTATTCCCCATGATTTTCCATAACCACCGCACCACAATGCCCTTAATGTTAATGAACAGGTTTGGTAACACCAATGCTGTCGCTTGACAGAATTGCTTCTTTAAAACTCTACTAACAAGTACTCACAATATTAACTCCAATCTAATTCCCGTGACCCATCCACCCTTTCGTCAATTCTATAAATCTATTTCAGATTAAGATGACATAAAATGTAAATCTATCTCAGAATAAGACAAAATAAAATGTCTCACGAAAGTTTTGTGAGACCTGGCCTCCTACGTCTCCCTTCACATAGAACCTGTCTCTATGTACCACTATTGATCGAACCAAGGCCATACACCGCTATCTAAAAGTTTCCTGCCCCGCTGCCTTCAAGAGGGTTTGTTGCTGTTGTTTTGACAACAATGTAAATGCTTGCCTCTCAGCATCCCCTCTGAATGCAGCGGATCTACTAGGATCCATTACCACGCTACACACATTCTTCCAATGACCAACGGCCCGCATCTAAAACAGGGATCTGTCACTCTACACTTTGATGTTTTTTTGCTACTTTTCCCTCCCTGTTTCTTTGTCCTACCTTGTACATTAAAACCTCTATTAGTGACTTTCACTGTGGCTGTATTAACCCCTGCATGACTGTGAAGTGAGGGGAGTTAGATTCCATCAAAGCATCCTGCTCTATTTCATCCACTACCCCCGCAATTGCCGTTTTGATAACAGGTTTCAAACCTGCCATCAAAGCAGTTGTACAAATTCTATCAATGTACTCAAGTACCCAGTCTTCTTGCAGCTGAGTACATCTCCTAATTTTGGGTTTATCGGTTTGTCTTTTTTGTTGATAGAATGCTGACATCAAAACGCTGGTGTATTGAGCTTTTGATTCTTCTTTTATGTCATTGTGCCAAGTCACAATTGCATCTCTGAATTCTCTATTAGATTGGAATTTTCCATCAGCAGGGAAATGCTGACCAATTTTATCCAGTTTGCTAAATTCTTCCCATATTCGAGCCGAATTGTAGAATGCTCGTGCGCCTCTTTCAGCGCCTCTATGGCTTTATGAAACTTTTCTTGCTCTTGCCCCAATTTACAGGGAGAATCGCCGCCGGGTCGCCATGCCAATAGTTATTCCGAAGCCTCTCCCGACGGTGTCCAGGGTGTTTAAATCTCCGCACCCACGCTCTAATACACGGCAATTTAACTTTTTTTAGGTAGTGATATCCACTTCCCGGAGAGTAGTTAAGGTATCAGTACCTAATAATTTGGTCACTGGACCTGATACCTTGTATTAGACACAATACTGAAGCTTCTGCCAATTTACTACTGGAACATACGGGTGACCTAATGTCTTATTCCAGTGTTACGCCTCAAATATCACTGTTGTTGACAACACACATTACCAAAATGATTCACAATTGTCTTCCTATTTCCACATATTTTGTCACAGTTCCCTGCCCCAATAGGAAATAAACCAACCTCTCTCCTTATTGCTTCTGCTAATACACTCGAATCATGTTCAAACAACGTTTGTGTCACAAGCCGGGCTAGAAACTCCGGTCTCAGATGTGGAGAGCTGGGGGTACTACCCCTTAGCCACAGAGGAGGTGTTGTAGGACCCAAATGAAACACCCAAGGCAATACTCCAGGCAAGTAGATTTAATGTTCCAAAACAGGAGGCAAAACAAAACAACTCCACGAGGGGAGAAAAACAAACTAAAGATAACTTAGAACAACTTACTAGGACAGACACGGTGGGACAAAGCAGGAGACACATAGTCAGGACGCAACTACCAAGTGAGAAACAAGGGGAAAACACACAGCTAAAATACACAAGGGGAAACAAGGCACAGGTGACCTGGATCAAGCTAATTAGGACACATGAGGAAGAACTAAGGCAGAGGGGAACACAGATGACCTCTAGAGGCCCGGAGACAAACAGGAGGCAGGAAGCTGACACACACGAGGAAGAACTAAGGCAGAGGGGAACACAGATGACCTCTAGAGGCCCGGAGACAAACAGGAGGCAGGAAGCTGACAGGACCCCCTCCTCTAGGAACGACTCCTGACGTTCCTTCCAGAACACCCTGGCCCCAGGGTGCGAAAATCTCGGATCAAACCTGGGTCCAGGATGTCCCCTGGCTGGAACCCAGGAGCGCTCCTCCGGCCCGTAGCCCTCCCAGTCCACCAGATACTGCAGAGAGTTCTGGACCCTCCGGGGAGTCCAGTATCCGGCGGACTGTGTAGGCTGGCTGGCCGTCAATGATCCTGGGAGGTGGCGGGGTCTGCGTGGGGGGGCAAAGGGAGAAGACAAGACAGGTTTAAGGAGTGAAACATGGAAAGTGGGGTTAACTCTAAGGGAGCGAGGAGAACCAAACGATACGACACAGGGTTAACCTTTCTAGCAATGCGGAAAGGCCCGATGTATCTCTGGGAAAGCTTCCTGGATTCGACCCGGAGGGGCAGGTTCTTAGTGGCCAACCAAACTCTCTGACCAGCTCGGAAACTAGGGGCCGTCCGGCGGTGGCGATTAGCCTGACTTTGGTATCTCTGGGAGGTCCGAAGGAGGGCACGCCTGGCCTTCTTCCAGGTCCGCCTACAGCGTTGGACAAAGCGCTGGGCCGAGGGAACACCAACTTGCGCCTCCTCCTCTGGAAACAATGGAGGGTTGTAACCGAACTGGCATTCGAAGGGGGACAATCCGGTGGCTGAGGACTGGAGGGTGTTGTGGGCATATTCAGCCCAAATGATATAGGTGGCCCAAGACGTGGGATTACTGGCCGCCATACACCGCAGGGTGGTCTCCAGATCCTGATTAATCCGTTCCGCTTTGGCCATTAGACTCTGGATGGAACCCCGATGATAGGCTGGCTGTGGCCCCAACAAGCCTGCAGAAGGCCCCCCAAAACCGGGACGAGAATTGGGGACCTCGGTCAGAGACCACGTCCAGGGGAATACCAAATATCCGGAAGACATGGTTCATGAGGAGCTCAGCAGTCTCCTTAGCCGAGGGCAGCTTGGGCAGGGGAATAAACCGGGCAGCCTTAGAGAACCGGTCTACCACCACTAGGATGACGGTGTTGCCCTGGGATAGAGGAAGTCCCGTAACAAAGTCCAGAGAAAGGTGTGACCATGGCCTTCGAGGAACAGGTAAGGGATGGAGCAGTCCCTGGGGTCGCTGGCGTGTCGACTTTCCCTGGTTGCACACAGGGCAGGCCTCAACATAGACCTGCACGTCCTTCTTGATGGACGGCCACCAAAACCGCCGTCGGAGGAACTCCAGTGTGCGAGCACTGCCTGGATGGCATGTCAAGGGCGACTCATGACCCCACTGCAAGACGCGGCCCCGAACAGAGAGAGGAACGTACAGGCGACCGGCAGGACCACCGCCTGGATCGGGCTCCTGGACAAGAGCTTCTCGTACCCCTCTTTCTAGTTCCCACTGAAGAGGTGCGACGATCCTAGACCTCGGAATAATAGATGCCAAGGGCTTCTCTTGTAACTCGGGAGAATAGACTCGAGACAGAGCATCCGGCTTGACGTTCTTGGTGCCAGGTCGGTAAGTCAGGAGGAACTGGAATCGATTAAAGAAAAGGGACCATCGTGCTTGCCGAGGGTTCATCCGCTTAGCCTGTTGGAGATATTCCAGGTTCTTGTGGTCTGTGAGAACCTGGAAAGGGTGCTGAGCCCCCTCAAGCCAATGGCGCCACTCTTCCAATGCCAGTTTTACCGCAAGCAACTCTAGATCCCCCACGTGGTAGTTGCGCTCGGCCTCAGACAGGCGGCGAGACATGAAGGCACAAGGGTGTAATCTCCCATCCGCACCCCTCTGTGACAGGACGGCTCCCACCCCCACCTCTGAGGCGTCCACCTCCACCACGAAAGGTCTCTCTGGGTCAGGGGTCACCAGAATCGGAGCAGACGTGAAGCGGAGCTTGAGATCCTCGAAGGCCCCTGCTGCTTCCGGACCCCAGTGAATCTTGGTCCCTCCTCCCTTGGTAAGCGTCGTCAAGGGGGCTACCACCGAGCTGAAATTCTTAATGAACTTCCGATAGAAGTTAGAAAAGCCAATGAACCGTTGAACCTCCTTGACCGTGGCAGGTGTGGGCCAATCGTGGACCGCCTTGACCTTCTTGGGATCCATCTCTAGGTGCCCGGGAGTGACAATAAACCCGAGAAACTGAGTCTGAGAAACATGAAATTCACACTTCTCAGGCTTAACGTAGAGGTGATTGTCAAGGAGCCTCTGGAGAACCCTGCTAACATGCCCCTCATGCTCCTTCAGTGACCTCGAGAAGATGAGGATATCGTCCAGGTACACGAAGACGAACAGATTAAGCATATCCCGGAGAACATCATTAATCAGGGCTTGGAATACTGCGGGGGCATTGGTGAGCCCGAACGGCATCACCCGATATTCATAGTGCCCCGTGGGCGTAGTTGAACGCCGTCTTCCATTCGTCTCCTTGCCGGATCCGCACGAGATGGTAAGCATTGCGGAGATCCAGCTTAGTAAAAATGGAAGCCCCTTGAAGCAGCTCAAAAGCAGTGGCCATGAGAGGAAGGGGGTATCGATTCCGAACCGTGATCTTGTTGAGTCCCCGGTAATCAATACAAGGCCTAAGACCCCCGTCTTTCTTTTCAACAAAAAAGAAGCCCGCCCCAGCCGGGGAAGTAGAGGCATAGATGAGGCCGGCTGCCAAGGACTCCTTAATGTAGGTGTCCATAGCTGCGTGCTCGGGGAGGACAAGGGAAAAGATCCGACCTCTAGGAGGGCAGCACCCAGGGAGTAGATCAATGGCACAGTCATACGTGCGATGAGGCGGTAAGGAAGTAGCCCGGGCCTTGCTGAACACTGCCTTGAACCGATGGTAAACACTGGGGACTCGGGAGACGTCAACAGACTCTTGAAACTGGGTACTAGGGGCTGAGGGACTCTGAAGCATGCAGGTGAGTTGGCAGGCGGGACCCCAGCTTAGGAATGGTGCCCGTGAGGCCAGTCGATCTGGGGATTATGTCTGCATAGCCAAGGGTGACCCAGGATAATAGGATACTCGGGAGAGTCAATGAGATAGAAGGTCTCCTCCTGCTGGTGTTGAGAGATGGTAAGTCGCAGGGACTGAGTCGCCTCGGTAACCTTTCCTGGTTCCAGAGGTCTGCCATCTAAGGCTGTAACTGCCTGGGGTTGAGGAAGTAGTTGGGTAGGGATCTTAAGTTCCTTAGCCAAGGTTACATCCAGGAAATCACCTGCGGCACCGGAATCGATCATAGCCTGGACCCGATGCTGGTGGCCCCCCCAGGACAGAGTGGCTGGAATAGCCAGGACAGCGTTAGTAGGAGGCGCTCTAACTCTCCCCATCACAGCCCTCCTGTAGCTGGGCGGGGACAGGCGTTTCCCGAAAGCTCGGGGCAAGTGGAGCGGAAGTGGCCGGCAACCCCCGCAGTAGAGGCACCGACGTTCCCTCATGCGACGTTCCCTTTCGTTGGGAGAAAGCCTGGAACGGCCTAACTGCATGCTCTCCGGGGAATCCTGGAGCAGTTCAGGAGCCGGGGAAGCTCTGAATGACGGAGTCCAAACAGGAGAAACAGAGCTGCTCAGAGGAACTTGGGAATGAGACACCTGACGGCGAGCCGTTCTCCGCTCTCTTAGACGATTGTCCAGGCGGATGGCCAAGGCTATGAGGGACTCGAGATCACCAGCTGGTTCTCGGGTGGCTAACTCATCTTGAAGGGGCTCAGATAACCCTCCCTGAAAGCAGACCCTCAGCGCTTCATCATTCCATCCGCTCCTTGCTGCTATGGTCCGGAAATCAATGGCAAAATCTGCCGTGCTTCGGGGCCCCTGACGGAGAGACAGTAGGCGCTTGGAAGCCTCCCGCCCACTGACAGGATGATCGAACACCCGCTTGAACTCTTCTACAAATGCAGCGTGGGAGTCACAACAGGCCTCCTGGGACTGCCACACCGCAGAAGCCCAGGCAAGCGCCTTGTCTGAAAGAAGGGTAATGATGTAGGCAATCTTGGAACGGTCTGTGGGAAAACTTGAGGGTTGGAGCTCGAAGGTGAGGGAGCATTGGGTGAGGAAACCCTGGCAAGAGCTTGGATCCCCAGAAAAGGGCTTGGGAGGTGGTAGTCGGGGCTCCGCCAACCGAGATGACCTGTCGTCACAGAGGGGTGACCTGGGGGAAGGGAGAGGACCAGGGAGGCGTTCAAAGAGCTGGCGGAGGGAACTCATCATTTCGGCCAGGAGTTGAGAATGACTAGCCATCAGCTCCTCTTGTCGGCTGAGAACGGCTTCATGGCGCTGGAAAGAAGCCTCATGTCGAGTGATCACCGCCAACAGGTCCGGGGAACTGAGTGTTTCTGGGTCCATGAGTGACTTGGTTATTCTGTCACAAGCCGGGCTAGAAACTCCGGTCTCAGATGTGGAGAGCTGGGGGTACTACCCCTTAGCCACAGAGGAGGTGTTGTAGGACCCAAATGAAACACCCAAGGCAATACTCCAGGCAAGTAGATTTAATGTTCCAAAACAGGAGGCAAAACAAAACAACTCCACGAGGGGAGAAAAACAAACTAAAGATAACTTAGAACAACTTACTAGGACAGACACGGTGGGACAAAGCAGGAGACACATAGTCAGGACGCAACTACCAAGTGAGAAACAAGGGGAAAACACACAGCTAAAATACACAAGGGGAAACAAGGCACAGGTGACCTGGATCAAGCTAATTAGGACACATGAGGAAGAACTAAGGCAGAGGGGAACACAGATGACCTCTAGAGGCCCGGAGACAAACAGGAGGCAGGAAGCTGACACACACGAGGAAGAACTAAGGCAGAGGGGAACACAGATGACCTCTAGAGGCCCGGAGACAAACAGGAGGCAGGAAGCTGACAGTTTGAATATCTTTTTTATTTTCTAACCATGGATGAGGCTCTCCTACAGAACGTATAGGCAACCTTTTATCACTATCCACATACACTCTACTGCCTCACTGCAGTGCCTAGTCCAACCGTCTGGTGGCTAAACCCTCCTAGGCACGCAGTGCCCGCAGTGCTTAGTCTAACCGCCTGGTGGCTAAACCCTTCTAGGCACGCAGTGCCCGCAGTGCCTAGTCCTACCGGTAGTATTTACAATGGGCCTACTAAATAAACTCAGGCTTTTCTAGGTCCGTATCCTATAATTGTTCAGCCTATGATTATCATCTCCCCAAGATGTCAGAATGAGTGGTAACAGGTGTAGGAACTGTGCCTACCTTGTTTCTGGTGCCGGCTCCTGTTCACTGATTCTGACTCTCTAGTTTGACTGTAAATTGTGGTGAACCCTGCTCGCAGCGCCAACTGTTAGGTTCTAAATAACAAGGTAAAAACCAACGGATGACTAGTAAAGCTCAAACCAAGTTTATTCACCCAATGGGTCACACAGCTGCATAAGACAAAAGAGACGTTCCAACCAGCACAGATATATATATACTCCAATTTAGGTGAACACTCCCTTCCTTCTAAACATGACATATTCATTGCTAGGCAGGAAGTTAAGTGATGTGGGTAATAAACTGCTCCTTCTCCCTTAATGTGACCTGACCTGACCTTGACCCCATTCCTCACTAATCCACCGCTCTCCACCCTTATCAGTGACTGAAATCATGTGATTGTCTTTCCTTTATTCAGTACATTCCAAGCTTAATTGCCTCCACCTTATACATTCTTCCTACAGATAACCATTAACTTCTGATGTAGAAACCAGACTATGGCACTCCTCCTTTCTATAGGATAACTGATTATTAACAATATTTCAAGTTTAGAAGTCAGAATCCATCACCCCTATATCAATGTGAATGCTATGTACTGTATTTCTACATTGAAGCCATGCAATTACTTAGAACAATGTGGACTGCAAACAGGTTCAAGTTAGCATATTTAGCAAAAATAGGATAGGTCTACATTTTATTATTTTGTTTCTGTAAGCTGTTTAACAAACTATAATTGGAATTGGAGTTGATTCCAAGGCAATACATAAATGACCGTAAATACACAACTTCAAGCAACCACATATTTAGCCATGGAGCAGGTTCTGATTGGCCAGTGAGGGGCCAAGCCTCGACACACCCACAACTTGTTTATTCATCAAAACCAAGCCCTTTCACGCCAACGCCAGCAACTGCACCGATAATTGTGGTTGTGAAAATATTTTAAAAATTCTGACACACCCCCGAACCTATAGCACTACCACCAGTGCTTAGATTGACCATTGCGTTAGGTTTGTTAAAATAGAGCCCAGAATGTTACTTAAGGCAAAAATCGAAAGGAGGGTAGAGGCCTGAGGTATTCATTGTTTGGATGATAGTGGTGGACACGAGGCTTTGTTTGTGTCTCAGTGTTGTGTAAGCAACTGAAATCAGGTTTAATCCGTGCAAACAAGCTAACAAAATGCAGCCTTGGGCAGAAGTGAAAAAGTTCCCTTCTTTCTTTTTTTCTGTGACATGGCCAAGGCCAGGAACCGTGACTGCTGGAACACAGATAGCTACAGCAGTGTCATGTCACACCTTTTACCCCCTGGCTTCATCCTCTGTTCCTCCTCCTCCTTCCTACCTCAACTCTATATGCACCCATCCTCTGCTGCCTTACTCCTCTCCCCCTATACTGCTACCTCCTCCCTGCCTGGCTGTCTATCTCGCCATGCCTGGTCTTGCCCTGCCTCCCTCTTCCCTCTTCTCCCCTCTCTCCTGACCCCCTACTCCTTACACCTCCCTACTCCTCCCTTCACCTCTCACTCCTCTCTTGTCAGCGTACCAGGCTGTTTAACAAGTGCATTATCGGGGTGAGAGCTCTTGTTTCACAGACTATTTTAACTCTCTATCAGGACTGAACCAACAGCCTCTGCTGCCCAGACAGGCCCACTGATGAGAAAAGTGTGCACAGACACTACTGGTGTAAAGAACGTCAAGCTGCTTGGTTAGCGAGAACCTCTTCCTCCTGATTCGGTTCACACTGAGGCTCGAACCCAGGACCTCTGCCTTGCACGCCATCCTGAAGTGTCCTAACAGTCGGCGCAATGCAAAAAGCTTCAGACTTACCCCAGAGTTGAGCTGAGCACAACTGTAGATCCGAGTCACTAGTGTCGTGACGTGACTTTCATTAATTTGATGACTGTTATTTATCGAATAATTACCTACTATGTTTAATTGTTACTAGATTAAATTAATCATGTAACAATTGACTCCTTAGCAATTTGGGGCACCACGGGAGAAGTTGTTTAACGAGTTACCATCTCCCAAATTAAACTCAATAATATATAGATATCGATAACAGTCACTTATTAATAATTTACTCATTCTGAAAGTCGCAGACTTCTTGAATCTGCACAAACCCGAGTCTTACTGATAATTCCGTACCACACAAATTGATTTGATTATTTATTTGCTACCAAACTAAATGATAACACAGGATACACACACACGGTATAGGTTATTGATTAGAAACGTAATATGATGACGACAGGTCCCTAGCGGACTAACACAATATGACACTTGTTACAAAAGATGGAGAGATAAAGAAAGAGAGAGAGCGAGAGAGGAAGAGAAGCAACACTTGGATACATTTGGGAACTACTCTCACAGTAATCCTAATACCTTGCCCCGAACTGCCAGCCCTTTTGGGTAAGAAGTAATGCATGTATTTATATGTTGAAGGTCTTAGTCTTGTATCTCTGTTGGACCCAGGCCTTCGTGGAAAGGGTTCGATTGAGCCTTCTCCTTCGGATGGGCCTTCTACTTCGTTCTCAGGTGTAAGGCTCTGATTGTCCACAAGAGGTCACAATGTCCTTTTTCTTAGTTGTCTGTTTACTTTCACTCGTTCTGGAAGTGGTCTTCTGTGGACGGCTAATCAGCCGTGTCGATGATCCCCAGTGGGGTGATTAGAGCAGCATAGTAGATGATGGTTTGAAGAAAGTAACAGGATGGTCCCAATTAAATTCACCTTCTTAGATACAGTACTTAGAACAGCTACTCAGCCGTAACAATGTGTCTGTCAACTATGTGTCTGTCTATCCCTGTTCTCTCCTCTCCGCACAGGCTATACAAACGCCTCACACCGCGTGGCTGCTGCCACTCTAACCTGGTGGTCCCTGCACGCACGACCCACGTGAAGTTCCAGGTCTCCGGCAGCCTCTGGAACTGCCATTCTGCAGCCAACAAGGCAGAGTTCATCTCAGCCTATGCTACCCTCCAGTCCCTCGACTTCTTGGCGCTGACGGAAACATGGATTACCACAGAAAACACTGCTACTCCTACTGCTCTCTCCTTGTCTGACCATGTGTTCTCGCAAACCCCGAGAGCATCTGGTCAGCGGGGTGGTGGCACAGGAATCCTCATCTCTCCCAAGTGGACATTCTCTCTTTCTCCCCTGACCAATCTGTCTATCTCCTCATTTGAATTCCATGCTGTCACAGTCACTAGCCCATTCAAGCTTAACATCCTTATCATTTATCGCCCTCCAGGTTCCCTTGGAGAGTTCATCAATGAGCTTGACGCCTTGATAAGTTCCTTTCCTGATGATGGCTCACCCCTCACAGTTCTGGGTGACTTTAACCTCCCTACGTCTACCTTTGACTCATTTCTCTCTGCCTCCTTCTTTCCACTCCTCTCCTCTTTTGACCTCACCCTCTCACCGTCCCCCCCCTACTCACAAGGCTGGCAATACGCTTGACCTCATCTTTACTAGATGCTGTTCTTCTACTAATCTCACTGCAACTCCCCTCCAAGTCTCCGACCACTGCTTTGTATCCTTTTCTCTCTCGCTCTCCTCCAACACTACTCACTCTGCCCCTACTCAGATGGTAATGCGCCGTCGCAACCTTCGCTCTCTCTCTCCCGCTACTCTCTCCTCTTCCATCCTATCATCTCTTCCCTCTGCTCAATCCTTCTCCCTCCAATCTCCTGATTCTGCCTCCTCAAGCCTCCTCTCCTCCCTTTCTGCATCATTTGACTCTCTATGTCCCCTATCCTCCCGGCCGGCTCGGTCCTCCCCTCCTGCTCCGTGGCTTGACGACTCATTGCGAGCTCACAGAACAGGGCTCAGGGCAGCCGAGCGGAAATGGAGGAAAACTAGACTCCCTGCGGACCTGGCATCTTTTCACTCCCTCCTCTCTACATTTTCTTCCTCTGTTTCTGCTGCTAAAGCCACGTTCTACCACTCTAAATTCCAAGCATCTGCCTCTAACCCTAGGAAGCTCTTTGCCACCTTCTCCTCCCTGCTGAATCCCCCCCCCCTCCTCCCTCTCTGTGGATGACTTCGAGGAAAATGGTTGACGACATCCGATCCTCGTTTGTTAAGTCAAATGACACCGCTGTTCCTGCTCACACTGCCCTACCCTATGCTTTGACTTCTTTCTCCCCTCTCTCTCCAGATGAAATCTTGCAACTTGTGACGGCCGGCCACCCAACAACCTGCCCGCTTGACCCTATCCCCTCCTCTCTTCTCCAGACCATTTCCGGAGACCTTCTCCCTTACCTCACCTCGCTCATCAACTCATCCTTGACCGCTGGCTATGTCCCTTCCGTCTTCAAGAGAGCGAGAGTTGCACCCCTTCTCAAAAAACCAACACTCGATCCCTCCGATGTCAACAACTACAGACCAGTATCCCTTCTTTCTTTTCTCTCCAAAACTCTTGAGCGTGCCGTCTTTAGTCAACTCTTTTGCTATCTCTCTCAGAATGACCTTCTTGATCCAAACCAGTCAGGTTTCAAGACTGGTCATTCAACTGAGACTGCTCTTCTCTGTGTCATGGAGGCTCTCCGCACTGCTAAAGCTAACTCTCTCTCCTCTGCTCTTGTCCTTCTAGACCTATCTGCTGCCTTTGATACTGTGAACCATCAGATCCTCCTCTCCACCCTCTCTGAGTGGGGCATCTCCGGCGCGGCTCACTCTTGGATTGCGTCCTACCTGACAGGTCGCTCCTACCAGGTGGCGTGGCGAGAATCTGTCTCCGCACCACGTGCTCTCACCACTGGTGTCCCCCAGGGCTCAGTTCTAGGCCCTCTCCTATTCTCGCTATACACCAAGTCACTTGGCTCTGTCATATCCTCACATGGCCTCTCCTATCATTGCTACGCAGACAACACACAACTAATCTTCTCCTTTCCCCCTTCTGATAACCAGGTGGCGAATCGCATCTCTGCATGTCTGGCAGACATATCAGTGTGGATGATGGATCACCACCTCAAGCTGAACCTCGGCAAGACGGAGCTGCTCTTCCTCCCGGGGAAGGACTGCCCGTTCCATGATCTCTCCATCACGGTTGACAACTCTGTTGTGCCCTCCTCCCAGAGTGCAAAGAGCCTTGGCGTGACCCTGGACAACACCCTGTTGTTCTCCGATAACATCAAGGCGGTGACCCGATCCTGTAGGTCCATGCTCTACAACATTCGCAGAGTACGACCCAGTCTTACACAGGAAGCGGCACAGGTCCTAATCCAGGCACTTGTCATCTCCCGTCTGGATTACTGCAACTCGCTGTTGGCTGGGCTCCCTGCCTGTGCCATTAAACCCCTACAACTCATCCAGAACGCCGCAGCCCGTCTGGTGTTCAACCTTCCCAAGTTCTCTCACGTCACCCCGTTCCTCCGCACACTCCACTGGCTTCCAGTTGAAGCTCGCATCTGCTACAAGACCATGGTGCTTGCCTACGGAGCTGTGAGGGGAACGGCACCTCCGTACCTTCAGGCTCTGATCAGTCCCTACACCCAAACGAGGGCATTGCGTTCATCCACCTCTGGCCTGCTGGCCCCCCTACCTCTGCGGAAGCACAGTTCCCGCTCAGCCCAGTCAAAACTGTTCGCTGCTCTGGCACCCCAATGGTGGAACAATCTCCCTCACGACGCCAGGACAGCGGAGTCACTCACCACCTTCCAGAGACACTTGAAATCCCACCTCTTTAAGGAATACCTGGGATAGGATAAAGTAATCCTTCTACCCCCCCTTACCCCTCCCAAAGAGAAAAAAATCAATAAAATAATAATAATAATAATAATATTGTAAAGTGGTTGTCCCACTGGCTATCATAAGGTGAATGCACCAATTTGTATGTCGCTCTGGATAAGAGCGTCTGCTAAATGACGAAAATGTAAATGGAACATTGATTGTTAAAGAGGTGACTTTGTTGTCTTCACCTCGTGTTGATTTTCAGGGTCGTAACCAATGGAGACAAAAGCTGCAGCTTGAGTCTGTCTGGTCTGGTATGTTAATTCTTAACTCAATCTTTTATACCTTTGGGTAAAAGGGGGAATTTCTGTCATACTGACACGCTCTCTGAGCTCCCTCGGCATGGCTAGTTTCGAGGCAAAATATCATCATCACTATGATCTTGTTAGGAAGCTAAAATCACATACCTATCTTCACGAAAATATTGTCTTCCTCCTTGATATTTTCTACACAAGGTAAAGGATGTAAACCTGATATACACAGTGGAAAACCTCTTCAAGTCACAATGTTTTCGTTATAACGCCTTTATACAATTTTTAATAGTCATTCATTTTCCATATTCCATTTCTCATCATTCCCAACATTCGGATGTTGAAATATATTGTCCCAGTGTTCATTGTTGGATGTTGGAGTTTTGGGGCGGCAAAACCTTTGGTAACAAAGGGATAGTTATTTCCCAATACTGAAGAGCAAAGGGAGCGATTCCCCTCCTGCCTAATTTACGACCGAGTGTTAAGGTGTCAAAACTGGCCTTTCCCTCTTCTCTGGGTAAGAGGGTCTGGTAGTTGTCAGCTATTTACCAAGCTGTTGTTAGGCCTTTGATCCTCACCCAGGAGAGTCATGATACTAGGCACCACTGTAAAGGACGTCACGCTGCTTGCTTAGCGAGTACCACTTCCTCCTGATTTGTGACTCACACTGAGGCTCGAACCCAGGACCTCTGCCTTGCTAGCACATGTGACCGCCCTCCAGTCAGTGCCACGTGAAAAGCTAGCTATTCACTGATGCAAGTGGGGACACTTCAGGCTTAGGAGTAAGTTTCACACATCCCCATGTGCTACACTGGCAAATGAAAGAAAACGGCCACAACACCACACTACAGGTTCTGTTCTGCCCTTTTGCTTTCATTTACTCACTGTGTTTCTGCACTGCAGCAGGACTCTGCTGCACCTATGAATAAAGAGCAAAACACCACCTGGAGAAAAAACTACTAAAACACTGCCTGTAGAGAGAACTATTGTTTCGGTTTCGCTTAAAAAATGTTGCTTTATAGAGGGAGAGATGTTTACAAAAGTGATGTGTAACACGGATATCTCTAGTCACATATTGGTGGAAGATGGAGGACTAAGCATTTTCTAAACTAATGTGAAAGAAACCGAATGATGACAATTGTTGTTCTGTAAAGGCTTGCACTGTAACACAATGTAGCTTTGAATTGTATCCCTCATCTCTCACAATCCATTCCAAATTCACACTCAGGTTCTGGCAACCCTTTCCATATTCATTCCATTAACAAAGAACTCATAAAAACACAATAAAAAAATCCCAAGCAAAACCATACTCATGATAATGTTCTCTTCTTTAATGTCTCCATTTGGGCTGTAATAAGTTATCGTTGCAGTGGTTTGGCTGTGAGTTGCTGGAGATGATGTTGAAGGAGTCGTGGGGCTGAGAAAGCAAGCATGTTATCGGCATGGCGGTGCTCTGAGTGAAACACAGATCATTAGCGAGCGAGCGCTAGCCTGTGTGGGTGGTTAATGGATGGTTTGATGAATGGGAGGAGGCACAGCTCACAGCGTGTGCATCTAAATAGACAAACTTCCACGAAACCTCCTTTATTTCATCGGCTCTGATGTGACAAAACTGGAATGGTGAAAGCAAATCCACAGTAGTTGTCCACCATGGTGCTTTCACCTGTCCTGTGTTTTCACATCAATGCAGAGGAAGGAGAGGAATACACTTTATTGAGATGCAAGAGTGTCTGTGTCTTGAAATGCCCTCTGCCAGGTATGATTTAACCTGTAATAGGTTGGCTGTAATGTTAGCATCATTGGTTGGAAGCAGGCAGGGATTTGTGTATTGAGACAGGTGGACAGGGAGTATCAGAAACTATAAAATGGTTACTACTGTACTACCTATAAAACTGGTTGCTTCCTCACAAAAATCCCTATAAAATTTCTATCAGATTATAAAGAAAAATGTTTTGGATATAAAATAGGTGGTGAATGTAACTTCTTCTGTCATTAATAATATGTGGACTTTATGTGGGTGCGTTTTGCTCCAGGCTCGGTCATGAGGAGCCTGCAAGCAGTGATCTGATACAATTTCCCAGTAGGTGACTCCATCACAGCGTCTCAGTCCAACAGCAGGGCAACCTTTAATGCTCTCCACTCACCCACTGTGACAAAACACTAATGGTGCTGAATCGCTGAATTTATGCAATGTTCAGAGTCTTGTCAGAGAGAATTATGTTTAAAATGATCTAAAGAGATATGATGCCATTTTGATTATTAAGTACCGTAGCTGATGCAAATTAATGAGTGCTTCTAGAAATAGATTTAACTTTCAAAGTAGCCCATAATGACAACATACACTGATTTTCTGATGACACTGAAGTACAATTTATTACACATCAGTGATTGAGGATGTGCTTTTATGAGAGACAATTGCATTCAAATGCAAGGGCTGAAGAACAACATAAAAACTATCATGAAGCACAAACAAAGTTCTACTGTCAATCACAGTGCTAAAATGAATGTGGATTCAACGCCATAGTACATTGTGTCACATCATTGTGTTCATACACAACCTGGTCTCAGAGCATTTTGTATTATTCTGTATGTACATCTGAGACAATCCATTTAGTATGATATGTTATGTTTCCTATGGTATGTACTAATTTGTGGATGCCCATCACCCATTTTGTATAATATTTCGTATAGTATTATATGTTACGAATATGAAAAACGTACATGTTACGAATTCTAGCTAGGTGGCTAATGTTAGCTAGCTGGCTAACGTTAGCTAGGCTGGGGGTTAGGGTTACACTTAGGAGTTAGCTTAAAGGGTTAAGGTTAGGATTAGGGGAAGGGTTAGCTAAAATCATTAAGATTAGGGTTAGGGGAAGGGTTAGGGCAGGGGTGTCAAACGTCCGGCCCGCGGGCCGGATCAGGCCCGCAAACGGGTTTAATCCGGCCCGCGAGATGATTTTGTAAAGTATAAAAATGTGCTGCAATTTTTCAATAAAATAAACTGCTGTTCCAATTGCGTCCACTGGATGGCGCAATAGCAATTGTGTTAAGCAAGCAAACTGTTTATACCGGGGCAGAGCAAGTAGGTCAAGCACGTGCAGCCAGTCCGGATGAGCTACTTTGTTTTGCCCGCGATATTTATTACGGCTTCTACTTTTAACATTATGGGCTTTGGCACCCTCATTGCCCCAATATGTCTCTGTCAAAAAAGAGAAAAGTGGACGCAGAGTGTTCCAAGAAAAATGGTCATCCTCCTATTTGGTCACGGAATTGAATGGGAAAGCTGTATGTTTGGTGTGTTCACAGCATGTTGCAGTGCTGAAAGAATATAACCTTTGTCGCCACTATGTGAGTCTTCATGCCGACAAATATGACAACTTTCAAGGACAGCGGAGAAGAGAGAAGGTGAATGAACTGTTGGCGGGTCTGAAGAAACAGCAGTCTGTGTTTACTCACAGCCGAGACATCAGTGACGCTGCAGTGAAAGCTAGCTACCTCATTGCTAATGAAATGACACATTGACCATCACCGAGGAGTTCGTGGAGTTGGTGCCGATGACAGATACAACGACAGCAGCTGATATTTTTACCGCACTCGTCGGCGCGCTGGACAGGGTCGGAGTGGACTGGTCCCGCGCTGTCAGCCTGGCTACAGATGGTGCGCCCTCAATGATCGGGAAAAAAGCAGGCGTTGTGACAAAGTTCAGAGAGAAAGTGCAATCTACAAATGGAGGACGTGATTTTTTGACTTTTCACTGTATTTTGCACCAGGAGGCTTTGTGTTGCAAGTCATTAAAGATGGATAACGTCATGAAGGTGGTCATCCAAACTGTTAATTTCATCCGATCCAGAAGCCTGAATCACCGTCAGTTTGACAGCCTTCTCAGAGAGAAAGACCACATCTATGGCCTGCCATACCACACTGAGGTAAGATGGTTAAGCCGAGGTGCTGTGCTGAGGCGTTTCTTTGATTTACGAGAAGAAATTGAACAGTTCATGGAAGAAAAGGGCAAACCAGTGTTAGAATTTCATTCCGCAGAATGGATGCAGGACCTTGCATTTATGGTGGATGTTACAGAGTACCTGAAAAACTTGAACAAACAGCTGCAAGGGCGCAACAAAGTTGTCACGCAGTATTATGACAGCATACGTTCTTTCAAGTTGAAGCTGTCATTGTGGGAGACACAACTCGCCGGTGGTGATGCAGCTCACTTCCCCTGTCTGAAAAATGTGTGTGCGACCCAACATGTGGCATACATGATGCGGTTCAAAGATAAAATAACGGGACTGTTAAGGGAGTTTGAGCAACGCTTTCAGATTTTTGGTGAACTGGAGAAAGACTTCAACGTTTTTTGCTCGCCATTCACAGTGAATCCCTCTGATCTGCCCGTCAGCATCCAACTTGAAATAATAGACTTGCAGTGTGACTCGGATTTGAAGGGCAAATTTGCCGCAGCTGGCTTAGACACATTTTATCAGAATCTCTTGCAAGGTTTCCCCAACTTGACAGCCCTCGCTGCAAAACTGTTGTGCATGTTTGGAACCACATATCTTTGTGAGCAAGTTTTCTCTGTAATGAGCATAAATAAAACAAAGCTGCGCTCGAGGCTCACGCACAAGCACTTGCATCACATCCTGAAGTTGGCTGCCACTCAGGATGTGACGCCTGATATTGATGCGCTGGTGAAAGCTAAAAGATGCCAGGTATCAGGAGTCAAATAAACTATGCAACCCCACTTAAAGTGCTGCATGAGACACCCTGATATAGTTCTGTGATCTGTGATATACTTCTGTGAATCACTGAGGCATTGTGTGTTTGTGTGTTCTTTGTCCTCAGAACTTTCAAATAACTTGAGGTGTTTTATGATTAATAGTGATGTTGTGCTTTTGGACACACTGTCCTCAGGCTCCAGCTTTATGTTTTATGTTGATCGTATTAAAACAAAGAAAACAATCTGAAGTTGTTGTTTTTAAGTTATATATACCATGATTTTTCCGGTCCGGCCCACTTGGGAATAGATTTTCCTCCATGTGGCCCCTGAGCTAAAATGAGTTTGACACCCCTGGGTTAGGGTTAGGGTTACAGGAAGGGTTAGCTTACATTTTAAGTAGTTGCAAAGTAACTAAAAAGTAGTAAGTAGTTGAAAAGTTGCTAATTAGCTAAAATTGTCCTTGATGAGATTCGAACTCGCAACCTTTTGGTTGCTAGACATTCACGTTATACACTACCCATCCACCCCGACCAACCACTATACTTTGTTTTTCCCTTAAACCAGACTCAGCAAATCTCATAAATGACTCATAAAGACTCATAAATGAGTGATACAAAATAAATGTGTAATTTAGCTGACAAATGCCATGTTGGAACGGTTAATAATATTGGCTCCTGGCTGTCAGTCCGTCTGCCAGTCTATGCGACAGCTGACGATACGCAGGAGTGCAGATTTGAAAACACTGGTAGGTCTGTGATCACAAAGTTAATTTGATGTGCTAGCTTGAGCTTCTGAAGGAAAACTGGAATTACATTTTACATTTACATTTACGTCATTTAGCAGACGCTCTTATCCAGAGCGACTTACAAATTGGTGCATTCAACTTATAGCCAGTGGGATAACCACATTACAATATGTTTTTGTTTTTTCTTTCTTTGGGGTGGGGTAAGGGGGGTAGAAGGATTACTTTATCCTATCCCAGGTATTCCTTAAAGAGGTGGGGTTTCAAGTGTCTCCGGAAGGTGGTGAGTGACTCCGCTGTCCTGGCGTCGTGAGGGAGCTTCTTCCACCATTGGGGTGCCAGAGCAGCGAACAGTTTTGACTGGGCTGAGTGGGAACTGTGCTTCCGCAGAGGTAGGGGGGCCAGCAGGCCAGAGGTGGATGAACGCAATGCCCTCGTTTGGGTATAGGGACTGATCAGAGCCTGAAGGTACAGAGGTGCCGTTCCCCTCACAGCTCCGTAGGCAAGCACCATGGTCTTGTAGCAGATGCGAGCTTCAACTGGAAGCCAGTGGAGTGTGCGGAGGAGCGGGGTGACGTGAGAGAACTTGGGAAGGTTGCGGCATTCAATCAATTTTATTTTATATAGCCCTTCTTACATCAGCTAATATCTCGAAGTGCTGTACAGAAACCCAGCCTAAAACCCCAAACAGCTAGTAATGCAGGTGTAGAAGGTGTAGAGGCATTCTGGATGAGTTGTAGGGGTTTAATGGCACAGGCAGGGAGCCCAGCCAACCGCGAGTTGCAGTTATCCAGACGGGAGATGACAAGTGCCTGGATTAGGACCTGTGCCGCTTCCTGTGTAAGGAAGGGTCGTACTCTCCGAATGTTGTAGAGCATGAACCTACAGGATCGGGTCAACGCCTTGATGTTAGCGGAGAACGACAGGGTGTTGTCCAGGGTCACGCCAAGGCTCTTTGCACTCTTGGAGGAGGACACAACGGAGTTGTCAACCGTGATGGCGAGATCATGGAACGGGCAGTCCTTCCCCGGGAGGAAGAGCAGCTCCGTCTTGCCGAGGTTCAGCTTGAGGTGGTGATCCGTCATCCACACTGATATGTCTGCCAGACATGCAGAGATGCGATTCGCCACCTGGTTATCAGAAGGAGGAAAGGAGAAGATTAGTTGTGTATCGTCTGCGTAGCAATGATAGGAGAGGCGCCAAGTGACTTGGTGTATAGCGAGAATAGGAGAGGGCCTAGAACTGAGCCCTGGGGGACACCAGTGGTGAGAGCACATGGTGCGGAGACAGATTCTCGCCAAGCCACTTGGTAGGAGCGACCGGTCAGGTAGGACGCAATCCAAGAGTGAGCCGCGCCGGAGATGCCCAACTTGGAGAGGGTGGAGAGGAGGATCTGATGATTCACAGTATCAAAGGCAGAAGACAGGTCTAGAAGGACAAGAGCAGAGGAGAGAGAGTTAGCTTTAGCATTGTGGAGAGCCTCCGTGACACAGAGAAGAGCAGTCTCAGTTGAATGACCAGTCTTGAAACCTGACTGGTTTGGATCAATAAGGTGATTCTGAGAGAGATAGCAAGAGAGTTGGCTAAAGACGGCACGCTCAAGAGTTTTGGAGAGAAAAGAAAGAAGGGATATTGGTCTATAGTTGTTGACATCGGAGGGATCTAGTGTTGGTTTTTTGAAAAGGGGTGCAACTCTCGCTCTCTTGAAGACGGAAGGGACATAGCCAGCGGTCAAGGATGAGTTGATGAGCGAGGTGAGGTAAGGGAGAAGGTCACCGGAGATGGTCTGGAGAAGAGAGGAGGGGTTAGGGTCAAGCGGGCAGGTTGTTGGGCGGCCGGCCGTCACAAGTTGCAAGATTTCATCTGGAGAGAGAGGGGAGAAAGAAGTCAAAGCATAGGGTAGGGCAGTGTGAGCAGGACCAGCAGTGTCATTTGACTTAACAAACGAGGATCGGATGTCGTCAACGTTCTTTTCAAAATGGTTGACGAAGTCATCCACAGAGAGGGAGGAGCGGGGGGGAGGATTCAGCAGGGAGGAGAAGGTGGCAAAGAGCTTCCTAGGGTTAGAGGCAGATGCTTGGAATTTAGAGTGGTAGAAAGTGGCTTTAGCAGCAGAAACAGATGAAGACATTGTAGAGAGGAGGGAGTGAAAAGATGCCAGGTCCGCAGGGAGTCTAGTTTTCCTCCATTTCCGCTCGGCTGCCCTGAGCCCTGTTCTGTGAGCTCGCAATGAGTCGTCAAGCCACGGAGCAGGAGGGGAGGACCGAGACGGCCGGGAGGATAGGGGACATAGAGAGTCAAAGGATGCAGAAAGGGAGGAGAGGAGGGTTGAGGAGGCAGATTTCGGAGATTGGAGGGAGAAGGATTGAGCAGAGGGAAGAGATTATAGGATGGAAGAGGAGAGAGTAGCGGGAGAGAGAGAGAGCGAAGGTTGCGACGGCACATTACCATCTGAGTAGGGGCAGAGTGAGTAGTGTTGGAGGAGAGCGAGAGAGAAAAGTATACAAAGTAGTGGTCGGAGACATGGAGGGGAGTAGCAGTGAGATTAGTAGAAGAACAGCATCTAGTAAAGATGAGGTCAAGCATATTGCCTGCCTTGTGAGTAGGGGGGGATGGTGAGAGGGTGAGGTCAAAAGAGGAGAGGAGTGGAAAGAAGGAGGCAGAGAGAAATTAGTCAAAGTTAGACGTAGGGAGGTTGAAGTCACCCAGAACTGTGAGGTGTGAGCCATCCTCAGGAAAGGAACTTATCAAGGCGTCAAGCTCATTGATGAACTCTCCAAGGGAACCTGGAGGGCGATAAATGACAAGGATGTTAAGCTTGAATGGGCTAGTGACTGTGACAGCATGGAATTCAAATGAGGAGGTAGACAGATGGGTCAGGGGAAAAAGAGAGAATGTCCACTTGGGAGAGATGAGGATTCCTGTGCCACCACCCCGCTGACCAGATGCTTTCGGGGTATGCGAGAACACATGGTCAGACGAGGAGAGAGCAGCAGAAGTAGCAGTGTTTTCAGTGGTAATCCATGTTTCCATCAGCGCCAAGAAGTCGAGGGACTGGAGGGTAGCATAGGCTGAGATGAACTATATTGGGGGATTTTCATTCCGCAAGGTATTGAGAATATTTTCCTAGCGCAACACTTGCTAGTTGGACCATATTTTAGACTTCTCAGCATGATCAGTACCAGCAGCATGCTGGACACTATCGATAATAATCACGCAAGCCAGCTCTGTCTACTGTAGGGCTGACCCCAATTAGTCAACTGTTTGATTGTCTTGTCGATAGGCTGTTGGTCAACCAAGATTTTTTTAAGTTGAGCAGTAGCAAAAAAAAAAATGCAACACTTGTGATAAACAAGTGTGGGTTTATTTCATTCCATTTACAAGTTTTGTCAATTTAGTCATTGTCTTTTGTTTGGAGTGCTCATGTCAATGTTGAGTAAGGACACGTACCTGAGTAAGGAGGCACATTGGCTTAACGCACCACCGCTAATGAGCTGTGGAGCTTCTCAAAGTAATGTTTTCTTCACCTTCAAACATCAAGCAAATGAAGTCTGTTTTTACATCCATTGAGAATGACAATAGTTCCTCAATGTATTTGAAAAATATTTCCAGCTCTCTCCCTTTCGATAACCACTCAGCGTGAAAGGGAAAAAAGTCATGCTCTGATCCAGTGTAAACGTCATAAAATAGGGCTACCTGATTACTTCTTATCTGACTGTGTGGGTGCTCACTGGTGTGGGAAACTCTGAGGGCCAGAATATGTTATACAATGTTGCAAGTTTGCTAGCGCGCACTTTGTTAATAGTTGATACAATGTTTCAAGTTTGTTGCAGACAGGCTATGCACAGCCAATGTGATTCATAGGATATTTATTTTTATTAGGATATCTTCTTCAGAATCTGTGAAAGCCAGTAGGAGTGGGAGAAGAGGATGGTCAGGTCAGGTTAAGGTTTTTTTCTTCTAGTTATCTTGATCTCTGGCTCCCTATTGAGTCATTTGTGTCTTATTTCATCAAACAGTGTGCTTAAAGCATCAGACAAGCTCAATGCATAAATAGTTTATTTTAAACACATAGGGTGTGTCTATATATGGAAAAATACACGTTTTAAAATGTTGACCAATTGATTGGTCGAAAGAACAGACTAACTTTCGGTCGACCAAGATTTTTTTTATTCGGGGACAGACCTAGTCTACTGGTAAGTGAAGCAAGCTAGCCAGCTAGCAAACAGATAGATCCATACACGTTTCTTGCAAATATGCATAGCCTACCGTTGGGTTATTAGCCTACAGCCAGATAAACTTTCATGCACTTACAAACTTTACTGGAGTTGCTAGTTGGCTAATTGTTTTCCTTTTGGATGTGGAGTTTACTATTGCAACCCTTTGATGGCAAATGTATTCAACCCCATAGTTGCTGAGGGTGGACTTTTCCAGGCAAGTGTTTGCACTGCAAGAAATCAAGCAAATAACGGCGCTACCGTTGTGCCGCAATAGGCGTCCTATATTGTTGAACTTGTCTATGTAAATGATAAATACATTTTACTGATGTAATGTTCATAGCTGACTCCACTTGTAAATTGTAATTTTTATGCAGTAGAGTAACCTACATGCTTGTTGTAGGCTACAAGCAAACGAGAACACCAGCTGTCTGATACTGACTGATCAAAGAGTGGCTGGCCCAGCGGCCGCTTGAGAACTTTCAAATAGAGCACGTTATGACAGCTTGCCTTGTTTACATTATGTCTTGCCTGGGTTTGTTTTGTCACCTCGACAGTTTGATATTTCATAATCACAAATTAAGTAAATGAGAGTTACTGAGTCTGGCTTTGTTTTGTTGTTTGTTTTGTTATTTAGCAGACGCTCTTATCCAGAGCGAAGTACATGAGCAATTAGGGTTAAGTGCCCTGCTCAAGGGCACATCGACAGATTTTTCACCAAGTTGGCTCGGGGATTCAAGCCAGCAACCTTTCGGTTACTGGCCCAATGCTCTTAACCGCTAGGCTACCTTTAACCCCCAAAGTCGAATTAGCATAATACAAAAATCCCCATCAGAATCTGTCAGTTTAACCTAGTTCTGTTTTTTAGCATTTAATGCAATCCACCGCATCTGCCCATGTCGCACTTCCGCATCTGCAGCTAAAGGTGGCAGAGCTACAGCAGTGTTTGTCAGACCACGAGACATCCCGAAAATCGGTCTTCTCACGAAAACGTCTGTAGAGTCCGAAAGGTTAAAACTACTATGACCCCTCCATGGAAAGATAAGACTCTCACGAACACGATGGTCTCCTCCGTTTTGCTCTACATCCCCCATAAGCGTCTTGGGACTCGTCTGAAGTCGGTACAGCTGATCTGCCAACTTCTGTCTGAAGGTCCCCCGGTACCAGTTAAAGGGATAATCAACCCCAAACCACTCATTCCTATTATTAACAGTGTTAAATAACACTCATATGTGAAAATAATATTTTTTGTGAACAAATGTTTAATTTTGTCATAATAACAAGATTCGTAGAAACGTGAAAATTGTTTTGGGAAATCTGTCGCAGCCCAAGTCTACTACAAAACCCACAAGGCAATGTTCTCTCTCTCCCTGGGCTGGCTAGCTAGGTAGCTAGCTAGAAAACATAGCTACACACAATAATACCAAAGTCAATATCAGCATGTGAAGTAGCTAGCTATAAAATCGCCTAAAATCTGCCCAGAGCGAGAGCAGCGTTACGTTGCTTTCCCACAGAGATAATTTTGAGGAAATGGGAAACTCCATTAGAATCGGATTGCGTGACTATGATCTTAGCAACCGCGTAACACAGCATGACGACGTGAATGTGATTGGTCGACAGTCAGTTGGGTGGGGCATTTCTCAATTAATTTCCCAATTGGATTCCTATCTCCTCCTCTCTGTAATATGTCTGTTTCCTACAGACACGTGCATTGCGACATGGTACTTGAAGGAGAAACGGAGGTGAATAATTTGGTACACTGTTTAGATTGAGCACATCTAACTGAAGTCTATACTTTGTCATGACGATATAAACGGATGGATGTGTTCTAGAAAAGTATGGCCTTACCATCTATTGGCTGATTTGGCGATCTGTAGTGCAGGTAATTGTTTTAAAAGCATTATGATGTTTGATAGTTTATCTCAAGTGACAAGAATGATATAGCTATGACAGATTCCTAGACGATTTCCTGATTTTCACAGGTGGACCACTTAGAAGTTAAATAATGGGGAAAATGTGTATTTTACCCAGTGATAGAAAATAGGCTTTCACCAAATTGTCAGGAGTTTTATGATTTTTATTTCTGGGGTGGATTATCCCTTTAAGTAACCATCTGTCTTATGTAACCATACCAAATGTAACATATCATACCAATTTGAGTGTCCCAGATTTACTTTTACTATATTACGCCTAGTCTGTGAGACCAGGCTGTCATACATGCCTATTGGTATTCTTAAAACTGTTACATATTCATAAACCCTAGTCATTAGACCAAAAGGTAATGTAGTCCATCAAAGCTTTTAGTGCATGATGATGCTGTTGTTTTGAAAAGTTGCTCTGCTTCCGGAATTCCAATTGTCAGAGGCATAATAAATCAAATCAAATCAAATTATATTCGTCACATGCTTCGTAAACAACAGGTGTAGACTAACAGTGAAAGAAAATAGAGAAATAATAGAAAACTAAAACATGTATTAATAAATACACAATGAGCAAAGATAATTTTATTTATATTTTACTAGGCAAGTCAGTTAAGAACAAATTCTTATTTACAATGATGGCCTACACCGGCCAAATCCGGATGACGCTGGGCCAATTGTGCGCCGCCCTATGGGACTCCCAATCACGGCCAGTTGTGATACAGCCTGGAATCTAACCAGGGGGTCTGTAGTGATGCCTCAAGCACTGAGATGCAGTGCCTTAGACCGCTGTGCCACTCAGGAGCCCAATAACTTGCCTATATACATGGGGTACCAGTACCGAATCGATGTGCAGATGTACAAGTTAATTGAGATAGATATGAACATATAACTTGGAATAAACTGATATATAATAAACAGTAGCAGCAGTGTATGTGATGAGACAAAAAAGTTAGTGCAAAAAGATAACCTGGGTAGCTATTTGGTTAACTATTAAACTAACTATTTAACAGTCTTATGGCTTGGGGGTTGATGCTGTTCAAGGCCCTGTTGGTTCCAGACTTGGTGCATATGTACCACTTGCCGTTAGCAGAAAGAACAGTCTATGACTTAGGTGGCTGGAGTCTTTGACAATTTTTAGGGCCTTCCTCTGACACCTCCTGGTAAAGAGGTCCTGGACGGCAGGGAGCTTGGCCCAAGTGATGTACTGGGCTGTACGCACTACCCCCTGTAGCGCCTTGTGGTTGGATGCCAAGCAGTTGCCATACCAAGCATTGATACAGCCAGTCAAGACGCTCTAAATGGTGCCGCTGTATACCTTCTTGAGGATCTGAGGGCCCATGCTAAAGCTTTTCAGCATCCTGAGAGGGAAGAGGCGTTGTCGTGCCCTCTTCACGACTGTGTTGGTGTGTGTGGACCATGATAGATCTTTAATACACCAGTTTAGTGTTTCCTTTTAAGATAACCATTATTAAGCCCAGCTCAGCTAATCCCTAACATTGTGACGCAGAGTTGTCAAAATGCTTCAGCAAATGTACATTACAACAGGGCCGTCGGTAGACAAAATATAAGTCACCTAATTTATGTCACTCTAACTGCCCTGAATGCCTCTGCTGATCCTACAGCTATTGTATGCTGTAATCATGTGCCTAAGAACCAGATTTATACTGTTAGCACTGAGCCGGTGTGCCCGAGGAGGAAGGCCACTGTGTGCAGCTCTACTGCTGCTAAGCTTCCCAGTAAAGCAATAAAAATAAGTAAGCATCCCAGAAGAAAAGTTCTCAAAATAGCCCACGTTAACATATGTAGCTTAAGAAACAAGGTTCATGAAAAATAATTTGCTAGTAACAGATGACATTCATATTCTGACTATCTCTGAAACTCACTTAGATAATACCTTTGAGGATACAGTGGTAGCAATACAAGGTTATAACATTTACAGAACAGATAGAAATACCAATGGTGGAGGTGTTGCTGTTTATATTCAGAACCACATTCCTGTGAAGATTAGAGAGGATCTCAAGTTAAATACTGTTGAAGTAATATGGCTACAGGTTCATCTGACTCACCTAAAGCCAATTCTGGTGGGAAGCTGCTATAGACCACCAAGTGCTAACAGTCAGTGTCTGGATAACGTGTGAAACACTTGATAATGTATGTGATATCAATAGAGAGGTATACTTACTTTCTGGGTGATTTAAATATTGACTGGCTTTCATCAGGCTGCCCACTCAAGAGAAAGCTTCAAACTGTAACCGGTGCCTGCATCCTGGTTCAGGTTATCAGTCAACCTACCAGGGTAGTTACAAACAGTACAGGAATTAAATCATCAACATGTATTGATCATATCTTTACTAATGCTGCAGAGATTTGTTTGAAAGCAGTATCCAAATCCATTGGATGTAGTGATCACAATATAATAGCCATATCTAGGAAAACCAAAGTTCCAAAGGCTGGGCCTAATATTATGTATAAGAGGTCATACAATACGTTTTGTAGTGATTCCTATGTTGTTGATGTAAAGAATATATGTTGGTCCGTGGTGTGTAATGAGGAGCAGACAGACACTGCACTTGACACATTTATGAAATTGATTATTCCAGTTACTAATAAGCATGCACCCATTAAGAAAATGACTGTAAAAACTGTTAAATCCTGGTGGATTGATGAGAAACTGAAAAATTGTATGGTTGAGAGGGATGAGGCAAAAGGAAAGGCAAATAAGTCTGGCTGCACAACCGATTGGCAAATGTATTGCAAATTGAGAAATCATGTCACTAAACTGAATAAAAAGAAGAAGAAACAACACTATTAAACAAGGATAAATGACATAAAGAATGACAGTAAAAAGCTTTGGAGCACCTTAAATGAAATTTTGGGAAAAAAAAGGCAAACTCAGCTCCATCATTCATTGAATCAGATGGCTCACAAATCCAACTGATATGCCAACTACTTTAATAATTTTTTCATTGGCAAAATTAGCAAACTTAGGCATGAAATGCCAGCAACAATTGCTGACACTACACATCCAAATATATCTGACCAAATTATGAAAGACAAGCATTGTAATTTTGAATTCCGTAAACTGAGTGTGGAAGAGGTGAACAAATTATTGGTGTCTATTAACAATGACAAGCCACCGGGGTCTGACAACTTGGATGGAAAATTACTGAGGATAATAGCGGACGATATTGCCACTCCTATTTGCCATATTTTCAATTTAAGCCTACTACAATGTGTGTGCCCCCAGGCTTGGAGGGAAGCAAAAGTCATTCCGCGACCCAAGAATAGTAAATCCCCCTTTACTGGCTCAAATAGCCGACCAATTAGCCTGTTACCAACCCTTAGTAAACTATTGGAAAAAATTGTGTTTGACCAGATACAATGCTATTTTACAGTAAACAAATTTTCAGCATGCTTTTAGAGAAGGACATTCAACAAGCACAGCACTTACACAAATGACTGATGATTGGCTGAGAGAAATTGATGATAAAAATATTGTGGGGGCTGTTTTGTTAGACTTCAGTGCAGCTTTTGACATTATCGATCATAGTCTGCTGCTGGAAAAACGTGTGTGTTATGGCTTTACACCAGCTGTTATAATGTGGATAAAGAGTTACTTGTCTAACAAAACACAGAGGGTGTTCTTTAATGGAAGCCTCTCAAACTTAATCCAGGTAGAATCAGGAATTCCCCAGGTCAGCTGTTTAGGCCCCTTACTTTTTTCCATCTTTACTAACGACATGCCACTGGCTTTGAGTAAAGCCAGTGTGTCTATGTATGCGGATGACTCAACACTATACACGTCAGCTGCTACAGCAACTGAAATAACTACAACACTTAATAAAGAGTTGCAGTTAGTTTCGGAATGGGTGGCAAGGAATAAGTTAGGCCTAAATATTTCAAAAACTAAAAGCATTGTATTTGGGTCAAATCATTCACTAAACCCTAAACCTCAACTACATCTCGTAATGAATAATGTGGAAATTGAGCAAGTTGAGGTGACTAAACTGCTTGGAGTAGCCCTGGATTGTAAACTGTCATGGTCAAAGCTTATTAAATGTTTTACATTTACGTCATTTAGCAGACGCTCTTATCCAGAGCGACTTACAAATTGGTGCATTCACCTTATAGCCAGTGGGATAACCACTTTACAATATGTTTTTTTTCTTTCTTTGGGGTGGGGTAAGGGGGGGTAGAAGGATTACTTTATCCTATCCCAGGTATTCCTTAAAGAGGTGGGGTTTCAAGTGTCTCCGGAAGGTGGTGAGTGACTCTGCTGTCCTGGCATCGTGAGGGAGCTTGTTCCACCATTGGGGTGCCAGAGCAGCGAACAGTTTTGACTGGGCTGAGCGGGAACTGTGCTTCCGCAGAGGTAGGGGGGCCAGCAGGCCAGAGGTGGATGAACGCAATGCCCTCGTTTGGGTGTAGGGACTGATCAGAGCCTGAAGGTACGGAGGTGCCGTTCCCCTC
Organism: Coregonus clupeaformis; assembly: GCF_020615455.1. Taxonomy (NCBI): domain Eukaryota; kingdom Metazoa; phylum Chordata; class Actinopteri; order Salmoniformes; family Salmonidae; genus Coregonus; species Coregonus clupeaformis. The sequence goes on from NC_059203.1 coordinate 9,083,322, forward strand.
ACAGCTCCGTAGGCAAGCACCATGGTCTTGTAGCAGATGCGAGCTTCAACTGGAAGCCAGTGGAGTGTGCGGAGGAGCGGGGTGACGTGAGAGAACTTGGGAAGGTTGAACACCAGACGGGCTGCGGCATTTTGGATGAGTTGTAGGAGTTTAATGGCACAGGCAGGGAGTCCAGCAAACAGCGAGTTGCAGTAATCCAGACGGGAGATGACAAGTGCCTGGATTAGGACCTGTGCCACTTCCTGTGTAAGGCAGGGTCGTACTCTCCGAATGTTGTAGAGCATGAACCTACAGGATCGGGTCACCGCCTTGATGTTAGCGGAGAACGACAGGGTGTTGTCCAGGGTCACGCCAAGGCTCTTTGCACTCTGGGAGGAGGACTCAACGGAGTTGTCAACCGTGATGGCGAGATCATGGAACGGGCAGTCCTTCCCCGGGAGGAAGAGCAGCTCTGTCTTGCCGAGGTTCAGCTTGAGGTGGTGATCCGTCATCCACACTGATATGTCTGCCAGACATGCAGAGATTCGATTCGCCACCTGGTTATCAGAAGGGGGAAAGGAGAAGATTAGTTGTGTGTCATCTGCGTAGCAATGATAGGAGAGGCCATGTGAGGATATGACAGAGCCAAGTGACTTGGTGTATAGCGAGAATAGGAGAGGGCCTAGAACTGAGCCCTGGGGGACACCAGTGGTGAGAGCACGTTGTGCGGAGACAGATTCTCGCCACGCCACTTGGTAGGAGCGACCTGTCAGGTATGCCGCAATCCAAGAGTGAGCCGCGCCGGAGATGCCCAACTCGGAGAGGGTGGAGAGGAGGATCTGATGGACAAGAGCAGAGGAGAGAGAGTTAGCTTTAGCAGTGCGGAGTGCCTCCGTGACACAGAGAAGAGCAGTCTCAGTTGAATGACCAGTCTTGAAACCTGACTGGTTTGGATCAAGAAGGTCATTCTGAGAGAGATCGCAAGAGAGTTGGCTAAAGACGGCACTCTCAAGAGTTTTGGAGAGAAAAGAAAACAGTAGCTAAGATTGGGAGAAGAATTTCCATAATGAAGCGCTGCTCTGCTTTCTTAACAACACTATCAACAAGGCAGGTCCTACAGGCGTTAGTTTTGTCGCACCTAGACTACTGTTCAGTAGTGTGGTCAGGTGCCACAAGGAGGGACTTGGTAAAATTACAGTTGGTTCAGAACAGGGCAGCATGGCTGGCCCTTAAAAGTACACGGAGAGCTAACATGAATGACATGCATGTTAGTCTCTCCTGGCTTAGAGTGGAAGAGAGATTGACTTCATCACTGCTTGTTTTTTTAAGAGGTGTAGACAAGCTGAACGTACCGAGCTGTCAGTTTGGAATTTTGGCACACAGCTCGGACACCCATGCATACCCCACGAGACATGCCACCAGAGGTCTCTTCACAGTCGCCAAGTCCAGAACAGACTACGGGAAATGCACAGTACTACATAGAGCCATGACTACATGGAACTCTATTCCACATCATGTAACTCAGTCAAGCAGTAAAATCAGATTTAAAAAACTGATAAAACTACACTTTATGGAACAGCGCGGACTGTGAAGAGACACACACACACACAGCATTCGCAAACACATGCTAACACACGCACTCTAAACACACACATTTTAATATTGTTATTTTGCTGTATTTTGATTTTGTATTGTAAATATGTTATGGTAGAGTAGTGTGTAATAAGGTGTTGTGTTATGTATTGTTTTATTGTATGTAAATTGTGGTTGGACCCCAGGAAGAGTAGCTGCTGCCTTGGCAGCCGCTAATGGGGATCCGTAATAAATACAAATACAAATAACAAAGATACATTTTCTACCTTCCATTTCCAAGGCACAATACATTACCTTGCTGCCCTCAGGTTCTCAGGACTACTTTTAAACCTAATGGGTTGTGAAGCTGCCGACAACTCAGCTCAATTACTCCATTGTAACCAAGGTGTTACGGTATGAATAAAATAAAGAGTACAACAAAGTTGCTAAGGATGTGTATGTGTGTGCCTACATATGTGAGTGTGTTTGTGATTTGATGGCTATGTGCACAAATCCTCTACCAAATTAGCAGGTTATAACCCAGGCATAACGATAGCAGCCAATCACAGAAGGAAAGCAGACATACCTTTATGTAAATAGAGTCTGTTATGGTTCCTCTCATTCCTCTCATGACCCAGCAGAAATGACTGTAACACCTTGGGACAGCAGAGAGATGCTGATCCCCTCCGTTTCCAAGACAACAGAGTGGCAGGCACGGAAGATTGACACTTCCTCTTCTGTGTTCACTAATCTCCACGGAGGAAATGTGTTTTTGCGCTGCTTAATCAAACACCTTTGGAGATTAAGTCAAATACGTTATTTCAAATTCAGCCTTGTTGAATTATTTCTACAAGGGATACGAACCCTGGATATGAGAATTCAGAGCACACATGAAATGTCCTCAATAGCAGTCACACAGAATAAATAACATTGTAGATTAGATTTACTGCTGAGTTTTTACATCAACAGTACATTACAATAAACTATCCCCCCCTTTCCAATGCCTCTCTAACACAATCGAACAGCATCCCCATCCATAGAGTCACAGCCTGTTTGACCTTGTTCCAGTAAAACTGGTAGAGGGGGAATATGTGGCATCTAACAGGATAACTTTATGAGGCATCTCATTGTGGAGTCAAGTTAAGTCAGTGGCCATTGCTAGCTACCCAACACGACTAGCTAACTGTACGGTAGTAGCTAAATACAATATACTTGTCCTAGCTAGCCAACGTCTAATCATTGCTGCGTCATGAAAGGAACTTGACACAGACACGAATGATCTGTTTAGTGTGTTATCACACTATTGGTGGTTTGTTGTGACCAAGTGTTGGTGCTAAACGGTGTGTTATTGTTATTGGATGCTAGCTTGCTAGTTAGCTATGGTGTCATAGTTGGCTAGCTGAATAAAGTGGGTTGAGTCTATTCCTTTAAACATTGAACCGCTGTGGTTCACAACAATTCTGATTTCTAAAGGCGGAAGTTGGGAGAGTTTTTGTTCGGGTGGTTCAGTGAAACAATTTTAGTTTCTGAGGTAGACGTTTTGGTGAGGGAGGCCCTGCTCTCTCCGCTCCCAGATGCTTAGCTCATTTCATTCCGATCTCCTCTGCATTTTTGTAGCCATTTGCTACAGCCTGTCAACTATGCCTCTGCCTATCCCTGTTCTCTCCTCTCTGCACAGGCTACACAAACGCACCACACCGCGTGGCTGCTGCCTCTCTAACCTGGTGGTCCCTGCACGCACCACCCACGTGGAGTTCCAGGTCGCAGGCAGCCTCTGGAACTGCCGTTCTGCTGCCAACAAAGCTGACTTCATCCCAGCCTATGCCAACCTCCAGTCCCTCGACTTCCTGGCGCTGACGGAAACATGGATCACCACTGAAAACACTGCTACTCCTACTGCTCTCTCCTCGTCTGACCATGTGTTCTCGCATACCCCGAGAGCATCTGGTCAGAGGGGTGGTGGTACAGGAATCCTCATCTCTCCCAAGTGGACATTCTCAATTTTTCCCCTAACCCATCTGTCTATCTCCTCATTTGAATTCCATGCTGTCACAGTCACTAGCCCATTTAAGCTTAATATCCTTGTCATCTATCGCCCTCCAGGTTCCCTTGGAGAGTTCATCAATGAGCTTGACGCCTTGATAAGTTCCTTCCCTGAGGATGGCTCACCCCTCACAGTTTTGGGGGATTTCAACCTCCCTATGTCCACATTTGACTCATTTCTCTCTGCCTCCTTCTTTCCACTCCTCTCCTCTTTTGACCTCACCCTCTCACCGTCCCCCTACTCACAAGGCAGGCAATACGCTTGACCTCATCTTCACTAGATGCTGCTCCTCTACTAATCTCACTGCAACTCCCCTCCATGTCTCCGACCACTACTTTGTTTCCTTTTCTCTCTCGCTCTCCTCCCACACTACTCACTCTGCCCCTACACAGATGGTAATGCGCCGCCGCAACCTTCGCTCTCTCTCTCCCACTACTCTCTCCTCTTCCATCCTATCATCTCTTCCCTCTGCTCAATCCTTCTCCCTCCAATCTCCTGATTCTGCCTCCTCAACCCTCCTCTCCTCCCTTTCTGCATCCTTTGACTCTCTGTGTCCCCTATCCTCCCGGCCGGCTCGGTCCTCCCCTCCAGCTCCGTGGCTTGATGACTCATTGCGAGCTCACAGAACAGAGCTCCGGGCAGCGGAGCGGAAATGGAAGAAAACTAAACTCCCTGCCGACCTGGCATCTTTTCACTCCCTCCTCTCTACATTTTCTTCATCTGTTTCTGCTGCTAAGGCCACCTTCTACCACTCTAAATTCCAAGCATCTGCCTCTAACCCTAGGAAGCTCTTTGCCACATTTTCCTCCCTCCTGAATTCCCCCCACTTTGAAAAGAAGGTTGACGACATCCGATCCTCGTTTGTTAAGTCTAATGACACTGCTGGTCCTGCTCACACTGCCCTACCCTATGCTTTGACTTCTTTCTCCCCTCTCTCTCCAGATAAAATCCTGCGACTTGTGACTGCAGGCCGCCCAACAACCTGCCCGCTTGACCCCATCCCCTCCTCCCTTCTCCAGACCATCTCCGGTGACCTTCTCCCCTACCTCACCTCGCTGATCAACTCATCCTTGACCGCTGGCCATGTCCCTTCCGTCTTCAAGAGAGCGAGAGTTGCTCCCCTTCTCAAAAAACCAACACTCGACCCCACTGATGTCAACAACTACAGACCAGTATCCCTTCTTTCTTTTCTTTCCAAAACTATTGAGCGTGCCGTCTTTAGCCAACTCTCTTGCTATCTCTCTCAGAATGACCTTCTTGATCCAAACCAATCAGGTTTCAGGACTGGTCATTCAACTGAGACTGCTCTTCTCTGTGTCACGGAGACTCTCCGCACTGCTAAAGCTAACTCTCTCTCCTCTGCTCTTGTCCTTCTAGACCTGTCTGCTGCCTTTGATACTGTGAACCATCAGATCCTCCCTCTCCACCCTCTCCGAGCTGGGCATCTCCGGCGCGGCTCACTCCTGGATTGCGTCCTACCTGACCGGTCGCTCCTACCAAGTGGCGTGGCGAGAAGCTGTCTCCGCACCACGTGCTCTCACCACTGGTGTCCCCCAGGGCTCAGTTCTAGGCCCTCTCCTTTTCTCCCTATACACCAAGTCACTTGGCTCTGTCATATCCTCACATGGCCTTTCCTATCATTGCTACGCTGACGATACACAACTAATCTTCTCCTTTCCCCCTTCTGATAACCAGGTGGCGAATCGCATCTCTGCATGTCTGGCAGACATATCAGTATGGATGACGGATCACCACCTCAAGCTGAACCCTGGCAAGACAGAGCTGCTCTTCCTCCCGGGGAAGGACTGCCCGTTCCATGATCTCGCCATCACGGTTGACAACTCCGCTGTGTCCTCCTCCCAGAGTGCGAAGAGCCTAGGCGTGACCCTGGACAACACCCTGTCGTTCTCCGCCAACATCAAGGCGGTGACCCGCTCCTGCAGGTTCATGCTCTACAACATTCGGAGAGTACGACCCTGCCTTACACAGGAAGCGGCACAGGTCCTAATCCAGGCACTTGTCATCTCCCGTCTGGACTACTGCAACTCGCTGTTGGCTGGCCTCCCTGCCTGTGCCATTAAACCCCTACAACTCATCCAGAATGCCGCAGCCCGTCTGGTGTTCAACCTTCCCAAGTTCTCTCACGTCACCCCCCTCCTCCGCACACTCCACTGGCTTCCAGTTGAAGCTCGCATCCGCTACAAGACCATGGTGCTTGCCTATGGAGCAGTGAGGGGAACGGCACCTCTGTACCTTCAGGCTCTGATCAGTCCCTACACCCAAACGAGGGCATTGCGTTCATCCACCTCTGGCCTGCTGGCTCCCTTCCTCTGCGGAAGCATAGCTCCCGCTCAGCCCAGTCAAAACTGTTCGCTGCTCTGGCACCCCAATGGTGGAACAAGCTCCCTCACGACGCCAGGACAGCGGAGTCACTCACCACCTTCCGGAGACATTTGAAACCCCACCTCTTTAAGGAATACCTGGGATAGGATAAAGTGTTCCTTCTAACCCCCCCCCCCCAAATTGTAAAGTGGTTATCCCACTGGCTATAGGGTGAACGCACCAATTTGTGAGTCGCTCTGGCTAAGAGCGTCTGCTAAATGACGTTAATGTGCCCTTGAGCAAGGCACTTAACCCTAATTGCTCCTGTAAGTCGCTCTGGATAAGAGCGTCTGCTAAATGACTAAAATGTAAATGTAAATGTAAAAGTCAGTAGCTCATCTCTATTTTATGTCAACACCTATTCAAACATTCAGTTACCAGCTCTAATTTGTCTAACATTTTAAGAGCTGTCCTTATTTACCACAAAAGCTCAAAGACACATCCTGAAAGCTGTTTAATGTGGAAAAAATTACAACTGATAGAAAGTGATCTGTATTATTTAAAAGTCCATTTGAAAAGCTAGATTGGCCTGAAGCATCTCAATGGAACTTCTGGCACCTTTGAAAATCCTTTCCCATTTAATATTTTCAGACATAACTAGGTCACATTTATTTAACACATCATCTCCCTTTCCAAAAAAGTGTTTAAAAAAAGGGCTATAATCCATAGCTACATGCTTAGTAAGTCAAATGTGAGACGTTGGTGCACCTCTATAGGGAAACAGATCAAATTAAATTGAAGAGTGATGTCTGAATGTCTCTTTAATCCCACCACTCTTAACTTTAGCCCTAAGTGCTGGAAAGTTATTAACACCTTGAAATGTAAATCGCTCGGCCTGCCATTCAGGGATTAGTTGTATTATTTATCAAGGTACAGTACAGTATGGTGGAAACTGGAAAAACCAAGCTGCAAGCATCGCATTTCCTTATTCATACGTCCCATGGGTGTTTCCTACACAGAAAACCAGGATATGCTTTTCCCCCATCATTTTTCTCAACCACATAACGCTTTAAACATGATTATATTACACATTTTAATTCCTTGTCCCTCCAGGCGACCAGTTGTTGAATATTTAAGATGGTGGAGGTGTGGTGAAGCTGCAATCTCCCTAATTACTTTAGAGAAAAGGGAAACCACAAGGAACATTCTGAGATGTAGTATCTCATTGTGAGTGCCTGGAAAAAACACAGTATTAATAAGAAACTGTTTCCTGAAACTGAATAGTATAGTCAGGGCTGGGGAGGGGACTTTTTTCAAGATTCATGAGTTTATGAGAAATTATCTAGTTTGGTGGGCAATTCGTTGCATTTAATGTTACAAAAAAAATTAAATATACACTGCTCAAAAAAATAAAGGGAACACTAAAATAACACATCCTAGATCTGAATGAATGAAATAATCTTATTAAATACTTTTTTCTTTACATAGTTGAATGTGCTGACAACAAAATCACACAAAAATTATCAATGGAAATCAAATTTATCAACCCATGGAGGTCTGGATTTGGAGTCACCTTCAAAATTAAAGTGGAAAACCACACTACAGGCTGATCCAACCTTGATGTAATGTCCTTAAAACAAGTCAAAATGAGGCTCAGTAGTGTGTGTGGCCTCCACGTGCCTGTATGACCTCCCTACAATGCCTGGGCATGCTCCTGATGAGGTGGCGGATGGTCTCCTGAGGGATCTCCTCCCAGACCTGGACTAAAGCATCCGCCAACTCCTGGACAGTCTGTGGTGCAACGTGGCGTTGGTGGATGGAGCGAGACATGATGTCCCAGATGTGCTCAATTGGATTCAGGTCTGGGGAACGGGCGGGCCAGTCCATAGCATCAATGCCTTCCTCTTGCAGGAACTGCTGACACACTCCAGCCACATGAGGTCTAGCATTGTCTTGCATTAGAAGGAACCCAGGGCCAACCGCACCAGCATATGGTCTCACAAGGGGTCTGAGGATCTCATCTCGGTACCTAATGGCAGTCAGGCTACCTCTGGCGAGCACATGGAGGGCTGAGCGGCCCCCCAAAGAAATGCCACCCCACACCATGACTGACCAACCGCCAAACCGGTCATGCTGGAGGATGTTGCAGGCAGCAGAACGTTCTCCACGGCGTCTCCAGACTCTGTCACATCTGTCACATGTGCTCAGTGTGAACCTGCTTTCATCTGTGAAGAGCACAGGGCGCCAGTGGCGAATTTGCCAATCTTGGTGTTCTCTGGCAAATGCCAAACGTCCTGCACGGTGTTGGGCTGTAAGCACAACCCCCACCTGTGGACGTCGGGCCCTCATACCACCCTCATGGAGTCGGTTTCTGACCGTTTGAGCAGACACATGCACATTTGTGGCCTGCTGGAGGTCATTTTGCAGGGCTCTGGCAGTGCTCCTCCTGCTCCTCCTTGCACAAATGCGGAGGTAGCGGTCCTGCTGCTGGGTTGTTGCCCTCCTACGGCCTCCTCCACGTCTCCTGATGTACTGGCCTGTCTCCTGGTAGCGCCTCCATGCTCTGGATACTACGCTGACAGACACAGCAAACCTTCTTGCCACAGCTCGCATTGATGTGCCATCCTGGATGAGCTGCACTACCTGAGCCACTTGTGTGGGTTGTAGACTCCGTCTCATGCTACCACTAGAGTGAAAGCACCGCCAGCATTCAAAAGTCACCAAAACATCAGCCAGGAAGCATAGGAACTGAGAAGTGGTCTGTGGTCACCACCTGCAGAACCATTCCTTTATTGGGGGTGTCTTGCTAATTGCCTATAATTTCCACCTGTTGTCTATTCCATTTGGACAACAGCATGTGAAATTTATTGTCAATCAGTGTTGCTTCCTAAGTGGACAGTTTGATTTCACAGAAGTGTGATTGACTTGGAGTTACATTGTGTTGTTTAAGTGTTCCCTTTATTTTTCTGAGCAGTATATATATATATATATATATATATATATATATATATATATATATATATATATATATATATATATATATATATATATATATATATATATATATATATATATATATATATATATATATATATATATATATATATATATATATAAACATCTACATATATAAAGTGCATCTAAATTCCCCTTAAAGTAACACTCTTCCAATGCATGTCCCTAATAACCCCTGTGGGTGATTGACAAACCACTGCTAAGACATGTTCAACCTGACTGTTATCACATTTCCATCTTAATTGGAGTTTTAGAAATCATAAGATAAGCACCATGATGCAAATTGAAGCCTGGTATTTCGTTGTGTAGACTTAAAAAATATGTAATCGTATTGATCAGGACAGGGGGAGAGCATAGTGTGCAGGAAATGTAATTCTTGCATAAAATAGATTTCTTGTGATGGACCTTCTTGTGTGGTGGAATATAGGTATTTGAATCTAGTCGTGTGCTGTATAAATTATTAACTAAGAGAGGTGATACTTATCATGATGTGCAATAGGGCCTTTATTTCTTCAAAGGATTCTAAAACAGGTGGGTGGTGGATTGAATAAGAGACTGTTGCCATTTCTAAAACATTTTATGGGATGAAAATTAGAATGAAGTGTCTTGGAACCGATTCTACCTATCTTAAAGGATCATAGTTCCAAATGGATAAACTTTGTAATTTTCCATTTAGATCAAAATCACTCCTTTTAACACTGCCTGACAGACTCCTTCACACTTCATTAACCGCCAAATCAAATGCTAAAACGTCCATCTCAATCGAGCTGCTACACAGAGGAGAGCTACTGTACAGGGAGCACAAAGCACAATGCCAGGGGGGACAAATCTCCCATCAAAATGTTGTTTGAGATTCTCTGCAAATGTAAAGTTTGCTTTCAGCATACACTGTTTTTGAAACGATGCACAAAGAAAGACCCTACATTACCAATGTAGAATAACACAGTAGCCTGAGTTTAGCTTCATATCTTATCACATATTCAGGCTAAATTCATCTTCATTTTCACTGCCTTCCCTCAAACCTGTTTTTCTGATTCTGAGAGTGGTGGAGCTATTATCTTGCACTTTGAGGAAGAGAGGTTCTGGGGATGACACAGGCTAAAATGTAGATTAATGACAGGGATCATCCCGCGGTGTCGTCAGCACCAGGCCACATCAATCACCACACGTTACCCAGGACTAATGACGGTCCAGGAAAACATCTTGATACTAAACTTTATAATGATGGATGGTGTCAAGGCATGTAATGCAGAAACCCCTGAGATCATGTTTCTTTGCACAGATGTCAGTGCTGCCAGCCACACCAGAGGGAGGTTAGGGTGTTTTGTGGAAACTTCATCTGCTTTTGCGAATCAACTGTTTTTTCCTCATGTTCTTGTGGAAAGTTTCATACTGTGTTTGTTGTTGACTTTCCTTCTCATTGTCAGTAAAACTAATTTTCACTTGATTCAAATAAAATATAATGTTACAGACAACTCATGCAATCTGTTATCTTCAGTAAATCATAAGAAACTGTCTACATTATCCTCAGCAGTTGTTCCTTATTATCCTGTCTTTTGTAAGTATTCCACATTTTTTGGATGCACTGTGGGAGTTGGAATACTTTCTCCTGAACAAAGAGTTAGTCCAAACAGAGGTGGACGCCATGGTGCATTGCAGCCAATTCCAGAAAAATATCTCTAAGAGTTTCTAAAAAGTAGATGTTTTGATGCTTTGATTCATAGTGTTTTTGTGGGTTTGTGGGAATGTGGCAGTTCCAGCTGACTGTGTAGGCTACAGTAATTGGTCAGAAATAATAACCAGCTCTATGATCTGGTCAGGCTTGCTAGGTTGCTAAACCACAGGTTCAAATGTGCTTCCTGTTTTTGACCATGTTACCACGAGAATTGTCCGGATTACTGCCAGATTGGCACCAATTACTGAAGAACTCGCGGATCACAGTCAAAACAGGAAGAAGAATTGAATCTGTCGTTTAGCAACCTAGCAAATTACCAATGCGCTGGAATGTATAGCAGCTGTTTTACGGGCTCCTGACCAACTCTGCTACACTACATGACCAAAGGTATGTGGACACCTGTTCGTCATACATCTCATTACAAAATAATGGGCATTAATTAGGAGTTGGTCCCCACTTTGCTGCTATAACAGCACCCACTCTTCTGGGAAGGCTTTTCACTAGATGTTGGAAAATTGCTGCCATTCAGCCACATGAGCATTAGTGAGGTCGAGCACTGATGTTGGGCGATTAGGCCTGGCTCACAGTCGGCATTCCAATTCATCCCAAAGGTGTTCGATGGGGTTGAGGTGAGGGCTCTGTGCAGGCCAGTCAAGTTCTTTCACACCAATCTCGACAAACAATTCCTGGATGGACCTCGCTTTGTGCATTATCATGCTGAAACAGGAAAGAGATTTCTCCAAACTGTTGCAACAAAGTTGAAAGCACAGAATTGTCTAGAATGTCATTGTATGCTGTAGCGTAAAGATTTCCCTTCACTGGAACTAAGGGGCCTAGCCCGAGGCAAAACAACTCTAGATCACCTTTACTCCACACACAGAGACACATACAAAGCTCTCCCTTGCCCTCCATTTGGCAAATCTGATCATGACTCTAACCTCCTGATTCCTGCTTACAAGCAAAAACTCTAACAGGAAGTACCAGTGACGCACTCAATACGGAAGGGGTCCGATGAAGGGGATGCTAAGCTATAGGACTGTTTTGCTAGCACAGACTGTTCCGGGACTCATCTGATGGCTTTGACGAGTTTATCAGTCACTGGCTTCATTAATAAGTGCATCGATGACGTCATCCACACAGTGACCGTACATACAGTGAGGGAAAAAAGTATTTGATCCCCTGCTGATTTTGTACGTTTGCCCACTGACAAAGACATGATGAGTCTATAATTTTAATGTTAGGTTTGAACAGTGAGAGACAGAATAACAACAAAAAAATCCAGAAAAACGCATGTCAAAAATGTTATACATTTATTTGCATTTGAATGAGGGAAATAAGTATTTGACCCCTCTGCAAAACATGACTTAGTACTTGGTGGCAAAACCCTTGTTGGCAATCACAGAGGTCAGCCGTTTCTTGTAGTTGGCCACCAGGTTTGCACACATCTCAGGAGGGATTTTGTCCCACTCCTCTTTGCAGATCTTCTCCAAGTCATTAAGGTTTCGAGGCTGACGTTTGTCAACTCGAACCTTCAGCTCCCTCCACAGATTTTCTATGGGATTAAGGTCTGGAGACTGGCTAGGCCACTTGGCCGTGTGTTTTGGGTCATTGTCATGCTGAAATACCCATCCACGACCCATTTTCAATGCCCTGGCTGAGGGAAGGAGGTTCTCATCCAAGATTTGTCGGTACATGGTCCCGTCCATCGTCCCTTTGATGCGGTGAAGTTGTCCTGTCCCCTTAGCAGAAAAACACCCTCAAAGCATAATGTTTCCACCTCCATGTTTGACGGTGGGGATGGTGTTCTTGGGGTCATAGGCAACATTCCTCCTCCTCCAAACACGGCAAGTTGAGTTGATGCCAAAGAGCACAATTTTGGTCTCATCTGACCACAACACTTTCATCCAGTTGTCCTCTGAAACATTCAGATATTCATTGGCAAACTTCAGACGGCCCTGTATATGTGCTTTCTTGAGCAGGGGGACCTTGCGGGCGCTGCAGGATTTCTATCCTTCACGGCGTAGTGTGTTACCAATTGTTTTCTTGGTGACTATGGTCCCAGCTGCCTTGAGATCATTGACAAGACCCTTACCGTGTAGGTCTGGGCTGATTCCTCACCCTTCTCATGATCATTACAACTCCACAAGGTGAGATCTTGCATGGAGCCCCAGGCCGAGGGAGATTGACAGTTATTTTGTGTTTCTTCCATTTGCGAATAATCGCACCAACTGTTGTCACCTTCTCACCAAGCTGCTTGGCGATGGTCTTGTAGCCCATTCCAGCCTTGTGTAGGTCTACAATCTTGTCCCTGACATCCTTGGAGAGCTCTTTGGTCTTGGCCATGGTGGAGAGTGTGGAATCTGATTGATTGATTGCTTCTGTTGACAGGTGTCTTTTATATAGGTAACAAACTGAGATTAGGAGCACTCCCTTTAAGAGTGTGCTCCTAATCTCAGCTCGTTACCTGTATAAAAGACACCTGGAGGCCAGAAATCTTTCTGATTGAGAGGGGGTCAAATACTTATTTCCCTCATTAAAATGCAAATCAATTTATTACATTTTTGACATGCGTTTTTCTGTATTTTTTTGTTGTTATTCTGTCTCTCACTGTTCAAATAAACCTACCATTAAAATTATAGACTGATCATTTCTTTGTCAGTGGGCAAACGTACAAAATCAGCAGGGGATCAAATACTTTTTTCCTTCACTGTACATATCCCAACCAGAAGCCATGTATTACAGGCAACATCCGCACTGAGTTAAAGGCTAGAGATGCCGCTGTCAAGGAGCGGGACACTAACCAGGGCGCTTATAAGAAATCCTGCCACGTCCCCTGACGAACCATCAAACAGGCAAAGTGTCAATACAGGACTAAGATTGAATCTTACGAGACTGGCTCTGACGCTCAGGGCTTACAAACTATAATGTATTATAAAGGGAAACCCAGCCACAAGCTGCCCAGTGATGCGAGCCTACCAGATTAGCTAAATGCCTTCCATGCGCACTTCGAGGCAAGTAACACTGAACCATGTGTGAGAGCACCAGCTGTTCCAAAATACTGTGTGATCACGCTCTCCATAGTCGATGTGAGTAAGACCTTTAAACAGGTTAACCTTCACAAGGCTGCAGGGCCAGACGGATTACCAGACGCATACTCAGAGCATGTGCTGACCAGCTGGCAATCGTCTTCACTGACTTTTTCAACCTCTCCCTGACCCAGTCTGTAATACCTATATGTTTCAAGACAGACCACCATAGTCCCTGTGCCAGAGAATGCCAAGGTAACCTTTCTAAATGACTATTGCCCCGTAGCCCTCACATCTATAGCCATGAAATGCTTTGAAAGTCTGGTCATGGCTCACTTCAACACCATCATCCCAGACACTCTGGACCCACTCCAATTTGCATACTGCCACAACAGATCCACAGATGACGCAATCTTTATTGCACTCGACACAGCCCTTTCCCACTTGGACAAAAGCAACACCTACGTGAGAGTGCTGTTTATTGTCTGCAGCTCAGCATTCAACACCATAGTGCCCTCCAAGCTCATCACTAAGCTAAGGATCGTGGGATTGAACAACTCCCTCTGCAACTTGATCCTGGACTTCCTGATGGGCCGCCCCCAGGTAGTGAGGGTAGGCAAAAACACATCCGCCACTCTGACCTTTAACACGGTGGCCCCTCAGGGGTGCGTGCTTAGACCTCTCCTGTACTCCCTGTTCAGCCACGACTGTGTGGCCACGCAAGACTCCAACACCATCATTAAGTTTGCCGATGACACGACGGTGGTAGGCCTGATCACCGATGACGATGAGACAGCCTATAGGAACCAACAGGACCGTTGCACCAAATGTTGTATTTGTATTTATTAGGGATCCCTACTCTTCCTGGGGTCCAAACACATTAAGGCACTTACATTACATATAAAACAAAAGATAAAACAGTACATCATATAACATTATTACACCACTACATATCAACAATACAAAATGTATAATAACACCATACCACAATATTACAATGTACGTGTGTGTAGAGTGTGTGTGCAAGAGCTTGTGTGCATATGCGTATGTCTGTACCTTTGTGTGTTTCTCTTCACAGTCCCTGCTGTTCCATAAGGTGTATTTTTACTTGTTTTTTAAATCTGATTCTACAGTTACCTGATGTGGAATAGAGTTCCATGTAGTCATGGCTCTATGTAGTATTGTGCGCCTCCCATAGTCTGTTCTGGACTTCGGGATTGTGACGAGACCTCTGGTGGCATGTCTTGAGGGGTTTGCATGGGTGTCCGAGCTGTGTGCTAGTACTTTAAACAGACAGCTCAGTACATTCAGCTTGTCAACACTTCTTACAAAAGTGTGATGAAGTCAATCTCTCTTCCACTTTGAGCCATGAGAGATTGACATGCATATCATTCATGTTAGCTCCCCGTGTACTTTTAAGAGCCAGCCGTGCTGCCCTGTTCTGAGCCAATTGTAATTTTCCTTAGTCCCTCTTTGTGGCACCTGACCACACTACTGACCAGTAGTCCAGGTGCGACAAAACTAGGGCCTGTAGGACCTGCCTTGTTGATAGTGTTGTTAAGAAGGTAGAGCAGCGCTTTATTTTGGACAGACTTCTCCCCATTTTAGCTACTGTTGTTTCAAAATGTTTTGACCATGACAGTTTACAATGCAGGGTTATTCCAAGCTGTTTAGTCACCTCAACTTGCTCAATTCCCACATTATTCATCACAAGATTTAGTAGAGGTTTAGGGTTTATTGAATGCTTTGTCCCAAATACAATGCTTTTAGTTTTTTTTTAATATATTTAGGCTTAACTTATTCCTTGCCACCCATTCTGAAAATCACTGCAGCTCTTTATTAAGTGTTACAGTCATTTCAGTCGCTGTAGTAGCTGATGTGTATAGTGTTGAGTCATTTGCATACATAGACACACTGGCTTTAATCATGTCGTTAGTAAAGAATGAAAAAAGTAAGGGGCCTAAACAGCTGTCCTCGGGAATTCCTGATTATGTTGGAGAGGCTTCCATTAAAGAACACCCTCTGTGTTCTGTTAGACAAGTAACTCTTTATCCAAAAGCAGGTGGTGTAAAGCCATAACACACAAGTTTTTCCAGCAGCAGACTATAATCGATAATGTCTAACAAAACAGCTCCCACCATCTTTATATCATCAATTTCTCTCAGCCAATCATCAGTAATTTGAGTAAGTGCTGTGCTTGTTGAATGTCCTTCCCCATAAGCGTGCTGAAAGTCAGTTGTCAATTTGTTTACTGTATAATAGCATATTATCTGCTCAAACACAATTTTTTCCAGAAGTTTACAAAGGGTTGTAGCAGGCTGATTGGTCGGCTATTTGAGCCAGTAAAGGGGGCTTTACTATTCTTGGGTAGCGGAATGACTTTTGCTTCCCTCCATTCCTGAGGGCATACAATTTCTAGAAGGCTTAAATTTATGATATGGCAAATAGGAGTGGCAATATCGTCTGCTATTATCCTCAGTAATTTTCCATCCAGGTTGACAGACGCTGGTGGCTGGTCATTGTTGATAGACAAAAATATTATTTTTTACATCTTCCACACTTACTTTACAGAATTCAAAAGTACAATGCTTGTCTTTCATAATTTGGTTAGATATACTTGGATGTGTAGTGTCAGCGTTTGTAGCTGGAATGTCATGCCTAAATTTGCTAATCTTGCCAATGAAAAAATCATTAAAGTAGTTAGCAATATCAGTGGGTTTTGTAATGAATGAGCCATCTGATTTTCAATGAATGATGGAGCCGAGTTGGCCTTTTTCCCCTAAATTTAATTGAAGGTGCTCCAAAGCTTTTACTATCATTCTTTATATCATTTATTTTTGTTTCACAGCAATAGTTTCTTTTTATTTAGTTTAGTGACATTTTTTCTCAATTTGCAGTACGTTTGCCAATCGGTTGGGCTGCCAGACTTATTTGCCATACCCTTTGCATTATCCCCCTCAACCATGCCATTTTTCAATTCCTCATCAATCCAAGGGGATTTATTTGTTTTTAAAGTAATTTTGCTTGCTTATTAATAACTGGAATAAGTAATTTCATAAATGTGTCAAGTGCAGCGTCTGCTTGCTCCTCATTACACACCACAAACCAGAAAAGATTCTTTACATCATCAACATAAGAATCACTACAAAACTTATTGTATGACCTCTTATGCACTATATTAGGCCCAGCCTTTGGAACTTTGGTTTTCCTAGATTTGGCTACTATATTGTGATCACTACATCCTATGAATTTGGATACTGCTTTAAAGCTAATTTCTGCAGCATTAGTAAAGATGTGATCAATACATGTTGATGATTTCATTAATGTGCTGTTTGTAACTACATTTTACATTTTTGTCATTTAGCAGATGCTCTTATCCAGAGCGACTTACATGAGCAATTAGGGTTAAGTGCCTTGCTCAAGGGCATATCGAAAGATTTTTCACCTAGTCAGCTCGGGGATTAGAACCAGTGACCTTTCGGTTACTGGCACAACGCTCTTAACCACTAAGCTACCTGCCGCCCCAACTACCCTGGTAGATTGACTGACAACCTGAACCAGGTTGCAGTGACTGGTTACAGTTTGAAGTTTTTTCTTGAGTGGGCAGCTTGATGAAAGCCAGTCAATATTTAAATCACCCAGAATATATCATTCTCTGTTGATATCACATACATTATCAAGCATTTCACACATATTATCCAGATACTGACTGTTAGCACTTGGTAGTCTATAGCAGCTTCCCACAAGAATGGGCTTTAGGTGAGGCAGATGAACCTGTAGCCATACTACTTCAACAGTATTTAACATGAGATCCTCTCTAAGCTTTATAGGAATGTGGTTCTGAATATAGACCGCAACACCACCCCCGTTGGCATTTCTGTCTTTTCGCTAGATGTAATAACCATGTATTGCTACCACTGTATCATCAAAGGTATTATCTAAGTGAGTTTCAGAGATAGTCAAAATATGAATGTCATCTGTTACAAGCAAGTTATTGACTTCATGAACCTTATTTATTAGGCTACATATGTTAATATGGGCTATTTTAGCACTTTTCTGGGTTGCTTGATTGTTTTTAATGCTTTACTGGGAAGCTTATCAGAAGTAGACTTGCTCAAGTTTGTCACGGATTCTGCCGAGGCTGCTCCTCCTCCTTGCTCGGGCAGGCTTCGGCGTTCGTCGTCCCCGGAGTACTAGCTACTGCCGTTCGATGTTATCGGTGTTTGTTTAGTTTTGTCTGTATTGTTTACACCTGTTCGTCATTATGTTAATTGTTTCCCTCATAATTACCCCGGTCTCTCATCTGTACTTTGTGTGTGATTGTTTTCCCCTTCACGGTTGTCTATTTTGTGAGCAGGTTATTTCCTCCCGCGTGGAGTTATTCTCTGTCCTTTTGGATCCTTTTCGTATTAAAAGTACGTATCCGAGAGTTCTGTGTCCTGCGCCTGATTTCGTTTACCGCATCTCACAGACAGTCGTGACAGAATCACACACCTTACCATGGAGTCAGCAGGAGCGACGGCACCGACTGGATCACTCGAGGAGCGTGTCCTACAACAGGCAGCGATGCTCCAAAATCTTGGTGCCGCTATGGATAACGTTATGAACACTTTGGGACGATGGGAGAGAGGAGGTTTGCCCACACCTCCTCCAACGATACCACCACCATCGGCTACTCCTATCGTCTCACATCCGGAGTCCAGTGGGATTCGGCTCTCGCTCCCGAGGGCTTATGATGGCACTGCAGCCGGGTGTCAGGGTTTCCTGCTCCAGGTGGAACTTTACCTGACAACCATTCACCCGGCACCCTCGGGATACGAGAGCGTGTCCACCCTCATCTCCTGTCTGTCCGGCAAGGCACTGGAATGGGCCAACGCCAAGTGGGGAGGGATAGACGCCGCTACTGTGAACTATGCGGAGTTCACCCGCCGCTTCAGGGCAGTGTTCGATCATTCCCCGGAGGGGAAGGCGGCGGGTGAGCGTCTATTCCACCTCAGACAGGGGAGGATGAGCGCGCAGGAATTCGCACTGGACTTCCGGACTCTGGCTGCCAATTCGGGATGGAATGAGAGGGCCCTCATCGACCACTACAGATGCAGCCTGAGGGAGGACGTTCGTCGAGAGCTGGCCTGCAGGGACACCAACCTAAGCTTCGATCAGCTGGTGGACATGTCGATTCGCTTGGATACCCTGTTGGCTACCTGCGGACGTCCAGCACTGGGGCCGTCCATTCCATCCCCCAGCACCTCCGAGCAGAGCCCTATGGAGCTCGGGGGTGCTGGTAGTAGGGAGGCTAGGAAGGAGGCTGTCCCCTGCACCAACTGTGGCCGCCGAGGACACATGGCGGTTCGGTGCTGGGGAGGGTCTCCTCGGATTCGAGGCAGAAGGCAGCGCACTGATGAGTCATTCCCGGTGAGTAAGGTCCCAACTCACCCAGAGCTCTCTGCTGTTCATATGTGTATCCAAGTGATGTTTCCAGAAGTTTCTTCTTACTCCCAGCATAAGGCGCTAGTCGATTCAGGCGCAGCTGGGAATTTTATCGATCGCCATTTCTCATATAAGTTAGGGATCCCTATATTACCAGTCGATGTGCCCTTCCCTATCCATGCCCTAGATAGCCGGCCTTTGGGGTCGGGATTGATTAGGGAGGTCACAGCGCCACTGAAGATGAAAATGCAGAAGGGTCATGAGGAGACTATACAGTTGTATTTAATTGACTCTCCTGCATTTCCAGTGGTGTTGGGACTTCCCTGGTTAATATCTCATGACCCCAACATTTCATGGCAACAGAGGGCTCTCAAGGGATGGTCTGATCAGTGTGTGGGGCGGTGTGTAGGTGTTTCCGTAGGGGCAATGACGGTGGAGAGTCTGAACCAAATGCCCACAATGCACATTCCTCCTGAGTATGCCGATTTGGCAAGCGCCTTCTGTAAGAAGAAGGCGACTCAATTACCACCTCATCGACAGGGGGATTGTGCGATAGACCTCCAGGTTGGCGCGGCGCTCCCTCGCAGCCGTGTGTATCCTCTGTCTCAGGAGGAGACGGCTGCTATGGAGACATACGTCGCCGAATCCTTGAGACAGGGATACATACGGCCTTCCACTTCTCCTGCGTCCTCAAGTTTCTTTTTTGTGAAGAAGAAGGATGGGGGTTTACGCCCGTGTATTGATTACCGTGGTCTCAATCAGATCACTATTAAATACAGCTATCCTCTCCCTCTGATTGCTAGTATGACGGAGTCATTACACGGGCGCGCTTCTTCACAAAATTGGATCTCAGGAGCGCTTACAACCTGGTGCGCATTCGGGAGGGAGATGAGTTGAAAACAGCCTTCAGTACCACCTCGGGTCACTATGAGTACCTCGTCATGCCATACGGTCTAATGAATGCTCCTTCAGTCTTCCAATCATTTGTAGACGAGATTTTCCGGGATTTGCATGGACAGGGGGTAGTGGTGTATATTGATGACATTCTGATATACTCCGCTACACGTACCGAGCATGTGTCCCTGGTACGTCAGGTGCTGGGTAGACTGTTGGAGCATGATCTGTATATGAAGGCAGAGAAATGTCTGTTTTTCCAGGAGTCCATCTCCTTCCTGGGACACCGGTTGTCTGCGTCAGGGGTGGAGATGGAGATTGACCGCGTTTCAGCCGTGCGTAATTGGCAGACTCCAACTACAGTAAAGGAGGTGCAGCGGTTTTTGGGTTTTGCCAATTACTACCGGAGGTTTATCCGGGGTTTTGGACAGGTAGCGGCTCCCATTACCTCCCTGCTAAGGGGAGGCCCGGTGCGTTTGCAGTGGTCGGCTGATGCGGATAGGGCGTTTAGTCATTTGAAGGACCTGTTCACCTCAGCTCCGGTGCTGGCACATCCGGATCCCTCTTTGGCGTTCCAAGTCGAGGTGGATGTGTCCGAGGCGGGGATCGGTGCTATACTGTCTCAGTGCTCGGGCACGCCTCCAAAACTCTGCCCTTGTGATTTCTATTCTAAGAAGCTCAGTCCGGCGGAGCGCAATTATGACGTGGGGGACAGGGAGCTGCTAGCTGTGGTCCAGGCCCTGAAGGCATTGGCTTGAGGGGGCTAACCACCCTTTTCTCATTCTGACTGACCATCGTAACCTGGAGTACATCCGGGCAGCGAAGAGACTGAACCCTCGTCAGGCTAGGTGGGCCATGTTTCTGGCCCGGTTTGTCTTTAAGATCACGTATATCCCGGGTCACAGAACGTCAAGGCAGACGCCCAGTCCCGATGATATGACACAGAGGAGAGGTCCATTGAGCCCACTCCCATACTACCGGAGTCTTGTCTCGTGGCACCGGTGGTGTGGGAGGTCGACACGGAAATCGAGCGGGCGTTACGTACCAACCCTTCTCCCCCAGAGTGTCCAGAGGGACGGAGGTACGTGCCACTCGAGGTCCGTGACTGACTGATTTATTGGGCTCACACGTCACCCTCCTCTGGTCATCCTGGTATTGGTCGGACGGTGCACTGTCTTAGCGGGAAGTACTGGTGGCCCACCTTAACTGAGGACGTGAGAGTTTACGTTACTTCCTGCTCGGTGTGCGCCCAGTGTAAGGCGCCTAGACACCTGCCCAGGGGGAAGTTACAACCTCTCCCTGTTCCACAACGGCTGTGGTCTCACCTGTCGGTGGATTTTGTCACAGACCTTCCCCCCTCCCCGGGGAATAACACGATCTTGGTCGTTGTGGATCGGTTTTCTAAGGCCTGCCGTCTCATCCCTCTGCCAGGTCTTCCTACAGCCCTACAAACGGCTGAAGCCCTGTTTACTCACGTTTTCCGGCACTACGGGGTGCCTGAGGATATAGTGTCTGATCGGGGTCCCCAGTTCACCTCTAGAGTGTGGAGGGCGTTTATGGAACGTTTGGGGGTCTCGATCAGCCTTACCTCGGGTTTTCACCCTGAGAGTAATGGGCAGGTGGAGAGAGTAAACCAAGATGTGTGTAGGTTTCTGAGGTCCTACTGCCAGGACCGGCAGGAGGAGTGGTCGGGTTATATTCCCTGGGCAGAGATAGCCCAAAACTCACTCCGCCACTCCTCCACTAATCTCACTCCTTTCCAGTGTGTGTTGGGCTATCAGCCGGTTCTGGCACCCTGGCATCAGAGCCAGATCGAGGCTCCTGCGGTGGATGAATGGTTTCGGCGCTCGGAGGAGACATGGAACGCTGCGCACGTCCATCTTCAGCGGGCCATCAGACGATAAAAGGCGAGCGCCGATCGCCACCGCAGTGAGGGTCCGGTTTAAGCACCGGGAGATCGGGTCTGGCTCTCGACCAGAAACCTGCCCCTTCACCTGCCCTGCCGGAAGCTGGGCCGGCGGTTTGTGGGGCCATTTAAAGTCCTGAGGAGATTGAACGAGGTATGTTATAGGTTACAGCTGCCTGTTAATTATCGCATTAACCCCTCGTTCCATGTGTCTCTCCTCAGGCCGGTGGTAGCTGGTCCACTCCAGGAGAATGAGGTACGAGAGGCCCCTCCGCCCCCACTAGACATCGAAGGGGCTCCGGCGTACTCAGTCTGTTCCATCGTGGATTCGAGGCGTCGGATGGGGGTCTGCAGTATCTCGTGGAGTGGGAGGGGTACGGTCCGGAGAAACGGTGCTGGGTCTCATGGAGTGGGAGGGGACATCCTAGATCCCTCCCTGTTGACAGAGTTCCACCGGAGTCACCTAACTCTCCCTGCTCCGCGTCCTCCTGGCCGTCCCCGAGGCCGGGGTCGGCGCACGGCTGGAGCCGCGCGTCAAGGGGGTCAAGGGGGGGGGTACTGTCACAGATTCTGCCGAGGCTGCTCCTCCTCCTTGCTCGGGCAGGCTTCGGCGTTCGTCGTCCCCGGAGTACTAGCTACTGCCGTTCGATGTTATCGGTGTTTGTTTAGTTTTGTCTGTATTGTTTACACCTGTTCGTCATTATGTTAATTGTTTCCCTTATAATTACCCCTGTCTCTCATCTGTACTTTGTGTGTGATTGTTTTCCCCTTCACGGTTGTCTATTTTGTGAGCGGGTTATTTCCTCCCTGCATGGAGTTATTTTCGGTGTCCTTTTGGATCCTTTTCGTATTAAAAGTACGTATCCGAGAGTTCTGTGTCCTGCGCCTGACTTCGTTTACCGCATCTCACAGACAGTCGTGACAGAGTTATTTATATTGGAGCTGATAGTGCACGGTGAGCTGCACACAGTGGACTTCCTAGTAGGGCACATCGCCTCAGTGCTAACACTGTAACTCTGGTTCATAGGCACATGATTACCGCATACAATAGCTGTAGGATCAACAGAGGTATTCAGGGCAGTTAGGGCGACATACATTAAGTTACTTACATTGTGTCTGCCAACACCCCTAGGAGAATGTACATTAGATGCAGCATTATGACAACTCAGCGTCACAATGGTAGGGATTAACTGAGCTGGTCTTGGGTCAATGATAAGTCATTGTCTCAACGCAGTCTTGAAATGTGTGGACAGAGTCCAGGAGCCAACATGACTCCATCATTCCTGTAGAGTATCTTTTCCAGAAGGTGTCAAAGTTATCTATAAAAGTGATTCCAACAGAGCTACAGTAATATTTTAGCCAGGTGTGTAATGCCAGTAGCCTGCTGAATCTTTCACACCTGCGGCCCAACTATGGTACCGGACCTGAAATGATTGGCCACTTTTTGGAATCTTTCTGTGCTAGAATCAGTTCTTTCAAATCCATTTTCAGAAGTTTTGAGCTAGCCCTCCTGATGTTGTTTGACCACAAATGGACTACGACAGCGTCAGCTCCCGGCATCTGTCGTAGAACGGTCGGAAGCAGCCTTGTAATGTCCTGTACTCGTGCTCCTGGGTATCACAAGGTTTTTGCACTGGGAACCGAGATGTTAATCACCATCGACCTGCTGATGATGACAGCTGGTGAAACAGCCGAGGAGGTCCGGCCGTTCTTTCGCCTCGAGTGGTTTAGAAGACCCCTCGAGGACCGAAGGTCAGTGGGGCCTGATTGACCCGATCCGGCTGTAGTATCCATCGTGGATGATGAATGGGCCGGTCTCTCAGGCAGCCTCACGGTCTGATGAGCGTGGGAGCTCTGAGGATCTGAACCCGTGGTAGAAGCCACCGGAGAGGGAGACAGAACAGAGGACAATGGCGCAGGTACCTCCGGATCCGATCTCGAATCAGAAGTCCCTAAGGAAGAAGGCGCCAGAACCTCTGGGTCCAAGGCGGCAAAGCTGTTTCTGGTCTGTGTCCGGTCCGGGCTTAACATCTCCAAGGAGGCCCCCTTTGCCAGAGGATGCTTTCTTCGATTTCCACGGCAAGTGACATATCTCCATGGCTGGTTGTGTCACAACTTTACAAAAACAATAAACAGAGGTCTCTCGTTCAGCGTTCAGTATTCAACAACATATGTCACGCTCAGATGGAACCAACAGGAATCTGAACAGCTTCTACCTACAAGCCATAAGGCTGTTAAATAGTTAGTTAATACTATCTGCATTGACCCTTTTTGCACTAAAACATTTTTAATCATCACATACGCTGCTGCTACTGTTTACTATCAGTCACTTTATTCCTAGTTATATGTACATATCTATCTCAATTACCTCGTACCCCTGCACATCGACTCTGTACTGGTATCCCGTGTATATAGCCAAGTTATCGTTACGTATTCATTATTACCTGTTTTACTTTAATATAATTTCTCTATTTTCTTTCTCTCTACATTGTTGGGAAGGGCCCGTAAGCATTTCACTGTTAGTTCATGAAGCATGTGACAAATAAAATGTGATTTGAACTGAAAGCGGCAATCAGCAGTTGAAACAATGACAAAGCGTTCTCTCGCCCCAGTTTCATTAAAAAGCTTAGGAATGGGGCTGGAGAAATATAACCACTCTCAAATGCATAGACAGAGCTATGGATGCAAGGACTGACCATCCCTGATATAATTTTAACCATGTTTTGAGGCTATATAGTGTTTGTTTACATGTACTTTGTTTACAAACATTGGAGTAAAACAAGCTTATATTTTGGGTTCTGATGGGGTATGACAGTTGCACTAAGCTCATCAGGTATTTATAAGTTATATTCTTTAAGAATCAATGTGTACATATCATTTACTTATAAGTATAGAAATGGCTGAAGCAACTGCTGATTGCCCCTTTAATCGATATATGCATTCAAGGATGGAGAACAAGACATGTCAAGCTAGCTAGCTTAGGAGTTTGCAACCTATCAATACTAGTTTAATTTTAGCAGTTTTTAAGTAGTTTTTTTGGAACATTTGATGTCCTAGAATTAGCTGATGTGTATTTTTACATTCCTTTTGGGAATCAAGACTGCAGAGGTTTTTATGGATCAATGTAGTGGGACGTGGACTCAATAATAATAATAATCATTATTCTTTGTACCTTTATTTAAGCAGGGAGTCACCGTTGAGACCAGGGTCTCTTTCACAAGGGAGCCCTGCATATACAATTTCATAAGACAAATCAAAAATCAAATGCATTAACAGGTAAAATACATCACAACACAAATATATATTTAAAAAAAAATTGCATTCCACAATAAGAGGTCCCCAATACATTTTTCTAAATTGCCAGAGCGGCTCGAGAACATCCAATTGTAATGTATTTTGTAGTTGGTTCCAGCAATAAGGTGCTTTAAAACTAAAAGTGGATTTACCTAGTTCGGTGGAGACATTTTACATTTTAGTCATTTAGCAGACGCTCTTATCCAGAGCGACTTACAGTTAGTGAGTGCATACATTTTTTTTTTTCATACTGGCCCCCCGTGGGAAACAAACCCACAACCCTGGCGTTGCAAGTGTCATGCTCTACCAACTGAGCTACACGAGACCCGAGGAACCTCAAGAGTTAACCAACCTATTTTAATGCTAAGAAATCCTAAGAAGCTAAGAAGTCTTCTGATTGTTTTAAATCTTTGATGTGTACGATCACATATTTGTGTTCATTGTTGTTTGGTCCCTGCAGCGTACCATTGCAAATATGTGATCGGTACAGTAGCAAAAAAACGAATGATGCAACAAACGCGTCTAAACAGCATTGTTCTCTGAAAAGGATCTACACAATGTTTTGTACTGATGGGAAATAAAGGTATTCACAGCTTTATTCCTCAATTTCACCTTTTATTGTAAAAGATAAATGTGAACGTCATCATCCAAGCATCACACGGAACACATCCACAACCAAACTCATTCCAAAAACCAGTCTAAATAACAGGTTGCGCTGACAAAAAAAACAAAAAAACATGAGTTAGCAACCTAACAGCTAGAAATTTAATTTGTGGGGGGGTTTCAAGTCCACATGGGGTAGAAATGGGGGAAGGTAACATGGGGGATATGATGCAGGAAATATTACTATCAATGAATGGGGGGAAAACACAGGAGAAGTTTATAAGCTAAATAAAAAGTAAACCCCCTGGAAAGGGGGACTGAGCTGGCAACCCCGAGGTACCATAGTTACAATCTGATGCCTCGTTCAAAACAACTGGGAATTCGGAACTGGGAACTCGGAAATGTCCGACTTCATTGTGTTCAAGACAACTGGGAACTCTGAAAAAAACTAGCTCAGTCTGGGAAATATTGTTTTGAAAGGTCATCCAACTCAGAATGCCAACTCGGGAACTCTGGCCTCTTTTTAAAGCTCAGACTTTCTGACCTGAAGATCACTGACGTCATGATTTGACTTCATATTTTTCCAAGTTGCAGTTGTCTTGAAAGCACCATAAGTAAGTCGAGTGAACCATCCCTTCACCTCGTTATAACATCTTTGGTCTGACAGACGCTTACGTGACAACCAGAATGCATTGTATGATGTCAACAAACATGGCACCACACATAGATGGCAAATAGCTTAGCATTATCTCATCATACTACCTTTAAAAAATTATTTTACACACATCATACAGTGGGGAAAAAAGTATTTAGTCAGTCACCAATTGTGCAAGTTCTCCCACTTAAAAAGATGAGAGAGGCCTGTAATTTTCATCATAGGTACACGTCAACTATGACAGACAAAATGAGGGAAAAAAATCCAGAAAATCAATTTGTAGGATTTGTTATGAATTTATTTGCAAATTATGGTGGAAAATAAGTATTTGGTCAATAACAAAAGTTTCTCAATACGTTGTTATATACCCTTTGTTGGCAATGACACAGGTCAAACGTTTTCTGTAAGTCTTCACAAGGTTTTCACACACTGTTGCTGGTATTTTGGCCCATTCCTCCATGCAGATCTCCTCTAGAGCAGTGATGTTTTGGGGCTGTCGCTGGGCAACACGGACTTTCAACTCCCTCCAAAGATTTTCTATGGGGTTGAGATCTGGAGACTGGCTAGGCCACTCCTGGACCTTGAAATGCTTCTTACGAAGCCACTCCTTCGTTGCCCGGGCGGTGTGTTTGGGATCATTGTCATGCTGAAAGACCCAGCCACGTTTCATCTTCAATGCCCTTGCTGATGGAAGGAGGTTTTCACTCAAAATCTCACGATACATGGCCCCATTCATTCTTTCCTTTACACGGATCAGTCGTCCTGGTCCCTTTGCAGAAAAACAGCCCCAAAGCATGATGTTTCCACCCCCATGCTTCACAGTAGGTATGGTGTTCTTTGGATGCAACTCCATTCTTTGTCCTCCAAACAACACGAGTTGAGTTTTTACCAAAAAGTTCTATTTTGGTTTCATCTGACCATATGACATTCTCCCAATCCTCTTCTGGATCATCCAAATGCACTCTAGCAAACTTCAGACGGGCCTGGACATGTACTGGCTTAAGCAGGGGGACACGTCTGTCACTGCAGGATTTGAGTCCCTGGCGGCGTAGTGTGTTACTGATGGTAGGCTTTGTTACTTTGGTCCCAGCTCTCTGCAGGTCATTCACTAGGTCCCCCCGTGTGGTTCTGGGATTTTTGCTCACCGTTCTTGTGATCATTTTGACCCCACGGGGTGAGATCTTGCGTGGAGCCCCAGATCGAGGGAGATTATCAGTGGTCTTGTATGTCTTCCATTTCCTAATAATTGCTCCCACAGTTGATTTCTTCAAACCAAGCTGCTTACCTATTGCAGATTCAGTCTTCCCAGCCTGGTGCAGGTCTACAATCTTGTTTCTGGTGTCCTTTGACTGCTCTTTGGTCTTGGCCATAGTGGAGTTTGGAGTGTGACTGTTTGAGGTTGTAGACAGGTGTCTTTTATACTGATAACAAGTTCAAACACGTGCCATTAATACAGGTAACGAGTGGAGGACAGAGGAGCCTCTTAAAGAAGAAGTTACAGGTCTGTGAGAGCCAGAAATCTTGCTTGTTTGTAGGTGACCAAATACTTATTTTCCACC